>NC_090841.1:36830849-37171966 GCF_028021215.1 Eschrichtius robustus | reverse complement strand
CGTAGGCCTTTTGGAACACCCCATTGTTGACTAGAGAAAGGCAACACAATGCACTCTTCCTTGGGTGAGCCAGATGACCTCAGCTCTACACAGGATTCAGGAACACACTTCTAGACTGTCCTCCATGCAATGGATGTCACCTCATTCCCCTAGCTGAACTCTATTGAGAAAACCACTCTGCTTCTATTCCCTTTTCACCTTTTACACTTAGAGTCACGCATCCTCAAGGAGGTGGTCGGCTTGCATTCCAAGTACAATTTAAGCACAGTTCTTGGTGTAACACTGCAGGTCTCAGGAAGAAGCACAGGCCCCTAAGTCTCCATCGCGCATCCTTTGTTTAGGCACTTTGCTGCACGCAGATAAGCGGTCGTAGAAAAAATTGGAATCATGGAAAGCCCCAGTGGGATCGTGAATCTCTTTTGACTTGTTCGCATCAACATGTAGTTATGCTGCGTGTCATTCTGGAAATGTGAGACTGAGACACAAATCTTGTTATCCCATTTTAAAGCTTCACTCATGCAGTCTCGAAGCTACCTGTAAAGCACTGTGTTACCGTGCTTTTAGTTACTGCCGGCATGGCTCAGTGAAGAAAATGTTTTCTCTAAAGAAACCTTGTGCTTCCAGTTCCTAGTTGGACGCTCACCCTTCTCTCCTCTATACCTAAAGTGAAAGTCAACGTGAGCCCTAGCCTAGAAGTAAGGCCCTGATTTGCCTTGCCAAACGGGAGGAGTGGAGCAGCTCCATGTGGCCTTCAACACTGTTCTGCTTTACTTTAACGGTAGTAAGCATTCCAAGACTCCTAGAGACCTTGCTTCAGCACCCACTTGGGTATCAGAAAACTGCCTAGAGCCAGGAAGCTTTGGTCCTGCGTGTATGCTGCGTATCAACTTACAAATTGGAGACTGAGAGCACAAGGCTTGTTTGCCCATTATGAAAGCTCCGTTCATGCGGCTTCCAATATACCTGAAAAGCTTTGTTGTTGCCGCTCTTTTAGTAACTGCCGGCATGGTTCTGAGAAGATATTGAGTTTTCCCGTAAGAAACCTTGTGCTTCCAGTTCCTAGTTGGAAGCTCACCCTGCTCTCCTCTATACCAAAAGTGAAAGTCCACGTGAGCACTAACCTCGAACTAAGGCCCTGATTATCCTTGCAAATCGGGAGGCATGCAGCAGCTCCATGAGGCCTTCATCGCTGTTCTGCTATAGTTTAACGGTAGTAAGCTTACCAAGACTCCTAGGAACCATGCTTCAGCACCCGTTTCGGTAACAGAACATTGCATAGAGCCAGGAAGCTCTGGTGGGCCGTGTATGCTGCGTGTCAACCTAGAAATTGGAGACTTATGGCACAAGGCTTGTCTTCCCATTATGAAAGCCTCGTTCATGTGGCCTCGAATATACCTGAAGAGTTTGTTGTTGCCGCTGTTTTAGTCACTGCCGGCATAGTTCTGAGAAGATATTGAGTTGTCCCGTAAGAAACCTTGTGCCTCCAGGTCCTAGTTGGAAGCTCACCCTGCTCTGCTCTATACCTAAAGTGAAAGTCAACGTGAGCCACAATCTCGAAGTAAGGCACGGATTTGCCTTGCCAAACGGGAGGCGTGGAGCAGCTCCATGAGGCCTTCTTCACTGTTCCGCTTTAGTTTCACGGTAGTAAGCTTTCCAAGACTCCTAGGGACCTTGCTACAGCACCCGTTTCGGTACCAGTATACTGAGTAGAGCCAGGAAGCTCAGGGCCAGCTCAGCAACTTCTGCCCCGTAGGCCTTTTGGAACACCCCATTGTTGGCTAGAGAAAGGCAACACACTGCACTCTTCCTTGGGAGAGCCAGATGACCTCAGCTCTACACAGGATTCAGGAACACACTTCTAGACTGTTCTCCATGCAATGGATGTCACCTCATTCCCCTAGCTGAACTCTATTGAGAAAACCACTCTGCTTCTAATCCCTTTTCACCTTTTACACTTAGAGTCACGCATCCTCAAGGAGGTGGTCGGCTTGCATTCCAAGTACAATTTAAACACAGTTCTTGGTGTAACACTGCAGGTCTTTGGAAGAAGCACGGTCACCTAAGTCTCCCTCGCGCTTCCTTTGTTTAGGCACTTGGCTGCACGCAGAAAAGCGGACGTAGAAAACAGTTGCATCACTGAAAGCCCCAGTGGGTATCGTGAATCTCTTTTGACTTGTTAGCATCAACATGTACTTATGCTGTGTGTCAATCTGGAAATGGGAGACACAAATCTAGTTTTCGCATTTTGAAAGCTCCACTCATGCAGTCTCGAAGCTACCTGTAAAGCAGTGTTGTTAACGTGCTTTTAGTTTCTGCCGGCATGGCTCAGAGAAGAACATGAGTTTTCTCGAAAGAAACCTTGTGCTTCCAGTTCCTAGTTGGAAGCTCACCCTGCTCTCTTCTATACCAAAAGTGAAAGTCCACGTGAGCAGTAACCTCCAAGGAAGGCCCTGATTATCCTTGCAAATCGGGAGGCATGCAGCAGCTCCATGAGGCCTTCATCGCTGTTCTGCTTTAGTTTAACGGTAGTAAGCTTTCCAAGAATCCTAGGAACCTTGCTTCAGCACCCGTTTCGGTAACAGAACACTGCATAGAGCCAGGAAGCTCTGGTCCTGCGAGTATGCTGCGTGGCAACGTACACATTGAAGACTGATGGCACAAGGCTTGTTTGCCCATTATGAGAGCTCCGTTTAAGTGGCCTCGAATATTCCTGAAAAGCACTGTTGTTGCCGGGGCTTTACTCACTGCTGCATGGTTCTGAGAAGATACTGAGTTTTCCCGTAAGAAGCCTTGTGCTTCCAGTTCCCAGTTGGAAGCTCACCCTGCTCTGTTCTATATCTAAAGTGAAAGTCAACGTGAGCCCTAGCCTCGAAGTAAGGCCCTGAGTTGCCTTGCCAAACGGGAGGCCTGGAGCAGCTCCATGAGGCCTTCTTCACTGTTCTGCTTTAGTTTCATGGTAGTAAGCTTTTCAAGACTCCTAGGGACCTTGCTTCAGCACCCGTTTCGGTAGCAGTATACTGAGTAGAGCTTAGAAACTCAGGGCCAGCTCAGCAACTTCAGCCCCGTAGGCCTTTTGGAACACCCCATTGTTGACTAGAGAAAGGCAACACACTGCACTCTTCCTTGGGTGAGCCAGATGACCTCAGCTCTACACAGGATTCAGGAACACACTTCTAGACTGTCCTCCATGCAATGGATGTCACCTCATTCCCCTAGCTGAACTCTATTGAGAAAACCACTCTGCTTCTATTCCCTTTTCAACTTTTACACTTAGAGTCACGCATCCTCAAGGAGGTGGTGGGCTTGCATTCCAAGTACAATTTAAGCACAGTTCTTGGTGTAACACTGCAGCTCTCAGGAAGAAGCACAGGCCCCTAAGTCTCCATCGCGCATCCTTTGTTTAGGCACTTTGCTGCACGCAGATAAGCGGTCGTAGAAAAAATTGGAATCATGGAAAGCCCCAGTGGGATCGTGAATCTCTTTTGACTTGTTCACATCAACATGTAGTTATGCTGCGTGTCATTCTGGAAATGTGAGACTGAGACACAAATCTTGTTATCCCATTTTAAAGCTTCACTCATGCAGTCTCGAAGCTACCTGTAAAGCACTGTGTTACCGTGCTTTTAGTTACTGCCGGCATGGCTCAGTGAAGAAAATGTTTTCTCTAAAGAAACCTTGTGCTTCCAGTTCCTAGTTGGACGCTCACCCTTCTCTCCTCTATACCTAAAGTGAAAGTCAACGTGAGCCCTAGCCTAGAAGTAAGGCCCTGATTTGCCTTGCCAAACGGGAGGAGTGGAGCAGCTCCATGTGGCCTTCAACACTGTTCTGCTTTACTTTAACGGTAGTAAGCATTCCAAGACTCCTAGAGACCTTGCTTCAGCACCCACTTGGGTATCAGAAAACTGCCTAGAGCCAGGAAGCTTTGGTCCTGCGTGTATGCTGCCTATCAACTTACAAATTGGAGACTGAGAGCACAAGGCTTGTTTGCCCATTATGAAAGCTCCGTTCATGCGGCTTCCAATATACCTGAAAAGCTTTGTTGTTGCCGCTCTTTTAGTAACTGCCGGCATGGTTCTGAGAAGATATTGAGTTTTCCCGTAAGAAACCTTGTGCCTCCAGTTCCTAGTTGGAAGCTCACCCTGCTCTGCTCTATACCTAAAGTGAAAGTCAACGTGAGCCACAATCTTGAAGTAAGGCACGGATTTGCCTTGCCAAACGGGAGGCGTGGAGCAGCTCCATGAGGCCTTCTTCACTGTTCCGCTTTAGTTTCACGGTAGTAAGCTTTCCAAGACTCCTAGGGACCTTGCTTCAGCACCCGTTTCGGTACCAGTATACTGAGTAGAGCCAGGAAGCTCAGGGCCAGCTCAGCAACTTCTGCCCCGTAGGCCTTTTGGAACACCCCATTGTTGGCTAGAGAAAGGCAACACAATGCACTCTTCCTTGGGAGAGCCAGATGACCTCAGCTCTACACAGGATTCAGGAACACACTTCTAGACTGTCCTCCATGCAGTGGATGTCACCTCATTCCCCTAGCTGAACTCTACTGAGAAAAACACTCTGCTTCTAATCCCTTTTCACCTTTTACACTTAGAGTCACGCGTCCTCAAGGAGGTGGTCGGCTTGCATTCCAAGTACAATTGAAACACAGTTCTTGGTGTAACACTGCAGGTCTTTGGAAGAAGCACGGTCACCTAAGTCTCCCTCGCGCTTCCTTTGTTTAGGCACTTGGCTGCACGCAGAAAAGCGGTCGTAGAAAACAGTTGCATCACTGAAAGCCCCAGTGGGTAACGTGAATCTCTTTTGACTTGTTAGCATCAACATGTACTTATGCTGCGTGTCAATCTGGAAATGGGAGACACAAATCTAGTTTTCGCATTTTGAAAGCTCCACTCATGCAGTCTCGAAGCTACCTGTAAAGCAGTGTTGTTAACGTGCTTTTAGTTTCTGCCGGCATGGCTCAGAGAAGAACATGAGTTTTCTCGAAAGAAACCTTGTGCTTCCAGTTCCTAGTTGGAAGCTCACCCTGCTCTCCTCTATACCAAAAGTGAAAGTCCACGAGAGCAGTAACCTCCAAGGAAGGCCCTGATTATCCTTGCAAATCGGGAGGCATGCAGCAGCTCCATGAGGCCTTCATCGCTGTTCTGCTTTAGTTTAACGGTAGTAAGCTTTCCAAGACTCCTAGGAACCTTGCTTCAGCACCCGTTTCGGTAACAGAACACTGCATAGAGCCAGGAAGCTCTGGTCCTACGAGTATGCTGCGTGTCAACGTACACATTGAAGACTGATGGCACAAGGCTTGTTTGCCCATTATGAGAGCTCCGTTTAAGTGGCCTCGAATATTCCTGAAAAGCACTGTTGTTGCCGGGGCTTTACTCACTGCTGCATGGTTCTGAGAAGATACTGAGTTTTCCCGTAAGAAGCCTTGTGCTTCCAGTTCCCAGTTGGAAGCTCACCCTGCTCTGTTCTATATCTAAAGTGAAAGTCAACGTGAGCCTTAGCCTCGAAGTAAGGCCCTGAGTTGCCTTGCCAAACGGGAGGCCTGGAGCAGCTGCATGAGGCCTTCTTCACTGTTCTGCTTTAGTTTCATGGTAGTAAGCTTTTCAAGACTCCTAGGGACCTTGCTTCAGCACCCGTTTCGGTACCAGTATACTGAGTAGAGCTTAGAAACTCAGGGCCAGCTCAGCAACTTCAGCCCCGTAGGCCTTTTGGAACACCCCATTGTTGACTAGAGAAAGGCAACACACTGCACTCTTCCTTGGGTGAGCCAGATGACCTCAGCTCTACACAGGATACAGGAACACACTTCTAGACTGTCCTCCATGCAATGTATGTCACCTCATTCCCCTAGCTGAACTCTATTGAGAAAACCACTCTGCTTCTATTCCCTTTTCAGCTTTTACACTTAGAGTCACGCATCCTCAAGGAGGTGGTCGGCTTGCATTCCAAGTACAATTTAAGCACAGTTCTTGGTGTAACACTGCAGGTCTCAGGAAGAAGCACAGGCCCCTAAGTCTCCATCGCGCATCCTTTGTTTAGGCACTTTGCTGCACGCAGATAAGCGGTCGTAGAAAAAATTGGAATCATGGTAAGCCCCAGTGGGATCGTGAATCTCTTTTGACTTGTTCGCATCAACATGTAGTTATGCTGCGTGTCATTCTGGAAATGTGAGACTGAGACACAAATCTTGTTATCCCATTTTAAAGCTTCACTCATGCAGTCTCGAAGCTACCTGTAAAGCACTGTGTTACCGTGCTTTTAGTTACTGCCGGCATGGCTCAGTGAAGAAAATGTTTTCTCTAAAGAAACCTTGTGCTTCCAGTTCCTAGTTGGACGCTCACCCTTCTCTCCTCTATACCTAAAGTGAAAGTCAACGTGAGCCCTAGCCTAGAAGTAAGGCCCTGATTTGCCTTGCCAAACGGGAGGAGTGGAGCAGCTCCATGTGGCCTTCAACACTGTTCTGCTTTACTTTAACGGTAGTAAGCATTCCAAGACTCCTAGAGACCTTGCTTAGGCACCCACTTGGGTATCAGAAAACTGCCTAGAGCCAGGAAGCTTTGGTCCTGCGTGTATGCTGCCTATCAACTTACAAATTGGAGACTGAGAGCACAAGGCTTGTTTGCCCATTATGAAAGCTCCGTTCATGCGGCTTCCAATATACCTGAAAAGCTTTGTTGTTGCCGCTGTTTTAGTAACTGCCGGCATGGTTCTGAGAAGATATTGAGTTTTCCCGTAAGAAACCTTGTGCTTCCAGTTCCTAGTTGGAAGCTCACCCTGCTCTCCTCTATACCAAAAGTGAAAGTCCACGTGAGCACTAACCTCGAACTAAGGCCCTGATTATCCTTGCAAATCGGGAGGCATGCAGCAGCTCTATGAGGCCTTCATCGCTGTTCTGCTATAGTTTAACGGTAGTAAGCTTACCAAGACTCCTAGGAACCATGCTTCAGCACCCGTTTCGGTAACAGAACATTGCATAGAGCCAGGAAGCTCTGGTGGGCCGTGTATGCTGCGTGTCAACCTAGAAATTGGAGACTTATGGCACAAGGCTTGTCTTCCCATTATGAAAGCCTCGTTCATGTGGCCTCGAATATACCTGAAGAGTTTGTTGTTGCCGCTGTTTTAGTCACTGCCGGCATAGTTCTGAGAAGATATTGAGTTGTCCCGTAAGAAACCTTGTGCCTCCAGTTCCTAGTTGGAAGCTCACCCTGCTCTGCTCTATACCTAAAGTGAAAGTCAACGTGAGCCACAATCTCGAAGTAAGGCACGGATTTGCCTTGCCAAACGGGAGGCGTGGAGCAGCTCCATGAGGCCTTCTTCACAGTTCCGCTTTAGTTTCACGGTAGTAAGCTTTCCAAGACTCCTAGGGACCTTGCTTCAGCACCCGTTTCGGTACCAGTATACTGAGTAGAGCCAGGAAGCTCAGGGCCAGCTCAGCAACTTCTGCCCCGTAGGCCTTTTGGAACACCCCATTGTTGGCTAGAGAAAGGCAACACACTGCACTCTTCCTTGGGAGAGCCAGATGACCTCAGCTCTACACAGGATTCAGGAACACACTTCTAGACTGTCCTCCATGCAGTGGATGTCACCTCATTCCCCTAGCTGAACTCTACTGAGAAAAACACTCTGCTTCTAATCCCTTTTCACCTTTTACACTTAGAGTCATGCGTCCTCAAGGAGGTGGTCGGCTTGCATTCCAAGTACAATTTAAACACAGTTCTTGGTGTAACACTGCAGGTCTTTGGAAGAAGCACGGTCACCTAAGTCTCCCTCGCGCTTCCTTTGTTTAGGCACTTGGCTGCACGCAGAAAAGCGGTCGTAGAAAACAGTTGCATCACTGAAAGCCCCAGTGGGTATCGTGAATCTCTTTTGACTTGTTAGCATCAACATATACTTATGCTGCGTGTCAATCTGGAAATGGGAGACACAAATCTAGTTTTCGCATTTTGAAAGCTCCACTCATGCAGTCTCGAAGCTACCTGTAAAGCAGTGTTGTTAACGTGCTTTTAGTTTCTGCCGGCATGGCTCAGAGAAGAACATGAGTTTTCTCGAAAGAAACCTTGTGCTTCCAGTTCCTAGTTGGAAGCTCACCCTGCTCTCCTCTATACCAAAAGTGAAAGTCCACGTGAGCAGTAACCTCCAAGGAAGGCCCTGATTATCCTTGCAAATCGGGAGGCATGCAGCAGCTCCATGAGGCCTTCATCGCTGTTCTGCTTTAGTTTAACGGTAGTAAGCTTTCCAAGACTCCTAGGAACCTTGCTTCAGCACCCGTTTCGGTAACAGAACACTGCATAGAGCCAGGAAGCTCTGGTCCTGCGAGTATGCTGCGTGTCAACGTACACATTGAAGACTGATGGCACAAGGCTCGTTTGCCCATTATGAGAGCTCCGTTTAAGTGGCCCCGAGTATTCCTGAAAAGCACTGTTGTTGCCGGGGCTTTACTCACTGCTGCATGGTTCTGAGAAGATACTGAGTTTTCCCGTAAGAAACCTTGTGCTTCCAGTTCCTAGTTGGAAGCTCACCCTGCTCTGTTCTATATCTAAAGTGAAAGTCAACGTGAGCCCTAGCCTCGAAGTAAGGCCCTGAGTTGCCTTGCCAAACGGCAGGCCTGGAGCAGCTCCATGAGGCCTTCTTCACTGTTATGCTTTAGTTTCACAGTAGTAAGTCTTTTCAAGACTCCTAGGGACCTTGCTTCAGCACCCGTTTCGGTAAGAGTATACTGAGTAGAGACAGGAAGCTTTGGTCCAATTAAGCAACTTCCAGCCCTGTAGGCCTCTTGGAACAATCCAGTGTTGGATACAGAAAGGCAACACACTGCACTCTTCCTTGGGAGAGCCAGATGACCTCAGCTCTACACAGGATTTAAGAACACACTTCGAGACTGTCCTCCATGCAATGGATGTCACCTCATTCCCCTAGCTGAACTCTACTGAGAAAAACACTCTGCTTCTAATCCCTTTTCACCTTTTACACTTAGAGTCACGCATCCTCAAAGAGGTGGTCGGCTTGCATTCCAAGTACAATTAAAGCACAGTTCTTGTTGTAACACTGCAGGTCTTTGGAAGATGCACAGGCCCTAAGTTTCCCTGGCGCATCCGTTGTATAGGCACTTGGCTGCACGCAGAAAAGCGGTCGTAGAATAAAGTTGAATCACTGAAAGCCCCAGTGGGTATCGTGAATCTCTTTTGACTTGTTAGCATCAACATGTACTTACGCTGCGTGTCAATCTGGAAATGGGAGACTGATAGCACAAAGCTTGTTTTCCCATTTTGAAAGCTCCACTCATGCAGTCTCGAAGCTACCTGAAAAGCACTGTTGTTACCGTGTTTTTAGGGAATGCCGGCATGGCTCAGAGAAGAAAATGAGTTTTCCCGAAAGAAACCTTGTGCTTCCAGTTCCTAGTTGGAAGCTCACCCTGCTCTCCTCTACACCAAAAGTGAGAATCCCCGTGAGCACTAACCTCCAAGTAAGGCCCTGATTATCCTTGCAAATCGGGAGGCATGCAGCAGCTCCATGAGGCCTTCATCGCTGTTCTGCTTTAGTTTAACGGTAGTAAGCTTTCCAAGACTCCTAGGAACCTTGCTTCAGCACCCGTTTCGGTAACAGAAAACGGCATAGAGCCAGGAAGCTCTGGTCCTGCGAGTATGCTGCGTGTCAACGTACACATTGAAGACTGATGGCACAAGGCTTGTTTGCCCATTATGAGAGCTCCGTTTCTGTGGCCTCGAATATACCTGAAAAGCACTGTTGTTGCCGGGGCTTTACTCACTGCTGCATGGTTCTGAGAAGATACTGAGTTTTCCTGTAAGAAGCCTTGTGCTTCCAGTTCCCAGTTGGAAGCTCACCCTGCTCTGCTCTATATCTAAAGTGAAAGTCAACATGAGCCCTAGCCTCGAAGTAAGGCCCTGAGTTGCCTTGCCAAACGGGAGGCCTGGAGCAGCTCCATGAGGCCTTCTTCACTGTTCTGCTTTAGTTTCATGGTAGTAAGCTTTTCAAGACTCCTAGGGACCTTGCTTCAGCACCCGTTTCGGTACCAGTATACTGAGTAGAGCTTAGAAACTCAGGGCCAGCTCAGCAACTTCAGCCCCGTAGGCCTTTTGGAACACCCCATTGTTGACTAGAGAAAGGCAACACACTGCACTCTTCCTTGGGTGAGCCAGATGACCTCAGCTCTACACAGGATACAGGAACACACTTCTAGACTGTCCTCCATGCAATGGATGTCACCTCATTCCCCTAGCTGAACTCTATTGAGAAAACCACTCTGCTTCTATTCCCTTTTCACCTTTTACACTTAGAGTCACGCATCCTCAAGGAGGTGGTCGGCTTGCATTCCAAGTACAATTTAAGCACAGTTCTTGGTGTAACACTGCAGGTCTCAGGAAGAAGCACAGGCCCCTAAGTCTCCATCGCGCATCCTTTGTTTAGGCACTTTGCTGCACGCAGATAAGCGGTCGTAGAAAAAATTGGAATCATGGTAAGCCCCAGTGGGATCGTGAATCTCTTTTGACTTGTTCGCATCAACATGTAGTTATGCTGCGTGTCATTCTGGAAATGTGAGACTGAGACACAAATCTTGTTATCCCATTTTAAAGCTTCACTCATGCAGTCTCGAAGCTACCTGTAAAGCACTGTGTTACCGTGCTTTTAGTTACTGCCGGCATGGCTCAGTGAAGAAAATGTTTTCTCTAAAGAAACCTTGTGCTTCCAGTTCCTAGTTGGACGCTCACCCTTCTCTCCTCTATACCTAAAGTGAAAGTCAACGTGAGCCCTAGCCTAGAAGTAAGGCCCTGATTTGCCTTGCCAAACGGGAGGAGTGGAGCAGCTCCATGTGGCCTTCAACACTGTTCTGCTTTACTTTAACGGTAGTAAGCATTCCAAGACTCCTAGAGACCTTGCTTAGGCACCCACTTGGGTATCAGAAAACTGCCTAGAGCCAGGAAGCTTTGGTCCTGCGTGTATGCTGCCTATCAACTTACAAATTGGAGACTGAGAGCACAAGGCTTGTTTGCCCATTATGAAAGCTCCGTTCATGCGGCTTCCAATATACCTGAAAAGCTTTGTTGTTGCCGCTCTTTTAGTAACTGCCGGCATGGTTCTGAGAAGATATTGAGTTTTCCCGTAAGAAACCTTGTGCTTCCAGTTCCTAGTTGGAAGCTCACCCTGCTCTCCTCTATACCAAAAGTGAAAGTCCACGTGAGCACTAACCTCGAACTCAGGCCCTGATTATCCTTGCAAATCGGGAGGCATGCAGCAGCTCTATGAGGCCTTCATCGCTGTTCTGCTATAGTTTAACGGTAGTAAGCTTACCAAGACTCCTAGGAACCATGCTTCAGCACCCGTTTCGGTAACAGAACATTGCATAGAGCCAGGAAGCTCTGGTGGGCCGTGTATGCTGCGTGTCAACCTAGAAATTGGAGACTTATGGCACAAGGCTTGTCTTCCCATTATGAAAGCCTCGTTCATGTGGCCTCGAATATACCTGAAGAGTTTGTTGTTGCCGCTGTTTTAGTCACTGCCGGCATAGTTCTGAGAAGATATTGAGTTGTCCCGTAAGAAACCTTGTGCCTCCAGTTCCTAGTTGGAAGCTCACCCTGCTCTGCTCTATACCTAAAGTGAAAGTCAACGTGAGCCACAATCTCGAAGTAAGGCACGGATTTGCCTTGCCAAACGGGAGGCGTGGAGCAGCTCCATGAGGCCTTCTTCACTGTTCCGCTTTAGTTTCACGGTAGTAAGCTTTCCAAGACTCCTAGGGACCTTGCTTCAGCACCCGTTTCGGTACCAGTATACTGAGTAGACCCAGGAAGCTCAGGGCCAGCTCAGCAACTTCTGCCCCAGTAGGCCTTTTGGAACACCCCACTGTTGGCTAGAGAAAGGCAACACAATGCACTCTTCCTTGGGAGAGCCAGATGACCTCAGCTCTACACAGGATTCAGGAACACACTTCTAGACTGTCCTCCATGCAGTGGATGTCACCTCATTCCCCTAGCTGAACTCTACTGAGAAAAACACTCTGCTTCTAATCCCTTTTCACCTTTTACACTTAGAGTCACGCGTCCTCAAAGAGGTGGTCGGCTTGCATTCCAAGTACAATTTAAACACAGTTCTTGGTGTAACACTGCAGGTCTTTGGAAGAAGCACGGTCACCTAAGTCTCCCTCGCGCTTCCTTTGTTTAGGCACTTGGCTGCACGCAGAAAAGCGGTCGTAGAAAACAGTTGCATCACTGAAAGCCCCAGTGGGTATCGTGAATCTCTTTTGACTTGTTAGCATCAACATGTACTTATGCTGTGTGTCAATCTGGAAATGGGAGACACAAATCTAGTTTTCGCATTTTGAAAGCTCCACTCATGCAGTCTCGAAGCTACCTGTAAAGCAGTGTTGTTAACGTGCTTTTAGTTTCTGCCGGCATGGCTCAGAGAAGAACATGAGTTTTCTCGAAAGAAACCTTGTGCTTCCAGTTCCTAGTTGGAAGCTCACCCTGCTCTCCTCTATACCAAAAGTGAAAGTCCACGTGAGCAGTAACCTCCAAGGAAGGCCCTGATTATCCTTGCAAATCGGGAGGCATGCAGCAGCTCCATGAGGCCTTCATCGCTGTTCTGCTTTAGTTTAACGGTAGTAAGCTTTCCAAGACTCCTAGGAACCTTGCTTCAGCACCCGTTTCGGTAACAGAACACTGCATAGAGCCAGGAAGCTCTGGTCCTGCGAGTATGCTGCGTGTCAACGTACACATTGAAGACTGATGGCACAAGGCTCGTTTGCCCATTATGAGAGCTCCGTTTAAGTGGCCCCGAGTATTCCTGAAAAGCACTGTTGTTGCCGGGGCTTTACTCACTGCTGCATGGTTCTGAGAAGATACTGAGTTTTCCCGTAAGAAACCTTGTGCTTCCAGTTCCTAGTTGGAAGCTCACCCTGCTCTGTTCTATATCTAAAGTGAAAGTCAACGTGAGCCCTAGCCTCGAAGTAAGGCCCTGAGTTGCCTTGCCAAACGGCAGGCCTGGAGCAGCTCCATGAGGCCTTCTTCACTGTTATGCTTTAGTTTCACAGTAGTAAGTCTTTTCAAGACTCCTAGGGACCTTGCTTCAGCACCCGTTTCGGTAAGAGTATACTGAGTAGAGACAGGAAGCTTTGGTCCAATTAAGCAACTTCCAGCCCTGTAGGCCTCTTGGAACAATCCAGTGTTGGATACAGAAAGGCAACACACTGCACTCTTCCTTGGGAGAGCCAGATGACCTCAGCTCTACACAGGATTTAAGAACACACTTCGAGACTGTCCTCCATGCAATGGATGTCACCTCATTCCCCTAGCTGAACTCTACTGAGAAAAACACTCTGCTTCTAATCCCTTTTCACCTTTTACACTTAGAGTCACGCATCCTCAAAGAGGTGGTCGGCTTGCATTCCAAGTACAATTAAAGCACAGTTCTTGTTGTAACACTGCAGGTCTTTGGAAGATGCACAGGCCCTAAGTTTCCCTGGCGCATCCGTTGTATAGGCACTTGGCTGCACGCAGAAAAGCGGTCGTAGAATAAAGTTGAATCACTGAAAGCCCCAGTGGGTATCGTGAATCTCTTTTGACTTGTTAGCATCAACATGTACTTACGCTGCGTGTCAATCTGGAAATGGGAGACTGATAGCACAAAGCTTGTTTTCCCATTTTGAAAGCTCCACTCATGCAGTCTCGAAGCTACCTGAAAAGCACTGTTGTTACCGTGTTTTTAGGGAATGCCGGCATGGCTCAGAGAAGAAAATGAGTTTTCCCGAAAGAAACCTTGTGCTTCCAGTTCCTAGTTGGAAGCTCACCCTGCTCTCCTCTACACCAAAAGTGAGAATCCCCGTGAGCACTAACCTCCAAGTAAGGCCCTGATTATCCTTGCAAATCGGGAGGCATGCAGCAGCTCCATGAGGCCTTCATCGCTGTTCTGCTTTAGTTTAACGGTAGTAAGCTTTCCAAGACTCCTAGGAACCTTGCTTCAGCACCCGTTTCGGTAACAGAAAACGGCATAGAGCCAGGAAGCTCTGGTCCTGCGAGTATGCTGCGTGTCAACGTACACATTGAAGACTGATGGCACAAGGCTTGTTTGCCCATTATGAGAGCTCCGTTTCTGTGGCCTCGAATATACCTGAAAAGCACTGTTGTTGCCGGGGCTTTACTCACTGCTGCATGGTTCTGAGAAGATACTGAGTTTTCCTGTAAGAAGCCTTGTGCTTCCAGTTCCCAGTTGGAAGCTCACCCTGCTCTGCTCTATATCTAAAGTGAAAGTCAACATGAGCCCTAGCCTCGAAGTAAGGCCCTGAGTTGCCTTGCCAAACGGGAGGCCTGGAGCAGCTCCATGAGGCCTTCTTCACTGTTCTGCTTTAGTTTCATGGTAGTAAGCTTTCCAAGACTCCTAGGGACCTTGCTTCAGCACCCGTTTCGGTACCAGTATACTGAGTAGAGCTTAGAAACTCAGGGCCAGCTCAGCAACTTCAGCCCCGTAGGCCTTTTGGAACACCCCATTGTTGACTAGAGAAAGGCAACACACTGCACTCTTCCTTGGGTGAGCCAGATGACCTCAGCTCTACACAGGATACAGGAACACACTTCTAGACTGTCCTCCATGCAATGGATGTCACCTCATTCCCCTAGCTGAACTCTATTGAGAAAACCACTCTGCTTCTATTCCCTTTTCACCTTTTACACTTAGAGTCACGCATCCTCAAGGAGGTGGTCGGCTTGCATTCCAAGTACAATTTAAGCACAGTTCTTGGTGTAACACTGCAGGTCTCAGGAAGAAGCACAGGCCCCTAAGTCTCCATCGCGCATCCTTTGTTTAGGCACTTTGCTGCACGCAGATAAGCGGTCGTAGAAAAAATTGGAATCATGGTAAGCCCCAGTGGGATCGTGAATCTCTTTTGACTTGTTCGCATCAACATGTAGTTATGCTGCGTGTCATTCTGGAAATGTGAGACTGAGACACAAATCTTGTTATCCCATTTTAAAGCTTCACTCATGCAGTCTCGAAGCTACCTGTAAAGCACTGTGTTACCGTGCTTTTAGTTACTGCCGGCATGGCTCAGTGAAGAAAATGTTTTCTCTAAAGAAACCTTGTGCTTCCAGTTCCTAGTTGGACGCTCACCCTTCTCTCCTCTATACCTAAAGTGAAAGTCAACGTGAGCCCTAGCCTAGAAGTAAGGCCCTGATTTGCCTTGCCAAACGGGAGGAGTGGAGCAGCTCCATGTGGCCTTCAACACTGTTCTGCTTTACTTTAACGGTAGTAAGCATTCCAAGACTCCTAGAGACCTTGCTTAGGCACCCACTTGGGTATCAGAAAACTGCCTAGAGCCAGGAAGCTTTGGTCCTGCGTGTATGCTGCCTATCAACTTACAAATTGGAGACTGAGAGCACAAGGCTTGTTTGCCCATTATGAAAGCTCCGTTCATGCGGCTTCCAATATACCTGAAAAGCTTTGTTGTTGCCGCTCTTTTAGTAACTGCCGGCATGGTTCTGAGAAGATATTGAGTTTTCCCGTAAGAAACCTTGTGCTTCCAGTTCCTAGTTGGAAGCTCACCCTGCTCTCCTCTATACCAAAAGTGAAAGTCCACGTGAGCACTAACCTCGAACTCAGGCCCTGATTATCCTTGCAAATCGGGAGGCATGCAGCAGCTCTATGAGGCCTTCATCGCTGTTCTGCTATAGTTTAACGGTAGTAAGCTTACCAAGACTCCTAGGAACCATGCTTCAGCACCCGTTTCGGTAACAGAACATTGCATAGAGCCAGGAAGCTCTGGTGGGCCGTGTATGCTGCGTGTCAACCTAGAAATTGGAGACTTATGGCACAAGGCTTGTCTTCCCATTATGAAAGCCTCGTTCATGTGGCCTCGAATATACCTGAAGAGTTTGTTGTTGCCGCTGTTTTAGTCACTGCCGGCATAGTTCTGAGAAGATATTGAGTTGTCCCGTAAGAAACCTTGTGCCTCCAGTTCCTAGTTGGAAGCTCACCCTGCTCTGCTCTATACCTAAAGTGAAAGTCAACGTGAGCCACAATCTCGAAGTAAGGCACGGATTTGCCTTGCCAAACGGGAGGCGTGGAGCAGCTCCATGAGGCCTTCTTCACTGTTCCGCTTTAGTTTCACGGTAGTAAGCTTTCCAAGACTCCTAGGGACCTTGCTTCAGCACCCGTTTCGGTACCAGTATACTGAGTAGACCCAGGAAGCTCAGGGCCAGCTCAGCAACTTCTGCCCCAGTAGGCCTTTTGGAACACCCCACTGTTGGCTAGAGAAAGGCAACACAATGCACTCTTCCTTGGGAGAGCCAGATGACCTCAGCTCTACACAGGATTCAGGAACACACTTCTAGACTGTCCTCCATGCAGTGGATGTCACCTCATTCCCCTAGCTGAACTCTACTGAGAAAAACACTCTGCTTCTAATCCCTTTTCACCTTTTACACTTAGAGTCACGCGTCCTCAAAGAGGTGGTCGGCTTGCATTCCAAGTACAATTTAAACACAGTTCTTGGTGTAACACTGCAGGTCTTTGGAAGAAGCACGGTCACCTAAGTCTCCCTCGCGCTTCCTTTGTTTAGGCACTTGGCTGCACGCAGAAAAGCGGTCGTAGAAAACAGTTGCATCACTGAAAGCCCCAGTGGGTATCGTGAATCTCTTTTGACTTGTTAGCATCAACATGTACTTATGCTGTGTGTCAATCTGGAAATGGGAGACACAAATCTAGTTTTCGCATTTTGAAAGCTCCACTCATGCAGTCTCGAAGCTACCTGTAAAGCAGTGTTGTTAACGTGCTTTTAGTTTCTGCCGGCATGGCTCAGAGAAGAACATGAGTTTTCTCGAAAGAAACCTTGTGCTTCCAGTTCCTAGTTGGAAGCTCACCCTGCTCTCCTCTATACCAAAAGTGAAAGTCCACGTGAGCAGTAACCTCCAAGGAAGGCCCTGATTATCCTTGCAAATCGGGAGGCATGCAGCAGCTCCATGAGGCCTTCATCGCTGTTCTGCTTTAGTTTAACGGTAGTAAGCTTTCCAAGACTCCTAGGAACCTTGCTTCAGCACCCGTTTCGGTAACAGAACACTGCATAGAGCCAGGAAGCTCTGGTCCTGCGAGTATGCTGCGTGTCAACGTACACATTGAAGACTGATGGCACAAGGCTCGTTTGCCCATTATGAGAGCTCCGTTTAAGTGGCCCCGAGTATTCCTGAAAAGCACTGTTGTTGCCGGGGCTTTACTCACTGCTGCATGGTTCTGAGAAGATACTGAGTTTTCCCGTAAGAAACCTTGTGCTTCCAGTTCCTAGTTGGAAGCTCACCCTGCTCTGTTCTATATCTAAAGTGAAAGTCAACGTGAGCCCTAGCCTCGAAGTAAGGCCCTGAGTTGCCTTGCCAAACGGCAGGCCTGGAGCAGCTCCATGAGGCCTTCTTCACTGTTATGCTTTAGTTTCACAGTAGTAAGTCTTTTCAAGACTCCTAGGGACCTTGCTTCAGCACCCGTTTCGGTAAGAGTATACTGAGTAGAGACAGGAAGCTTTGGTCCAATTAAGCAACTTCCAGCCCTGTAGGCCTCTTGGAACAATCCAGTGTTGGATACAGAAAGGCAACACACTGCACTCTTCCTTGGGAGAGCCAGATGACCTCAGCTCTACACAGGATTTAAGAACACACTTCGAGACTGTCCTCCATGCAATGGATGTCACCTCATTCCCCTAGCTGAACTCTACTGAGAAAAACACTCTGCTTCTAATCCCTTTTCACCTTTTACACTTAGAGTCACGCATCCTCAAAGAGGTGGTCGGCTTGCATTCCAAGTACAATTAAAGCACAGTTCTTGTTGTAACACTGCAGGTCTTTGGAAGATGCACAGGCCCTAAGTTTCCCTGGCGCATCCGTTGTATAGGCACTTGGCTGCACGCAGAAAAGCGGTCGTAGAATAAAGTTGAATCACTGAAAGCCCCAGTGGGTATCGTGAATCTCTTTTGACTTGTTAGCATCAACATGTACTTACGCTGCGTGTCAATCTGGAAATGGGAGACTGATAGCACAAAGCTTGTTTTCCCATTTTGAAAGCTCCACTCATGCAGTCTCGAAGCTACCTGAAAAGCACTGTTGTTACCGTGTTTTTAGGGAATGCCGGCATGGCTCAGAGAAGAAAATGAGTTTTCCCGAAAGAAACCTTGTGCTTCCAGTTCCTAGTTGGAAGCTCACCCTGCTCTCCTCTACACCAAAAGTGAGAATCCCCGTGAGCACTAACCTCCAAGTAAGGCCCTGATTATCCTTGCAAATCGGGAGGCATGCAGCAGCTCCATGAGGCCTTCATCGCTGTTCTGCTTTAGTTTAACGGTAGTAAGCTTTCCAAGACTCCTAGGAACCTTGCTTCAGCACCCGTTTCGGTAACAGAAAACGGCATAGAGCCAGGAAGCTCTGGTCCTGCGAGTATGCTGCGTGTCAACGTACACATTGAAGACTGATGGCACAAGGCTTGTTTGCCCATTATGAGAGCTCCGTTTCTGTGGCCTCGAATATACCTGAAAAGCACTGTTGTTGCCGGGGCTTTACTCACTGCTGCATGGTTCTGAGAAGATACTGAGTTTTCCTGTAAGAAGCCTTGTGCTTCCAGTTCCCAGTTGGAAGCTCACCCTGCTCTGCTCTATATCTAAAGTGAAAGTCAACATGAGCCCTAGCCTCGAAGTAAGGCCCTGAGTTGCCTTGCCAAACGGGAGGCCTGGAGCAGCTCCATGAGGCCTTCTTCACTGTTCTGCTTTAGTTTCATGGTAGTAAGCTTTCCAAGACTCCTAGGGACCTTGCTTCAGCACCCGTTTCGGTACCAGTATACTGAGTAGAGCTTAGAAACTCAGGGCCAGCTCAGCAACTTCAGCCCCGTAGGCCTTTTGGAACACCCCATTGTTGACTAGAGAAAGGCAACACACTGCACTCTTCCTTGGGTGAGCCAGATGACCTCAGCTCTACACAGGATTCAGGAACACACTTCTAGACTGTCCTCCATGCAATGGATGTCACCTCATTCCCCTAGCTGAACTCTATTGAGAAAACCACTCTGCTTCTATTCCCTTTTCACCTTTTACACTTAGAGTCACGCATCCTCAAGGAGGTGGTGGGCTTGCATTCCAAGTACAATTTAAGCACAGTTCTTGGTGTAACACTGCAGGTCTCAGGAAGAAGCACAGGCCCCTAAGTCTCCATCGCGCATCCTTTGTTTAGGCACTTTGCTGCACGCAGATAAGCGGTCGTAGAAAAAATTGGAATCATGGAAAGCCCCAGTGGGATCGTGAATCTCTTTTGACTTGTTCGCATCAACATGTAGTTATGCTGCGTGTCATTCTGGAAATGTGAGACTGAGACACAAATCTTGTTATCCCATTTTAAAGCTTCACTCATGCAGTCTCGAAGCTACCTGTAAAGCACTGTGTTACCGTGCTTTTAGTTACTGCCGGCATGGCTCAGTGAAGAAAATGTTTTCTCTAAAGAAACCTTGTGCTTCCAGTTCCTAGTTGGACGCTCACCCTTCTCTCCTCTATACCTAAAGTGAAAGTCAACGTGAGCCCTAGCCTAGAAGTAAGGCCCTGATTTGCCTTGCCAAACGGGAGGAGTGGAGCAGCTCCATGTGGCCTTCAACACTGTTCTGCTTTACTTTAACGGTAGTAAGCATTCCAAGACTCCTAGAGACCTTGCTTCAGCACCCACTTGGGTATCAGAAAACTGCCTAGAGCCAGGAAGCTTTGGTCCTGCGTGTATGCTGCCTATCAACTTACAAATTGGAGACTGAGAGCACAAGGCTTGTTTGCCCATTATGAAAGCTCCGTTCATGCGGCTTCCAATATACCTGAAAAGCTTTGTTGTTGCCGCTCTTTTAGTAACTGCCGGCATGGTTCTGAGAAGATATTGAGTTTTCCCGTAAGAAACCTTGTGCTTCCAGTTCCTAGTTGGAAGCTCACCCTGCTCTCCTCTATACCAAAAGTGAAAGTCCACGTGAGCACTAACCTCGAACTAAGGCCCTGATTATCCTTGCAAATCGGGAGGCATGCAGCAGCTCCATGAGGCCTTCATCGCTGTTCTGCTATAGTTTAACGGTAGTAAGCTTACCAAGACTCCTAGGAACCATGCTTCAGCACCCGTTTCGGTAACAGAACATTGCATAGAGCCAGGAAGCTCTGGTGGGCCGTGTATGCTGCGTGTCAACCTAGAAATTGGAGACTTATGGCACAAGGCTTGTCTTCCCATTATGAAAGCCTCGTTCATGTGGCCTCGAATATACCTGAAGAGTTTGTTGTTGCCGCTGTTTTAGTCACTGCCGGCATAGTTCTGAGAAGATATTGAGTTTTCCCGTAAGAAACCTTGTGCCTCCAGTTCCTAGTTGGAAGCTCACCCTGCTCTGCTCTATACCTAAAGTGAAAGTCAAGGTGAGCCACAATCTCGAAGTAAGGCACGGATTTGCCTTGCCAAACGGGAGGCGTGGATCAGCTCCATGAGGACTTCTTCACTGTTCCGCTTTAGTTTCACGGTAGTAAGCTTTCCAAGACTCCTAGGTACCTTGCTTCAGCACCCGTTTCAGTACCAGTATACTGAGTAGAGCCAGGAAGCTCAGGGCCAGCTCAGCAACTTCTGCCCCGTAGGCCTTTTGGAACACCCCATTGTTGACTAGAGAAAGGCAACACACTGCACTCTTCCTTGGGAGAGCCAGATGACCTCAGCTCTACACAGGATTCAGGAACACACTTCGAGACTGTTCTCCATGCAATGGATGTCACCTCATTCCCCTAGCTGAACTCTACTGAGAAAAACACTCTGCTTCTAATCCCTTTTCACCTTTTACACTTAGAGTCACGCGTCCTCAAGGAGGTGGTCGGCTTGCATTCCAAGTACAATTTAAACACTGTTCTTGGTGTAACACTGCAGGTCTTTGGAAGAAGCACGGTCACCTAAGTCTCCCTCGCGCTTCCTTTGTTTAGGCACTTGGCTGCACGCAGAAAAGCGGACGTAGAAAACAGTTGCATCACTGAAAGCCCCAGTGGGTATCGTGAATCTCTTTTGACTTGTTAGCATCAACATGTACTTATGCTGTGTGTCAATCTGGAAATGGGAGACACAAATCTAGTTTTCGCATTTTGAAAGCTCCACTCATGCGGTCTCGAAGCTACCTGTAAAGCAGAGTTGTTAACGTGCTTTTAGTTTCTGCCGGCATGGCTCAGAGAAGAACATGAGTTTTCTCGAAAGAAACCTTGTGCTTCCAGTTCCTAGTTGGAAGCTCACCCTGCTCTCCTCTATACCAAAAGTGAAAGTCCACGTGAGCAGTAACCTCCAAGGAAGGCCCTGATTATCCTTGCAAATCGGGAGGCATGCAGCAGCTCCATGAGGCCTTCATCGCTGTTCTGCTTTAGTTTAACGGTAGTAAGCTTTCCAAGACTCCTAGGAACGTTGCTTCAGCACCCGTTTCGGTAACAGAACACTGCATAGAGCCAGGAAGCTCTGGTCCTGCGAGTATGCTGCGTGTCAACGTACAAATTGAAGACTGATGGCACAAGGCTTGTTTGCCCATTATGAGAGCTCCGTTTAAGTGGCCTCGAATATTCCTGAAAAGCACTGTTGTTGCCGGGGCTTTACTCACTGCTGCATGGTTCTGAGAAGATACTGAGTTTTCCCGTAAGAAGCCTTGTGCTTCCAGTTCCCAGTTGGAAGCTCACCCTGATCTGTTCTATATCTAAAGTGAAAGTCAACGTGAGCCCTAGCCTCGAAGTAAGGCCCTGAGTTGCCTTGCCAAACGGGAGGCCTGGAGCAGCTGCATGAGGCCTTCTTCACTGTTCTGCTTTAGTTTCATGGTAGTAAGCTTTTCAAGACTCCTAGGGACCTTGCTTCAGCACCCGTTTCGGTACCATTATACTGAGTAGAGCTTAGAAACTCAGGGCCAGCTCAGCAACTTCAGCCCCGTAGGCCTTTTGGAACACCCCATTGTTGTCTAGAGAAAGGCAACACAATGCACTCTTCCTTGGGTGAGCCAGATGACCTCAGCTCTACACAGGATTCAGGAACACACTTCTAGACTGTCCTCCATGCAATGGATGTCACCTCATTCCCCTAGCTGAACTCTATTGAGAAAACCACTCTGCTTCTATTCCCTTTTCACCTTTTACACTTAGAGTCACGCATCCTCAAGGAGGTGGTCGGCTTGCATTCCAAGTACAATTTAAGCACAGTTCTTGGTGTAACACTGCAGGTCTCAGGAAGAAGCACAGGCCCCTAAGTCTCCATCGCGCATCCTTTGTTTAGGCACTTTGCTGCACGCAGATAAGCGGTCGTAGAAAAAATTGGAATCATGGTAAGCCCCAGTGGGATCGTGAATCTCTTTTGACTTGTTCGCATCAACATGTAGTTATGCTGCGTGTCATTCTGGAAATGTGAGACTGAGACACAAATCTTGTTATCCCATTTTAAAGCTTCACTCATGCAGTCTCGAAGCTACCTGTAAAGCACTGTGTTACCGTGCTTTTAGTTACTGCCGGCATGGCTCAGTGAAGAAAATGTTTTCTCTAAAGAAACCTTGTGCTTCCAGTTCCTAGTTGGACGCTCACCCTTCTCTCCTCTATACCTAAAGTGAAAGTCAACGTGAGCCCTAGCCTAGAAGTAAGGCCCTGATTTGCCTTGCCAAACGGGAGGAGTGGAGCAGCTCCATGTGGCCTTCAACACTGTTCTGCTTTACTTTAACGGTAGTAAGCATTCCAAGACTCCTAGAGACCTTGCTTCAGCACCCACTTGGGTATCAGAAAACTGCCTAGAGCCAGGAAGCTTTGGTCCTGCGTGTATGCTGCGTATCAACTTACAAATTGGAGACTGAGAGCACAAGGCTTGTTTGCCCATTATGAAAGCTCCGTTCATGCGGCTTCCAATATACCTGAAAAGCTTTGTTGTTGCCGCTCTTTTAGTAACTGCCGGCATGGTTCTGAGAAGATATTGAGTTTTCCCGTAAGAAACCTTGTGCTTCCAGTTCCTAGTTGGAAGCTCACCCTGCTCTCCTCTATACCAAAAGTGAAAGTCCACGTGAGCACTAACCTCGAACTAAGGCCCTGATTATCCTTGCAAATCGGGAGGCATGCAGCAGCTCCATGAGGCCTTCATCGCTGTTCTGCTATAGTTTAACGGTAGTAAGCTTACCAAGACTCCTAGGAACCATGCTTCAGCACCCGTTTCGGTAACAGAACATTGCATAGAGCCAGGAAGCTCTGGTGGGCCGTGTATGCTGCGTGTCAACCTAGAAATTGGAGACTTATGGCACAAGGCTTGTCTTCCCATTATGAAAGCCTCGTTCATGTGGCCTCGAATATACCTGAAGAGTTTGTTGTTGCCGCTGTTTTAGTCACTGCCGGCATAGTTCTGAGAAGATATTGAGTTGTCCCGTAAGAAACCTTGTGCCTCCAGTTCCTAGTTGGAAGCTCACCCTGCTCTGCTCTATACCTAAAGTGAAAGTCAACGTGAGCCACAATCTCGAAGTAAGGCACGGATTTGCCTTGCCAAACGGGAGGCGTGGAGCAGCTCCATGAGGCCTTCTTCACTGTTCCGCTTTAGTTTCACGGTAGTAAGCTTTCCAAGACTCCTAGGGACCTTGCTTCAGCACCCGTTTCGGTACCAGTATACTGAGTAGAGCCAGGAAGCTCAGGGCCAGCTCAGCAACTTCTGCCCCGTAGGCCTTTTGGAACACCCCATTGTTGGCTAGAGAAAGGCAACACACTGCACTCTTCCTTGGGAGAGCCAGATGACCTCAGCTCTACACAGGATTCAGGAACACACTTCTAGACTGTCCTCCATGCAGTGGATGTCACCTCATTCCCCTAGCTGAACTCTACTGAGAAAAACACTCTGCTTCTAATCCCTTTTCACCTTTTACACTTAGAGTCATGCGTCCTCAAGGAGGTGGTCGGCTTGCATTCCAAGTACAATTTAAACACAGTTCTTGGTGTAAAACTGCAGGTCTTTGGAAGAAGCACGGTCACCTAAGTCTCCCTCGCGCTTCCTTTGTTTAGGCACTTGGCTGCACGCAGAAAAGCGGTCGTAGAAAACAGTTGCATCACTGAAAGCCCCAGTGGGTATCGTGAATCTCTTTTGACTTGTTAGCATCAACATGTACTTATGCTGCGTGTCAATCTGGAAATGGGAGACACAAATCTAGTTTTCGCATTTTGAAAGCTCCACTCATGCAGTCTCGAAGCTACCTGTAAAGCAGTGTTGTTAACGTGCTTTTAGTTTCTGCCGGCATGGCTCAGAGAAGAACATGAGTTTTCTCGAAAGAAACCTTGTGCTTCCAGTTCCTAGTTGGAAGCTCACCCTGCTCTCCTCTATACCAAAAGTGAAAGTCCACGTGAGCAGTAACCTCCAAGGAAGGCCCTGATTATCCTTGCAAATCGGGAGGCATGCAGCAGCTCCATGAGGCCTTCATCGCTGTTCTGCTTTAGTTTAACGGTAGTAAGCTTTCCAAGACTCCTAGGAACCTTGCTTCAGCACCCGTTTCGGTAACAGAACACTGCATAGAGCCAGGAAGCTCTGGTCCTGCGAGTATGCTGCGTGTCAACGTACACATTGAAGACTGATGGCACAAGGCTTGTTTGCCCATTATGAGAGCTCCGTTTAAGTGGCCTCGAATATTCCTGAAAAGCACTGTTGTTGCCGGGGCTTTACTCACTGCTGCATGGTTCTGAGAAGATACTGAGTTTTCCCGTAAGAAGCCTTGTGCTTCCAGTTCCCAGTTGGAAGCTCACCCTGCTCTGTTCTATATCTAAAGTGAAAGTCAACGTGAGCCCTAGCCTCGAAGTAAGGCCCTGAGTTGCCTTGCCAAACGGGAGGCCTGGAGCAGCTGCATGAGGCCTTCTTCACTGTTCTGCTTTAGTTTCACGGTAGTAAGCTTTTCAAGACTCCTAGGGACCTTGCTTCAGCACCCGTTTCGGTACCAGTATACTGAGTAGAGCTTAGAAACTCAGGGCCAGCTCAGCAACTTCAGCCCCGTAGGCCTTTTGGAACACCCCATTGTTGACTAGAGAAAGGAAACACAATGCACTCTTCCTTGGGTGAGCCAGATGACCTCAGCTCTACACAGGATTCAGGAACACACTTCTAGACTGTCCTCCATGCAATGGATGTCACCTCATTCCCCTAGCTGAACTCTATTGAGAAAACCACTCTGCTTCTATTCCCTTTTCACCTTTTACACTTAGAGTCACGCATCCTCAAGGAGGTGGTCGGCTTGCATTCCAAGTACAATTTAAGCACAGTTCTTGGTGTAACACTGCAGGTCTCAGGAAGAAGCACAGGCCCCTAAGTCTCCATCGCGCATCCTTTGTTTAGGCACTTTGCTGCACGCAGATAAGCGGTCGTAGAAAAAATTGGAATCATGGTAAGCCCCAGTGGGATCGTGAATCTCTTTTGACTTGTTCACATCAACATGTAGTTATGCTGCGTGTCATTCTGGAAATGTGAGACTGAGACACAAATCTTGTTATCCCATTTTAAAGCTTCACTCATGCAGTCTCGAAGCTACCTGTAAAGCACTGTGTTACCGTGCTTTTAGTTACTGCCGGCATGGCTCAGTGAAGAAAATGTTTTCTCTAAAGAAACCTTGTGCTTCCAGTTCCTAGTTGGACGCTCACCCTTCTCTCCTCTATACCTAAAGTGAAAGTCAACGTGAGCCCTAGCCTAGAAGTAAGGCCCTGATTTGCCTTGCCAAACGGGAGGAGTGGAGCAGCTCCATGTGGCCTTCAACACTGTTCTGCTTTACTTTAACGGTAGTAAGCATTCCAAGACTCCTAGAGACCTTGCTTCAGCACCCACTTGGGTATCAGAAAACTGCCTAGAGCCAGGAAGCTTTGGTCCTGCGTGTATGCTGCGTATCAACTTACAAATTGGAGACTGAGAGCACAAGGCTTGTTTGCCCATTATGAAAGCTCCGTTCATGCGGCTTCCAATATACCTGAAAAGCTTTGTTGTTGCCGCTGTTTTAGTAACTGCCGGCATGGTTCTGAGAAGATATTGAGTTTTCCCGTAAGAAACCTTGTGCTTCCAGTTCCTAGTTGGAAGCTCACCCTGCTCTCCTCTATACCAAAAGTGAAAGTCCACGTGAGCACTAACCTCGAACTAAGGCCCTGATTATCCTTGCAAATCGGGAGGCATGCAGCAGCTCTATGAGGCCTTCATCGCTGTTCTGCTATAGTTTAACGGTAGTAAGCTTACCAAGACTCCTAGGAACCATGCTTCAGCACCCGTTTCGGTAACAGAACATTGCATAGAGCCAGGAAGCTCTGGTGGGCCGTGTATGCTGCGTGTCAACCTAGAAATTGGAGACTTATGGCACAAGGCTTGTCTTCCCATTATGAAAGCCTCGTTCATGTGGCCTCGAATATACCTGAAGAGTTTGTTGTTGCCGCTGTTTTAGTCACTGCCGGCATAGTTCTGAGAAGATATTGAGTTGTCCCGTAAGAAACCTTGTGCCTCCAGTTCCTAGTTGGAAGCTCACCCTGCTCTGCTCTATACCTAAAGTGAAAGTCAACGTGAGCCACAATCTCGAAGTAAGGCACGGATTTGCCTTGCCAAACGGGAGGCGTGGAGCAGCTCCATGAGGCCTTCTTCACAGTTCCGCTTTAGTTTCACGGTAGTAAGCTTTCCAAGACTTCTAGGGACCTTCCTTCAGCACCCGTTTCGGTACCAGTATACTGAGTAGAGCCAGGAAGCTCAGGGCCAGCTCAGCAACTTCTGCCCCGTAGGCCTTTTGGAACACCCCATTGTTGGCTAGAGAAAGGCAACACACTGCACTCTTCCTTGGGAGAGCCAGATGACCTCAGCTCTACACAGGATTCAGGAACACAGTTCTAGACTGTCCTCCATGCAGTGGATGTCACCTCATTCCCCTAGCTGAACTCTACTGAGAAAAACACTCTGCTTCTAATCCCTTTTCACCTTTTACACTTAGAGTCACGCGTCCTCAAGGAGGTGGTCGGCTTGCATTCCAAGTACAATTGAAACACAGTTCTTGGTGTAACACTGCAGGTCTTTGGAAGAAGCACGGTCACCTAAGTCTCCCTCGCGCTTCCTTTGTTTAGGCACTTGGCTGCACGCAGAAAAGCGGTCGTAGAAAACAGTTGCATCACTGAAAGCCCCAGTGGGTATCGTGAATCTCTTTTGACTTGTTAGCATCAACATGTACTTATGCTGCGTGTCAATCTGGAAATGGGAGACACAAATCTAGTTTTCGCATTTTGAAAGCTCCACTCATGCAGTCTCGAAGCTACCTGTAAAGCAGTGTTGTTAACGTGCTTTTAGTTTCTGCCGGCATGGCTCAGAGAAGAACATGAGTTTTCTCGAAAGAAACCTTGTGCTTCCAGTTCCTAGTTGGAAGCTCACCCTGCTCTCCTCTATACCAAAAGTGAAAGTCCACGTGAGCAGTAACCTCCAAGGAAGGCCCTGATTATCCTTGCAAATCGGGAGGCATGCAGCAGCTCCATGAGGCCTTCATCGCTGTTCTGCTTTAGTTTAACGGTAGTAAGCTTTCCAACACTCCTAGGAACCTTGCTTCAGCACCCGTTTCGGTAACAGAACACTGCATAGAGCCAGGAAGCTCTGGTCCTGCGAGTATGCTGCGTGTCAACGTACACATTGAAGACTGATGGCACAAGGCTTGTTTGCCCATTATGAGAGCTCCGTTTAAGTGGCCTCGAGTATTCCTGAAAAGCACTGTTGTTGCCGGGGCTTTACTCACTGCTGCATGGTTCTGAGAAGATACTGAGTTTTCCCGTAAGAAACCTTGTGCTTCCAGTTCCTAGTTGGAAGCTCACCCTGCTCTGTTCTATATCTAAAGTGAAAGTCAACGTGAGCCCTAGCCTCGAAGTAAGGCCCTGAGTTGCCTTGCCAAACGGCAGGCCTGGAGCAGCTCCATGAGGCCTTCTTCACTGTTATGCTTTAGTTTCACAGTAGTAAGTCTTTTCAAGACTCCTAGGGACCTTGCTTCAGCACCCGTTTCGGTAAGAGTATACTGAGTAGAGACAGGAAGCTTTGGTCCAATTAAGCAACTTCCAGCCCTGTAGGCCTCTTGGAACAATCCAGTGTTGGATACAGAAAGGCAACACACTGCACTCTTCCTTGGGAGAGCCAGATGACCTCAGCTCTACACAGGATTTAAGAACACACTTCGAGACTGTCCTCCATGCAATGGATGTCACCTCATTCCCCTAGCTGAACTCTACTGAGAAAAACACTCTGCTTCTAATCCCTTTTCACCTTTTACACTTAGAGTCACGCATCCTCAAAGAGGTGGTCGGCTTGCATTCCAAGTACAATTAAAGCACAGTTCTTGTTGTAACACTGCAGGTCTTTGGAAGATGCACAGGCCCTAAGTTTCCCTGGCGCATCCGTTGTATAGGCACTTGGCTGCACGCAGAAAAGCGGTCGTAGAATAAAGTTGAATCACTGAAAGCCCCAGTGGGTATCGTGAATCTCTTTTGACTTGTTAGCATCAACATGTACTTACGCTGCGTGTCAATCTGGAAATGGGAGACTGATAGCACAAAGCTTGTTTTCCCATTTTGAAAGCTCCACTCATGCAGTCTCGAAGCTACCTGAAAAGCACTGTTGTTACCGTGTTTTTAGGGAATGCCGGCATGGCTCAGAGAAGAAAATGAGTTTTCCCGAAAGAAACCTTGTGCTTCCAGTTCCTAGTTGGAAGCTCACCCTGCTCTCCTCTACACCAAAAGTGAGAATCCCCGTGAGCACTAACCTCCAAGTAAGGCCCTGATTATCCTTGCAAATCGGGAGGCATGCAGCAGCTCCATGAGGCCTTCATCGCTGTTCTGCTTTAGTTTAACGGTAGTAAGCTTTCCAAGACTCCTAGGAACCTTGCTTCAGCACCCGTTTCGGTAACAGAAAACGGCATAGAGCCAGGAAGCTCTGGTCCTGCGAGTATGCTGCGTGTCAACGTACACATTGAAGACTGATGGCACAAGGCTTGTTTGCCCATTATGAGAGCTCCGTTTCTGTGGCCTCGAATATACCTGAAAAGCACTGTTGTTGCCGGGGCTTTACTCACTGCTGCATGGTTCTGAGAAGATACTGAGTTTTCCTGTAAGAAGCCTTGTGCTTCCAGTTCCCAGTTGGAAGCTCACCCTGCTCTGCTCTATATCTAAAGTGAAAGTCAACATGAGCCCTAGCCTCGAAGTAAGGCCCTGAGTTGCCTTGCCAAACGGGAGGCCTGGAGCAGCTCCATGAGGCCTTCTTCACTGTTCTGCTTTAGTTTCATGGTAGTAAGCTTTTCAAGACTCCTAGGGACCTTGCTTCAGCACCCGTTTCGGTACCAGTATACTGAGTAGAGCTTAGAAACTCAGGGCCAGCTCAGCAACTTCAGCCCCGTAGGCCTTTTGGAACACCCCATTGTTGACTAGAGAAAGGCAACACACTGCACTCTTCCTTGGGTGAGCCAGATGACCTCAGCTCTACACAGGATTCAGGAACACACTTCTAGACTGTCCTCCATGCAATGGATGTCACCTCATTCCCCTAGCTGAACTCTATTGAGAAAACCACTCTGCTTCTATTCCCTTTTCACCTTTTACACTTAGAGTCACGCATCCTCAAGGAGGTGGTCGGCTTGCATTCCAAGTACAATTTAAGCACAGTTCTTGGTGTAACACTGCAGGTCTCAGGAAGAAGCACAGGCCCCTAAGTCTCCATCGCGCATCCTTTGTTTAGGCACTTTGCTGCACGCAGATAAGCGGTCGTAGAAAAAATTGGAATCATGGAAAGCCCCAGTGGGATCGTGAATCTCTTTTGACTTGTTCGCATCAACATGTAGTTATGCTGCGTGTCATTCTGGAAATGTGAGACTGAGACACAAATCTTGTTATCCCATTTTAAAGCTTCACTCATGCAGTCTCGAAGCTACCTGTAAAGCACTGTGTTACCGTGCTTTTAGTTACTGCCGGCATGGCTCAGTGAAGAAAATGTTTTCTCTAAAGAAACCTTGTGCTTCCAGTTCCTAGTTGGACGCTCACCCTTCTCTCCTCTATACCTAAAGTGAAAGTCAACGTGAGCCCTAGCCTAGAAGTAAGGCCCTGATTTGCCTTGCCAAACGGGAGGAGTGGAGCAGCTCCATGTGGCCTTCAACACTGTTCTGCTTTACTTTAACGGTAGTAAGCATTCCAAGACTCCTAGAGACCTTGCTTCAGCACCCACTTGGGTATCAGAAAACTGCCTAGAGCCAGGAAGCTTTGGTCCTGCGTGTATGCTGCGTATCAACTTACAAATTGGAGACTGAGAGCACAAGGCTTGTTTGCCCATTATGAAAGCTCCGTTCATGCGGCTTCCAATATACCTGAAAAGCTTTGTTGTTGCCGCTCTTTTAGTAACTGCCGGCATGGTTCTGAGAAGATATTGAGTTTTCCCGTAAGAAACCTTGTGCTTCCAGTTCCTAGTTGGAAGCTCACCCTGCTCTCCTCTATACCAAAAGTGAAAGTCCACGTGAGCACTAACCTCGAACTAAGGCCCTGATTATCCTTGCAAATCGGGAGGCATGCAGCAGCTCCATGAGGCCTTCATCGCTGTTCTGCTATAGTTTAACGGTAGTAAGCTTACCAAGACTCCTAGGAACCATGCTTCAGCACCCGTTTCGGTAACAGAACATTGCATAGAGCCAGGAAGCTCTGGTGGGCCGTGTATGCTGCGTGTCAACCTAGAAATTGGAGACTTATGGCACAAGGCTTGTCTTCCCATTATGAAAGCCTCGTTCATGTGGCCTCGAATATACCTGAAGAGTTTGTTGTTGCCGCTGTTTTAGTCACTGCCGGCATAGTTCTGAGAAGATATTGAGTTGTCCCGTAAGAAACCTTGTGCCTCCAGTTCCTAGTTGGAAGCTCACCCTGCTCTGCTCTATACCTAAAGTGAAAGTCAACGTGAGCCACAATCTCGAAGTAAGGCACGGATTTGCCTTGCCAAACGGGAGGCGTGGAGCAGCTCCATGAGGCCTTCTTCACTGTTCCGCTTTAGTTTCACGGTAGTAAGCTTTCCAAGACTCCTAGGGACTTTGCTACAGCACCCGTTTCGGTACCAGTATACTGAGTAGAGCCAGGAAGCTCAGGGCCAGCTCAGCAACTTCTGCCCCGTAGGCCTTTTGGAACACCCCATTGTTGGCTAGAGAAAGGCAACACACTGCACTCTTCCTTGGGAGAGCCAGATGACCTCAGCTCTACACAGGATTCAGGAACACACTTCTAGACTGTTCTCCATGCAATGGATGTCACCTCATTCCCCTAGCTGAACTCTACTGAGAAAAACACTCTGCTTCTAATCCCTTTTCACCTTTTACACTTAGAGTCACGCATCCTCAAGGAGGTGGTCGCCTTGCATTCCAAGTACAATTTAAACACTGTTCTTGGTGTAACACTGCAGGTCTTTGGAAGAAGCACGGTCACCTAAGTCTCCCTCGCGCTTCCTTTGTTTAGGCACTTGGCTGCACGCAGAAAAGCGGACGTAGAAAACAGTTGCATCACTGAAAGCCCCAGTGGGTATCGTGAATCTCTTTTGACTTGTTAGCATCAACATGTACTTATGCTGTGTGTCAATCTGGAAATGGGAGACACAAATCTAGTTTTCGCATTTTGAAAGCTCCACTCATGCAGTCTCGAAGCTACCTGTAAAGCAGTGTTGTTAACGTGCTTTTAGTTTCTGCCGGCATGGCTCAGAGAAGAACATGAGTTTTCTCGAAAGAAACCTTGTGCTTCCAGTTCCTAGTTGGAAGCTCACCCTGCTCTCCTCTATACCAAAAGTGAAAGTCCACGTGAGCAGTAACCTCCAAGGAAGGCCCTGATTATCCTTGCAAATCGGGAGGCATGCAGCAGCTCCATGAGGCCTTCATCGCTGTTCTGCTTTAGTTTAACGGTAGTAAGCTTTCCAAGACTCCTAGGAACCTTGCTTCAGCACCCGTTTCGGTAACAGAACACTGCATAGAGCCAGGAAGCTCTGGTCCTGCGAGTATGCTGCGTGTCAACGTACACATTGAAGACTGATGGCACAAGGCTTGTTTGCCCATTATGAGAGCTCCGTTTAAGTGGCCTCGAATATTCCTGAAAAGCACTGTTGTTGCCGGGGCTTTACTCACTGCTGCATGGTTCTGAGAAGATACTGAGTTTTCCCGTAAGAAGCCTTGTGCTTCCAGTTCCCAGTTGGAAGCTCACCCTGCTCTGTTCTATATCTAAAGTGAAAGTCAACGTGAGCCCTAGCCTCGAAGTAAGGCCCTGAGTTGCCTTGCCAAACGGCAGGCCTGGAGCAGCTCCATGAGGCCTTCTTCACTGTTCTGCTTTAGTTTCACGGTAGTAAGCTTTTCAAGACTCCTAGGGACCTTGCTTCAGCACCCGTTTCGGTACCAGTATACTGAGTAGAGCTTAGAAACTCAGGGCCAGCTCAGCAACTTCAGCCCCGTAGGCCTTTTGGAACACCCCATTGTTGACTAGAGAAAGGCAACACACTGCACTCTTCCTTGGGTGAGCCAGATGACCTCAGCTCTACACAGGATTCAGGAACACACTTCTAGACTGTCCTCCATGCAATGGATGTCACCTCATTCCCCTAGCTGAACTCTATTGAGAAAACCACTCTGTTTCTATTCCCTTTTCACCTTTTACACTTAGAGTCACGCATCCTCAAGGAGGTGGTCGGCTTGCATTCCAAGTACAATTTAAGCACAGTTCTTGGTGTAACACTGCAGGTCTCAGGAAGAAGCACAGGCCCCTAAGTCTCCATCGCGCATCCTTTGTTTAGGCACTTTGCTGCACGCAGATAAGCGGTCGTAGAAAAAATTGGAATCATGGTAAGCCCCAGTGGGATCGTGAATCTCTTTTGACTTGTTCGCATCAACATGTAGTTATGCTGCGTGTCATTCTGGAAATGTGAGACTGAGACACAAATCTTGTTATCCCATTTTAAAGCTTCACTCATGCAGTCTCGAAGCTACCTGTGAAGCACTGTGTTACCGTGCTTTTAGTTACTGCCGGCATGGCTCAGGGAAGAAAATGTTTTCTCTAAAGAAACCTTGTGCTTCCAGTTCCTAGTTGGACGCTCACCCTTCTCTCCTCTATACCTAAAGTGAAAGTCAACGTGAGCCCTAGCCTAGAAGTAAGGCCCTGATTTGCCTTGCCAAACGGGAGGAGTGGAGCAGCTCCATGTGGCCTTCAACACTGTTCTGCTTTACTTTAACGGTAGTAAGCATTCCAAGACTCCTAGAGACCTTGCTTCAGCACCCACTTGGGTATCAGAAAACTGCCTAGAGCCAGGAAGCTTTGGTCCTGCGTGTATGCTGCCTATCAACTTACAAATTGGAGACTGAGAGCACAAGGCTTGTTTGCCCATTATGAAAGCTCCGTTCATGCGGCTTCCAATATACCTGAAAAGCTTTGTTGTTGCCGCTCTTTTAGTAACTGCCGGCATGGTTCTGAGAAGATATTGAGTTTTCCCGTAAGAAACCTTGTGCTTCCAGTTCCTAGTTGGAAGCTCACCCTGCTCTCCTCTATACCAAAAGTGAAAGTCCACGTGAGCACTAACCTCGAACTAAGGCCCTGATTATCCTTGCAAATCGGGAGGCATGCAGCAGCTCTATGAGGCCTTCATCGCTGTTCTGCTATAGTTTAACGGTAGTAAGCTTACCAAGACTCCTAGGAACCATGCTTCAGCACCCGTTTCGGTAACAGAACATTGCATAGAGCCAGGAAGCTCTGGTGGGCCGTGTATGCTGCGTGTCAACCTAGAAATTGGAGACTTATGGCACAAGGCTTGTCTTCCCATTATGAAAGCCTCGTTCATGTGGCCTCGAATATACCTGAAGAGTTTGTTGTTGCCGCTGTTTTAGTCACTGCCGGCATAGTTCTGAGAAGATATTGAGTTGTCCCGTAAGAAACCTTGTGCCTCCAGTTCCTAGTTGGAAGCTCACCCTGCTCTGCTCTATACCTAAAGTGAAAGTCAACGTGAGCCACAATCTCGAAGTAAGGCACGGATTTGCCTTGCCAAACGGGAGGCGTGGAGCAGCTCCATGAGGCCTTCTTCACTGTTCCGCTTTAGTTTCACGGTAGTAAGCTTTCCAAGACTCCTAGGAACCTTGCTTCAGCACCCGTTTCGGTAACAGAACACTGCATAGAGCCAGGAAGCTCTGGTCCTGCGAGTATGCTGCGTGTCAACGTACACATTGAAGACTGATGGCACAAGGCTCGTTTGCCCATTATGAGAGCTCCGTTTAAGTGGCCCCGAATATTCCTGAAAAGCACTGTTGTTGCCGGGGCTTTACTCACTGCTGCATGGTTCTGAGAAGATACTGAGTTTTCCCGTAAGAAACCTTGTGCTTCCAGTTCCCAGTTGGAAGCTCACCCTGCTCTGTTCTATATCTAAAGTGAAAGTCAACGTGAGCCCTAGCCTCGAAGTAAGGCCCTGAGTTGCCTTGCCAAACGGCAGGCCTGGAGCAGCTCCATGAGGCCTTCTTCACTGTTCTGCTTTAGTTTCACAGTAGTAAGGCTTTTCAAGACTCCTAGGGACCTTGCTTCAGCACCCGTTTCGGTACCAGTATACTGAGTAGAGCTTAGAAACTCAGGGCCAGCTCAGCAACTTCAGCCCCGTAGGCCTTTTGGAACACCCCATTGTTGACTAGAGAAAGGCAACACACTGCACTCTTCCTTGGGTGAGCCAGATGACCTCAGCTCTACACAGGATTCAGGAACACACTTCTAGACTGTCCTCCATGCAATGGATGTCACCTCATTCCCCTAGCTGAACTCTATTGAGAAAACCACTCTGCTTCTATTCCCTTTTCAACTTTTACACTTAGAGTCACGCATCCTCAAGGAGGTGGTCGGCTTGCATTCCAAGCACAATTTAAGCACAGTTCTTGGTGTAACACTGCAGGTCTCAGGAAGAAGCACAGGCCCCTAAGTCTCCATCGCGCATCCTTTGTTTAGGCACTTTGCTGCACGCAGATAAGCGGTCGTAGAAAAAATTGGAATCATGGAAAGCCCCAGTGGGATCGTGAATCTCTTTTGACTTGTTCGCATCAACATGTAGTTATGCTGCGTGTCATTCTGGAAATGTGAGACTGAGACACAAATCTTGTTATCCCATTTTAAAGCTTCACTCATGCAGTCTCGAAGCTACCTGTAAAGCACTGTGTTACCGTGCTTTTAGTTGCTGCCGGCATGGCTCAGTGAAGAAAATGTTTTCTCTAAAGAAACCTTGTGCTTCCAGTTCCTAGTTGGACGCTCACCCTTCTCTCCTCTATACCTAAAGTGAAAGTCAACGTGAGCCCTAGCCTAGAAGTAAGGCCCTGATTTGCCTTGCCAAACGGGAGGAGTGGAGCAGCTCCATGTGGCCTTCAACACTGTTCTGCTTTACTTTAACGGTAGTAAGCATTCCAAGACTCCTAGAGACCTTGCTTCAGCACCCACATGGGTATCAGAAAACTGCCTAGAGCCAGGAAGCTTTGGTCCTGCGTGTATGCTGCCTATCAACTTACAAATTGGAGACTGAGAGCACAAGGCTTGTTTGCCCATTATGAAAGCTCCGTTCATGCGGCTTCCAATATACCTGAAAAGCTTTGTTGTTGCCGCTGTTTTAGTAACTGCCGGCATGGTTCTGAGAAGACATTGAGTTTTCCCGTAAGAAACCTTGTGCTTCCAGTTCCTAGTTGGAAGCTCACCCTGCTCTCCTCTATACCAAAAGTGAAAGTCCACGTGAGCACTAACCTCGAACTCAGGCCCTGATTATCCTTGCAAATCGGGAGGCATGCAGCAGCTCTATGAGGCCTTCATCGCTGTTCTGCTATAGTTTAACGGTAGTAACCTTACCAAGACTCCTAGGAACCATGCTTCAGCACCCGTTTCGGTAACAGAACATTGCATAGAGCCAGGAAGCTCTGGTGGGCCGTGTATGCTGCGTGTCAACCTAGAAATTGGAGACTTATGGCACAAGGCTTGTCTTCCCATTATGAAAGCCTCGTTCATGTGGCCTCGAATATACCTGAAGAGTTTGTTGTTGCCGCTGTTTTAGTCACTGCCGGCATAGTTCTGAGAAGATATTGAGTGTCCCGTAAGAAACCTTGTGCCTCCAGTTCCTAGTTGGAAGCTCACCCTGCTCTGCTCTATACCTAAAGTGAAAGTCAACGTGAGCCACAATCTCGAAGTAAGGCACGGATTTGCCTTGCCAAACGGGAGGCGTGGAGCAGCTGCATGAGGCCTTCTTCACTGTTCCGCTTTAGTTTCACGGTATTAAGCTTTCCAAGACTCCTAGGGACCTTGCTTCAGCACCCGTTTCGGTACCAGTATACTGAGTAGAGCCAGGAAGCTCAGGGCCAGCTCAGCAACTTCTGCCCCGTAGGCCTTTTGGAACACCCCATTGTTGGCTAGAGAAAGGCAACACACTGCACTCTTCCTTGGGAGAGCCAGATGACCTCAGCTCTACACAGGATTCAGGAACACACTTCTAGACTGTTCTCCATGCAATGGATGTCACCTCATTCCCCTAGCTGAACTCTACTGAGAAAAACACTCTGCTTCTAATCCCTTTTCACCTTTTACACTTAGAGTCACGCATCCTCAAGGAGGTGGTCGGCTTGCATTCCAAGTACAATTTAAACACTGTTCTTGGTGTAACACTGCAGGTCTTTGGAAGAAGCACGGTCACCTAAGTCTCCCTCGCGCTTCCTTTGTTTAGGCACTTGGCTGCACGCAGAAAAGCGGACGTAGAAAACAGTTGCATCACTGAAAGCCCCAGTGGGTGTCGTGAATCTCTTTTGACTTGTTAGCATCAACATGTACTTATGCTGCGTGTCAATCTGGAAATGGGAGACACAAATCTAGTTTTCGCATTTTGAAAGTTCCACTCATGCAGTCTCGAAGCTACCTGTAAAGCAGTGTTGTTAACGTGCTTTTAGTTTCTGCCGGCATGGCTCAGAGAAGAACATGAGTTTTCTCGAAAGAAACCTTGTGCTTCCAGTTCCTAGTTGGAAGCTCACCCTGCTCTCCTCTATACCAAAAGTGAAAGTCCACGTGAGCAGTAACCTCCAAGGAAGGCCCTGATTATCCTTGCAAATCGGGAGGCATGCAGCAGCTCCATGAGGCCTTCATCGCTGTTCTGCTTTAGTTTAACGGTAGTAAGCTTTCCAAGACTCCTAGGAACCTTGCTTCAGCACCCGTTTCGGTAACAGAACACTGCATAGAGCCAGGAAGCTCTGGTCCTGCGAGTATGCTGCGTGTCAACGTACACATTGAAGACTGATGGCACAAGGCTCGTTTGCCCATTATGAGAGCTCCGTTTAAGTGGCCCCGAATATTCCTGAAAAGCACTGTTGTTGCCGGGGCTTTACTCACTGCTGCATGGTTCTGAGAAGATACTGAGTTTTCCCGTAAGAAACCTTGTGCTTCCAGTTCCCAGTTGGAAGCTCACCCTGCTCTGTTCTATATCTAAAGTGAAAGTCAACGTGAGCACTAGCCTCGAAGTAAGGCCCTGAGTTGCCTTGCCAAACGGCAGGCCTGGAGCAGCTCCATGAGGCCTTCTTCACTGTTATGCTTTAGTTTCACAGTAGTAAGGCTTTTCAAGACTCCTAGGGACCTTGCTTCAGCACCCGTTTCGGTACCAGTATACTGAGTAGAGCTTAGAAACTCAGGGCCAGCTCAGCAACTTCAGCCCCGTAGGCCTTTTGGAACACCCCATTGTTGACTAGAGAAAGGCAACACACTGCACTCTTCCTTGGGTGAGCCAGATGACCTCAGCTCTACACAGGATTCAGGAACACACTTCTAGACTGTCCTCCATGCAATGGATGTCACCTCATTCCCCTAGCTGAACTCTATTGAGAAAACCACTCTGCTTCTATTCCCTTTTCACCTTTTACACTTAGAGTCACGCATCCTCAAGGAGGTGGTCGGCTTGCATTCCAAGTACAATTTAAGCACAGTTCTTGGTGTAACACTGCAGGTCTCAGGAAGAAGCACAGGCCCCTAAGTCTCCATCGCGCATCCTTTGTTTAGGCACTTTGCTGCACGCAGATAAGCGGTCGTAGAAAAAATTGGAATCATGGTAAGCCCCAGTGGGATCGTGAATCTCTTTTGACTTGTTCGCATCAACATGTAGTTATGCTGCGTGTCATTCTGGAAATGTGAGACTGAGACACAAATCTTGTTATCCCATTTTAAAGCTTCACTCATGCAGTCTCGAATCTACCTGTGAAGCACTGTGTTACCGTGCTTTTAGTTACTGCCGGCATGGCTCAGTGAAGAAAATGTTTTCTCTAAAGAAACCTTGTGCTTCCAGTTCCTAGTTGGACGCTCACCCTTCTCTCCTCTATACCTAAAGTGAAAGTCAACGTGAGCCCTAGCCTAGAAGTAAGGCCCTGATTTGCCTTGCCAAACGGGAGGAGTGGAGCAGCTCCATGTGGCCTTCAACACTGTTCTGCTTTACTTTAACGGTAGTAAGCATTCCAAGACTCCTAGAGACCTTGCTTCAGCACCCACTTGGGTATCAGAAAACTGCCTAGAGCCAGGAAGCTTTGGTCCTGCGTGTATGCTGCGTATCAACTTACAAATTGGAGACTGAGAGCACAAGGCTTGTTTGCCCATTATGAAAGCTCCGTTCATGCGGCTTCCAATATACCTGAAAAGCTTTGTTGTTGCCGCTGTTTTAGTAACTGCCGGCATGGTTCTGAGAAGATATTGAGTTTTCCCGTAAGAAACCTTGTGCTTCCAGTTCCTAGTTGGAAGCTCACCCTGCTCTCCTCTATACCAAAAGTGAAAGTCCACGTGAGCACTAACCTCGAACTAAGGCCCTGATTATCCTTGCAAATCGGGAGGCATGCAGCAGCTCTATGAGGCCTTCATCGCTGTTCTGCTATAGTTTAACGGTAGTAAGCTTACCAAGACTCCTAGGAACCATGCTTCAGCACCCGTTTCGGTAACAGAACATTGCATAGAGCCAGGAAGCTCTGGTGGGCCGTGTATGCTGCGTGTCAACCTAGAAATTGGAGACTTATGGCACAAGGCTTGTCTTCCCATTATGAAAGCCTCGTTCATGTGGCCTCGAATATACCTGAAGAGTTTGTTGTTGCCGCTGTTTTAGTCACTGCCGGCATAGTTCTGAGAAGATATTGAGTTGTCCCGTAAGAAACCTTGTGCCTCCAGTTCCTAGTTGGAAGCTCACCCTGCTCTGCTCTATACCTAAAGTGAAAGTCAACGTGAGCCACAATCTCGAAGTAAGGCACGGATTTGCCTTGCCAAACGGGAGGCGTGGAGCAGCTCCATGAGGCCTTCTTCACTGTTCCGCTTTAGTTTCACGGTAGTAAGCTTTCCAAGACTCCTAGGGACCTTGCTTCAGCACCCGTTTCGGTACCAGTATACTGAGTAGAGCCAGGAAGCTCAGGGCCAGCTCAGCAACTTCTGCCCCGTAGGCCTTTTGGAACACCCCATTGTTGGCTAGAGAAAGGCAACACACTGCACTCTTCCTTGGGAGAGCCAGATGACCTCAGCTCTACACAGGATTCAGGAACACACTTCTAGACTGTTCTCCATGCAATGGATGTCACCTCATTCCCCTAGCTGAACTCTACTGAGAAAAACACTCTGCTTCTAATCCCTTTTCACCTTTTACACTTAGAGTCACGCATCCTCAAGGAGGTGGTCGGCTTGCATTCCAAGTACAATTTAAACACTGTTCTTGGTGTAACACTGCAGGTCTTTGGAAGAAGCACGGTCACCTAAGTCTCCCTCGCGCTTCCTTTGTTTAGGCACTTGGCTGCACGCAGAAAAGCGGACGTAGAAAACAGTTGCATCACTGAAAGCCCCAGTGGGTATCGTGAATCTCTTTTGACTTGTTAGCATCAACATGTACTTATGCTGTGTGTCAATCTGGAAATGGGAGACACAAATCTAGTTTTCGCATTTTGAAAGCTCCACTCATGCAGTCTCGAAGCTACCTGTAAAGCAGTGTTGTTAACGTGCTTTTAGTTTCTGCCGGCATGGCTCAGAGAAGAACATGAGTTTTCTCGAAAGAAACCTTGTGCTTCCAGTTCCTAGTTGGAAGCTCACCCTGCTCTCCTCTATACCAAAAGTGAAAGTCCACGTGAGCAGTAACCTCCAAGGAAGGCCCTGATTATCCTTGCAAATCGGGAGGCATGCAGCAGCTCCATGAGGCCTTCATCGCTGTTCTGCTTTAGTTTAACGGTAGTAAGCTTTCCAAGACTCCTAGGAACCTTGCTTCAGCACCCGTTTCGGTAACAGAACACTGCATAGAGCCAGGAAGCTCTGGTCCTGCGAGTATGCTGCGTGTCAACGTACACATTGAAGACTGATGGCACAAGGCTCGTTTGCACATTATGAGAGCTCCGTTTAAGTGGCCCCGAATATTCCTGAAAAGCACTGTTGTTGCCGGGGCTTTACTCACTGCTGCATGGTTCTGAGAAGATACTGAGTTTTCCCGTAAGAAACCTTGTGCTTCCAGTTCCCAGTTGGAAGCTCACCCTGCTCTGTTCTATATCTAAAGTGAAAGTCAACGTGAGCCCTAGCCTCGAAGTAAGGCCCTGAGTTGCCTTGCCAAACGGCAGGCCTGGAGCAGCTCCATGAGGCCTTCTTCACTGTTATGCTTTAGTTTCACAGTAGTAAGGCTTTTCAAGACTCCTAGGGACCTTGCTTCAGCACCCGTTTCGGTACCAGTATACTGAGTAGAGCTTAGAAACTCAGGGCCAGCTCAGCAACTTCAGCCCCGTAGGCCTTTTGGAACACCCCATTGTTGACTAGAGAAAGGCAACACACTGCACTCTTCCTTGGGTGAGCCAGATGACCTCAGCTCTACACAGGATTCAGGAACACACTTCTAGACTGTCCTCCATGCAATGGATGTCACCTCATTCCCCTAGCTGAACTCTATTGAGAAAACCACTCTGCTTCTCTTCCCTTTTCACCTTTTACACTTAGAGTCACGCATCCTCAAGGAGGTGGTCGGCTTGCATTCCAAGTACAATTTAAGCACAGTTCTTGGTGTAACACTGCAGGTCTCAGGAAGAAGCACAGGCCCCTAAGTCTCCATCGCGCATCCTTTGTTTAGGCACTTTGCTGCACGCAGATAAGCGGTCGTAGAAAAAATTGGAATCATGGTAAGCCCCAGTGGGATCGTGAATCTCTTTTGACTTGTTCGCATCAACATGTAGTTATGCTGCGTGTCATTCTGGAAATGTGAGACTGAGACACAAATCTTGTTATCCCATTTTAAAGCTTCACTCATCCAGTCTCGAAGCTACCTGTAAAGCACTGTGTTACCGTGCTTTTAGTTACTGCCGGCATGGCTCAGTGAAGAAAATGTTTTCTCTAAAGAAACCTTGTGCTTCCAGTTCCTAGTTGGACGCTCACCCTTGTCTCCTCTATACCTAAAGTGAAAGTCAACGTGAGCCCTAGCCTAGAAGTAAGGCCCTGATTTGCCTTGCCAAACGGGAGGAGTGGAGCAGCTCCATGTGGCCTTCAACACTGTTCTGCTTTACTTTAACGGTAGTAAGCATTCCAAGACTCCTAGAGACCTTGCTTAGGCACCCACTTGGGTATCAGAAAACTGCCTAGAGCCAGGAAGCTTTGGTCCTGCGTGTATGCTGCCTATCAACTTACAAATTGGAGACTGAGAGCACAAGGCTTGTTTGCCCATTATGAAAGCTCCGTTCATGCGGCTTCCAATATACCTGAAAAGCTTTGTTGTTGCCGCTGTTTTAGTAACTGCCGGCATGGTTCTGAGAAGATATTGAGTTTTCCCGTAAGAAACCTTGTGCTTCCAGTTCCTAGTTGGAAGCTCACCCTGCTCTCCTCTATACCAAAAGTGAAAGTCCACGTGAGCACTAACCTCGAACTAAGGCCCTGATTATCCTTGCAAATCGGGAGGCATGCAGCAGCTCTATGAGGCCTTCATCGCTGTTCTGCTATAGTTTAACGGTAGTAAGCTTACGAAGACTCCTAGGAACCATGCTTCAGCACCCGTTTCGGTAACAGAACATTGCATAGTGCCAGGAAGCTCTGGTGGGCCGTGTATGCTGCGTGTCAACCTAGAAATTGGAGACTTATGGCACAAGGCTTGTCTTCGCATTATGAAAGCCTCGTTCATGTGGCCTCGAATATACCTGAAGAGTTTGTTGTTGCCGCTGTTTTAGTCACTGCCGGCATAGTTCTGAGAAGATATTGAGTTGTCCCGTAAGAAACCTTGTGCCTCCAGTTCCTAGTTGGAAGCTCACCCTGCTCTGCTCTATACCTAAAGTGAAAGTCAACGTGAGCCACAATCTCGAAGTAAGGCACGGATTTGCCTTGCCAAACGGGAGGCGTGGAGCAGCTCCATGAGGCCTTCTTCACTGTTCCGCTTTAGTTTCACGGTAGTAAGCTTTCCAAGACTCCTAGGGACCTTGCTTCAGCACCCGTTTCGGTACCAGTATACTGAGTAGAGCCAGGAAGCTCAGGGCCAGCTCAGCAACTTCTGCCCCGTAGGCCTTTTGGAACACCCCATTGTTGGCTAGAGAAAGGCAACACACTGCACTCTTCCTTGGGAGAGCCAGATGACCTCAGCTCTACACAGGATTCAGGAACACACTTCTAGACTGTTCTCCATGCAATGGATGTCACCTCATTCCCCTAGCTGAACTCTACTGAGAAAAACACTCTGCTTCTAATCCCTTTTCACCTTTTACACTTAGAGTCACGCATCCTCAAGGAGGTGGTCGGCTTGCATTCCAAGTACAATTTAAACACTGTTCTTTGTGTAACACTGCAGGTCTTTGGAAGAAGCACGGTCACCTAAGTCTCCCTCACGCTTCCTTTGTTTAGGCACTTGGCTGCACGCAGAAAAGCGGACGTAGAAAACAGTTGCATCACTGAAAGCCCCAGTGGGTATCGTGAATCTCTTTTGACTTGTTAGCATCAACATGTACTTATGCTGTGTGTCAATCTGGAAATGGGAGACACAAATCTAGTTTTCGCATTTTGAAAGCTCCACTCATGCAGTCTCGAAGCTACCTGTAAAGCAGTGTTGTTAACGTGCTTTTAGTTTCTGCCGGCATGGCTCAGAGAAGAACATGAGTTTTCTCGAAAGAAACCTTGTGCTTCCAGTTCCTAGTTGGAAGCTCACCCTGCTCTCCTCTATACCAAAAGTGAAAGTCCACGTGAGCAGTAACCTCCAAGGAAGGCCCTGATTATCCTTGCAAATCGGGAGGCATGCAGCAGCTCCATGAGGCCTTCATCGCTGTTCTGCTTTAGTTTAACGGTAGTAAGCTTTCCAAGACTCCTAGGAACCTTGCTTCAGCACCCGTTTCGGTAACAGAACACTGCATAGAGCCAGGAAGCTCTGGTCCTGCGAGAATGCTGCGTGTCAACGTACACATTGAAGACTGATGGCACAAGGCTCGTTTGCCCATTATGAGAGCTCCGTTTAAGTGGCCCCGAATATTCCTGAAAAGCACTGTTGTTGCCGGGGTTTACTCACTGCTGCATGGTTCTGAGAAGATACTGAGTTTTCCCGTAAGAAACCTTGTGCTTCCAGTTCCCAGTTGGAAGCTCACCCTGCTCTGTTCTATATCTAAAGTGAAAGTCAACGTGAGCCCTAGCCTCGAAGTAAGGCCCTGAGTTGCCTTGCCAAACGGCAGGCCTGGAGCAGCTCCATGAGGCCTTCTTCACTGTTATGCTTTAGTTTCACAGTAGTAAGGCTTTTCAAGACTCCTAGGGACCTTGCTTCAGCACCCGTTTCGGTACCAGTATACTGAGTAGAGCTTAGAAACTCAGGGCCAGCTCAGCAACTTCAGCCCCGTAGGCCTTTTGGAACACCCCATTGTTGACTAGAGAAAGGCAACACACTGCACTCTTCCTTGGGTGAGCCAGATGACCTCAGCTCTACACAGGATTCAGGAACACACTTCTAGACTGTCCTCCATGCAATGGATGTCACCTCATTCCCCTAGCTGAACTCTATTGAGAAAACCACTCTGCTTCTATTCCCTTTTCACCTTTTACACTTAGAGTCACGCATCCTCAAGGAGGTGGTCGGCTTGCATTCCAAGTACAATTTAAGCACAGTTCTTGGTGTAACACTGCAGGTCTCAGGAAGAAGCACAGGCCCCTAAGTCTCCATCGCGCATCCTTTGTTTAGGCACTTTGCTGCACGCAGATAAGCGGTCGTAGAAAAAATTGGAATCATGGAAAGCCCCAGTGGGATCGTGAATCTCTTTTGACTTGTTCACATCAACATGTAGTTATGCTGCGTGTCATTCTGGAAATGTGAGACTGAGACACAAATCTTGTTATCCCATTTTAAAGCTTCACTCATGCAGTCTCGAAGCTACCTGTAAAGCACTGTGTTACCGTGCTTTTAGTTGCTGCCGGCATGGCTCAGTGAAGAAAATGTTTTCTCTAAAGAAACCTTGTGCTTCCAGTTCCTAGTTGGACGCTCACCCTTCTCTCCTCTATACCTAAAGTGAAAGTCAACGTGAGCCCTAGCCTAGAAGTAAGGCCCTGATTTGCCTTGCCAAACGGGAGGAGTGGAGCAGCTCCATGTGGCCTTCAACACTGTTCTGCTTTACTTTAACGGTAGTAAGCATTCCAAGACTCCTAGAGACCTTGCTTCAGCACCCACTTGGGTATCAGAAAACTGCCTAGAGCCAGGAAGCTTTGGTCCTGCGTGTATGCTGCGTATCAACTTACAAATTGGAGACTGAGAGCACAAGGCTTGTTTGCCCATTATGAAAGCTCCGTTCATGCGGCTTCCAATATACCTGAAAAGCTTTGTTGTTGCCGCTCTTTTAGTAACTGCCGGCATGGTTCTGAGAAGATATTGAGTTTTCCCGTAAGAAACCTTGTGCTTCCAGTTCCTAGTTGGAAGCTCACCCTGCTCTCCTCTATACCAAAAGTGAAAGTCCACGTGAGCACTAACCTCGAACTAAGGCCCTGATTATCCTTGCAAATCGGGAGGCATGCAGCAGCTCTATGAGGCCTTCATCGCTGTTCTGCTATAGTTTAACGGTAGTAAGCTTACCAAGACTCCTAGGAACCATGCTTCAGCACCCGTTTCGGTAACAGAACATTGCATAGAGCCAGGAAGCTCTGGTGGGCCGTGTATGCTGCGTGTCAACCTAGAAATTGGAGACTTATGGCACAAGGCTTGTCTTCCCATTATGAAAGCCTCGTTCATGTGGCCTCGAATATACCTGAAGAGTTTGTTGTTGCCGCTGTTTTAGTCACTGCCGGCATAGTTCTGAGAAGATATTGAGTTGTCCCGTAAGAAACCTTGTGCCTCCAGTTCCTAGTTGGAAGCTCACCCTGCTCTGCTCTATACCTAAAGTGAAAGTCAACGTGAGCCACAATCTCGAAGTAAGGCACGGATTTGCCTTGCCAAACGGGAGGCGTGGAGCAGCTCCATGAGGCCTTCTTCACTGTTCCGCTTTAGTTTCACGGTAGTAAGCTTTCCAAGACTCCTAGGGACCTTGCTTCAGCACCCGTTTCGGTACCAGTATACTGAGTAGAGCCAGGAAGCTCAGGGCCAGCTCAGCAACTTCTGCCCCATAGGCCTTTTGGAACACCCCATTGTTGGCTAGAGAAAGGCAACACACTGCACTCTTCCTTGGGAGAGCCAGATGACCTCAGCTCTACACAGGATTCAGGAACACACTTCTAGACTGTTCTCCATGCAATGGATGTCACCTCATTCCCCTAGCTGAACTCTACTGAGAAAAACACTCTGCTTCTAATCCCTTTTCACCTTTTACACTTAGAGTCACGCGTCCTCAAGGAGGTGGTCGGCTTGCATTCCAAGTACAATTTAAACACTGTTCTTGGTGTAACACTGCAGGTCTTTGGAAGAAGCACGGTCACCTAAGTCTCCCTCGCGCTTCCTTTGTTTAGGCACTTGGCTGCACGCAGAAAAGCGGACGTAGAAAACAGTTGCATCACTGAAAGCCCCAGTGGGTATCGTGAATCTCTTTTGACTTGTTAGCATCAACATGTACTTATGCTGTGTGTCAATCTGGAAATGGGAGACACAAATCTAGTTTTCGCATTTTGAAAGCTCCACTCATGCAGTCTCGAAGCTACCTGTAAAGCAGTGTTGTTAACGTGCTTTTAGTTTCTGCCGGCATGGCTCAGAGAAGAACATGAGTTTTCTCGAAAGAAACCTTGTGCTTCCAGTTCCTAGTTGGAAGCTCACCCTGCTCTCCTCTATACCAAAAGTGAAAGTCCACGTGAGCAGTAACCTCCAAGGAAGGCCCTGATTATCCTTGCAAATCGGGAGGCATGCAGCAGCTCCATGAGGCCTTCATCGCTGTTCTGCTTTAGTTTAACGGTAGTAAGCTTTCCAAGACTCCTAGGAACCTTGCTTCAGCACCCGTTTCGGTAACAGAAAACGGCATAGAGCCAGGAAGCTCTGGTCCTGCGAGTATGCTGCGTGTCAACGTACACATTGAAGACTGATGGCACAAGGCTCGTTTGCCCATTATGAGAGCTCCGTTTAAGTGGCCCCGAATATTCCTGAAAAGCACTGTTGTTGCCGGGGCTTTACTCACTGCTGCATGGTTCTGAGAAGATACTGAGTTTTCCCGTAAGAAGCCTTGTGCTTCCAGTTCCCAGTTGGAAGCTCACCCTGCTCTGTTCTATATCTAAAGTGAAAGTCAACGTGAGCCCTAGCCTCGAAGTAAGGCCCTGAGTTGCCTTGCCAAACGGGAGGCCTGGAGCAGCTGCATGAGGCCTTCTTCACAGTTCTGCTTTAGTTTCATGGTAGTAAGCTTTTCAAGACTCCTAGGGACCTTGCTTCAGCACCCGTTTCGGTACCAGTATACTGATTAGAGCTTAGAAACTCAGGGCCAGCTCAGCAACTTCAGCCCCGTAGGCCTTTTGGAACACCCCATTGTTGACTAGAGAAAGGCAACACACTGCACTCTTCCTTGGGTGAGCCAGATGACCTCAGCTCTACACAGGATTCAGGAACACACTTCTAGACTGTCCTCCATGCAATGGATGTCACCTCATTCCCCTAGCTGAACTCTATTGAGAAAACCACTCTGCTTCTATTCCCTTTTCACCTTTTACACTTAGAGTCACGCATCCTCAAGGAGGTGGTCGGCTTGCATTCCAAGTACAATTTAAGCACAGTTCTTGGTGTAACACTGCAGGTCTCAGGAAGAAGCACAGGCCCCTAAGTCTCCATCGCGCATCCTTTGTTTAGGCACTTTGCTGCACGCAGATAAGCGGTCGTAGAATAAATTGGAATCATGGAAAGCCCCAGTGGGATCGTGAATCTCTTTTGACTTGTTCGCATCAACATGTAGTTATGCTGCGTGTCATTCTGGAAATGTGAGACTGAGACACAAATCTTGTTATCCCATTTTAAAGCTTCACTCATGCAGTCTCGAAGCTACCTGTAAAGCACTGTGTTACCGTGCTTTTAGTTACTGCCGGCATGGCTCAGTGAAGAAAATGTTTTCTCTAAAGAAACCTTGTGCTTCCAGTTCCTAGTTGGACGCTCACCCTTCTCTCCTCTATACCTAAAGTGAAAGTCAACGTGAGCCCTAGCCTAGAAGTAAGGCCCTGATTTGCCTTGCCAAACGGGAGGAGTGGAGCAGCTCCATGTGGCCTTCAACACTGTTCTGCTTTACTTTAACGGTAGTAAGCATTCCAAGACTCCTAGAGACCTTGCTTCAGCACCCACTTGGGTATCAGAAAACTGCCTAGAGCCAGGAAGCTTTGGTCCTGCGTGTATGCTGCCTATCACCTTACAAATTGGAGACTGAGAGCACAAGGCTTGTTTGCCCATTATGAAAGCTCCGTTCATGCGGCTTCCAATATACCTGAAAAGCTTTGTTGTTGCCGCTCTTTTAGTAACTGCCGGCATGGTTCTGAGAAGATATTGAGTTTTCCCGTAAGAAACCTTGTGCTTCCAGTTCCTAGTTGGAAGCTCACCCTGCTCTCCTCTATACCAAAAGTGAAAGTCCACGTGAGCACTAACCTCGAACTAAGGCCCTGATTATCCTTGCAAATCGGGAGGCATGCAGCAGCTCTATGAGGCCTTCATCGCTGTTCTGCTATAGTTTAACGGTAGTAAGCTTACCAAGCCTCCTAGGAACCATGCTTCAGCACCCGTTTCGGTAACAGAACATTGCATAGAGCCAGGAAGCTCTGGTGGGCCGTGTATGCTGCGTGTCAACCTAGAAATTGGAGACTTATGGCACAAGGCTTGTCTTCCCATTATGAAAGCCTTGTTCATGTGGCCTCGAATATACCTGAAGAGTTTGTTGTTGCCGCTGTTTTAGTCACTGCCGGCATAGTTCTGAGAAGATATTGAGTTGTCCCGTAAGAAACCTTGTGCCTCCAGTTCCTAGTTGGAAGCTCACCCTGCTCTGCTCTATACCTAAAGTGAAAGTCAACGTGAGCCACAATCTCGAAGTAAGGCACGGATTTGCCTTGCCAAACGGGAGGCGTGGAGCAGCTCCATGAGGCCTTCTTCACTGTTCCGCTTTAGTTTCACGGTATTAAGCTTTCCAAGACTCCTAGGGACCTTGCTTCAGCACCCGTTTCGGTACCAGTATACTGAGTAGAGCCAGGAAGCTCAGGGCCAGCTCAGCAACTTCCGCCCCGTAGGCCTTTTGGAACACCCCATTGTTGGCTAGAGAAAGGCAACACACTGCACTCTTCCTTGGGAGAGCCAGATGACCTCAGCTCTACACAGGATTCAGGAACACACTTCTAGACTGTTCTCCATGCAATGGATGTCACCTCATTCCCCTAGCTGAACTCGACTGAGAAAAACACTGTGCTTCTAATCCCTTTTCACCTTTTACACTTAGAGTCACGCATCCTCAAGGAAGTGGTCGGCTTGCATTCCAAGTACAATTTAAACACTGTTCTTGGTGTAACACTGCAGGTCTTTGGAAGAAGCACGGTCACCTAAGTCTCCCTCGCGCTTCCTTTGTTTAGGCACTTGGCTGCACGCAGAAAAGCGGACGTAGAAAACAGTTGCATCACTGAAAGCCCCAGTGGGTATCGTGAATCTCTTTTGACTTGTTAGCATCAACATGTACTTATGCTGTGTGTCAATCTGGAAATGGGAGACACAAATCTAGTTTTCGCATTTTGAAAGTTCCACTCATGCAGTCTCGAAGCTACCTGTAAAGCAGTGTTGTTAACGTGCTTTTAGTTTCTGCCGGCATGGCTCAGAGAAGAACATGAGTTTTCTCGAAAGAAACCTTGTGCTTCCAGTTCCTAGTTGGAAGCTCACCCTGCTCTCCTCTATACCAAAAGTGAAAGTCCACGTGAGCAGTAACCTCCAAGGAAGGCCCTGATTATCCTTGCAAATCGGGAGGCATGCAGCAGCTCCATGAGGCCTTCATCGCTGTTCTGCTTTAGTTTAACGGTAGTAAGCTTTCCAAGACTCCTAGGAACCTTGCTTCAGCACCCGTTTCGGTAACAGAACACTGCATAGAGCCAGGAAGCTCTGGTCCTGCGAGTATGCTGCGTGTCAACGTACACATTGAAGACTGATGGCACAAGGCTCGTTTGCCCATTATGAGAGCTCCGTTTAAGTGGCCCCGAGTATTCCTGAAAAGCACTGTTGTTGCCGGGGCTTTACTCACTGCTGCATGGTTCTGAGAAGATACTGAGTTTTCCCGTAAGAAACCTTGTGCTTCCAGTTCCCAGTTGGAAGCTCACCCTGCTCTGTTCTATATCTAAAGTGAAAGTCAACGTGAGCCCTAGCCTCGAAGTAAGGCCCTGAGTTGCCTTGCCAAACGGCAGGCCTGGAGCAGCTCCATGAGGCCTTCTGCACTGTTATGCTTTAGTTTCACAGTAGTAAGGCTTTTCAAGACTCCTATGGACCTTGCTTCAGCACCCGTTTCGGTAAGAGTATACTGAGTAGAGACAGGAAGCTTTGGTCCAATTAAGCAACTTCCAGCCCTGTAGGCCTCTGGGAACAATCCAGTGTTGGATACAGAAAGGCAACACACTGCACTCTTCCTTGGGAGAGCCAGATGACCTCAGCTCTACACAGGATTTAAGAACACACTTCGAGACTGTCCTCCATGCAATGGATGTCACCTCATTCCCCTAGCTGAACTCTACTGAGAAAAACACTCTGCTTCTAATCCCTTTTCACCTTTTACACTTAGAGTCACGCATCCTCAAAGAGGTGGTCGGCTTGCATTCCAAGTACAATTAAAGCACAGTTCTTGTTGTAACACTGCAGGTCTTTGGAAGATGCACAGGCCCTAAGTTTCCCTGGCGCATCCGTTGTATAGGCACTTTGCTGCACGCAGATAAGCGGTCGTAGAAAAAATTGGAATCATGGTAAGCCCCAGTGGGATCGTGAATCTCTTTTGACTTGTTCGCATCAACATGTAGTTATGCTGCGTGTCATTCTGGAAATGTGAGACTGAGACACAAATCTTGTTATCCCATTTTAAAGCTTCACTCATGCAGTCTCGAATCTACCTGTGAAGCACTGTGTTACCGTGCTTTTAGTTACTGCCGGCATGGCTCAGGGAAGAAAATGTTTTCTCTAAAGAAACCTTGTGCTTCCAGTTCCTAGTTGGACGCTCACCCTTCTCTCCTCTATACCTAAAGTGAAAGTCAACGTGAGCCCTAGCCTAGAAGTAAGGCCCTGATTTGCCTTGCCAAACGGGAGGAGTGGAGCAGCTCCATGTGGCCTTCAACACTGTTCTGCTTTACTTTAACGGTAGTAAGCATTCCAAGACTCCTAGAGACCTTGCTTCAGCACCCACTTGGGTATCAGAAAACTGCCTAGAGCCAGGAAGCTTTGGTCCTGCGTGTATGCTGCGTATCAACTTACAAATTGGAGACTGAGAGCACAAGGCTTGTTTGCCCATTATGAAAGCTCCGTTCATGCGGCTTCCAATATACCTGAAAAGCTTTGTTGTTGCCGCTCTTTTAGTAACTGCCGGCATGGTTCTGAGAAGATATTGAGTTTTCCCGTAAGAAACCTTGTGCTTCCAGTTCCTAGTTGGAAGCTCACCCTGCTCTCCTCTATACCAAAAGTGAAAGTCCACGTGAGCACTAACCTCGAACTAAGGCCCTGATTATCCTTGCAAATCGGGAGGCATGCAGCAGCTCTATGAGGCCTTCATCGCTGTTCTGCTATAGTTTAACGGTAGTAAGCTTACCAAGCCTCCTAGGAACCATGCTTCAGCACCCGTTTCGGTAACAGAACATTGCATAGAGCCAGGAAGCTCTGGTGGGCCGTGTATGCTGCGTGTCAACCTAGAAATTGGAGACTTATGGCACAAGGCTTGTCTTCCCATTATGAAAGCCTCGTTCATGTGGCCTCGAATATACCTGAAGAGTTTGTTGTTGCCGCTGTTTTAGTCACTGCCGACATAGTTCTGAGAAGATATTGAGTTGTCCCGTAAGAAACCTTGTGCCTCCAGTTCCTAGTTGGAAGCTCACCCTGCTCTGCTCTATACCTAAAGTGAAAGTCAACGTGAGCCACAATCTCGAAGTAAGGCACGGATTTGCCTTGCCAAACGGGAGGCGTGGAGCAGCTCCATGAGGCCTTCTTCACTGTTCCGCTTTAGTTTCACGGTAGTAAGCTTTCCAAGACTCCTAGGGACCTTGCTTCAGCACCCGTTTCGGTACCAGTATACTGAGTAGAGCCAGGAAGCTCAGGGCCAGCTCAGCAACTTCTGGCCCATAGGCCTTTTGGAACACCCCATTGTTGGCTAGAGAAAGGCAACACACTGCACTCTTCCTTGGGAGAGCCAGATGACCTCAGCTCTACACAGGATTCAGGAACACACTTCTAGACTGTTCTCCATGCAATGGATGTCACCTCATTCCCCTAGCTGAACTCTACTGAGAAAAACACTCTGCTTCTAATCCCTTTTCACCTTTTACACTTAGAGTCACGCATCCTCAAGGAGGTGGTCGGCTTGCATTCCAAGTACAATTTAAACACTGTTCTTGGTGTAACACTGCAGGTCTTTGGAAGAAGCACGGTCACCTAAGTCTCCCTCGCGCTTCCTTTGTTTAGGCACTTGGCTGCACGCAGAAAAGCGGACGTAGAAAACAGTTGCATCACTGAAAGCCCCAGTGGGTATCGTGAATCTCTTTTGACTTGTTAGCATCAACATGTACTTATGCTGTGTGTCAATCTGGAAATGGGAGACACAAATCTAGTTTTCGCATTTTGAAAGCTCCACTCATGCAGTCTCGAAGCTACCTGTAAAGCAGTGTTGTTAACGTGCTTTTAGTTTCTGCCGGCATGGCTCAGAGAAGAACATGAGTTTTCTCGAAAGAAACCTTGTGCTTCCAGTTCCTAGTTGGAAGCTCACCCTGCTCTCCTCTATACCAAAAGTGAAAGTCCACGTGAGCAGTAACCTCCAAGGAAGGCCCTGATTATCCTTGCAAATCGGGAGGCATGCAGCAGCTCCATGAGGCCTTCATCGCTGTTCTGCTTTAGTTTAACGGTAGTAAGCTTTCCAAGACTCCTAGGAACCTTGCTTCAGCACCCGTTTCGGTAACAGAACACTGCATAGAGCCAGGAAGCTCTGGTCCTGCGAGAATGCTGCGTGTCAACGTACACATTGAAGACTGATGGCACAAGGCTCGTTTGCCCATTATGAGAGCTCCGTTTAAGTGGCCCCGAATATTCCTGAAAAGCACTGTTGTTGCCGGGGTTTACTCACTGCTGCATGGTTCTGAGAAGATACTGAGTTTTCCCGTAAGAAACCTTGTGCTTCCAGTTCCTAGTTGGAAGCTCACCCTGCTCTCCTCTATACCAAAAGTGAAAGTCCACGTGAGCAGTAACCTCCAAGGAAGGCCCTGATTATCCTTGCAAATCGGGAGGCATGCAGCAGCTCCATGAGGCCTTCATCGCTGTTCTGCTTTAGTTTAACGGTAGTAAGCTTTCCAAGACTCCTAGGAACCTTGCTTCAGCACCCGTTTCGGTAACAGAAAACGGCATAGAGCCAGGAAGCTCTGGTCCTGCGAGTATGCTGCGTGTCAACGTACACATTGAAGACTGATGGCACAAGGCTCGTTTGCCCATTATGAGAGCTCCGTTTAAGTGGCCCCGAATATTCCTGAAAAGCACTGTTGTTGCCGGGGCTTTACTCACTGCTGCATGGTTCTGAGAAGATACTGAGTTTTCCCGTAAGAAGCCTTGTGCTTCCAGTTCCCAGTTGGAAGCTCACCCTGCTCTGTTCTATATCTAAAGTGAAAGTCAACGTGAGCCCTAGCCTCGAAGTAAGGCCCTGAGTTGCCTTGCCAAACGGGAGGCCTGGAGCAGCTGCATGAGGCCTTCTTCACAGTTCTGCTTTAGTTTCATGGTAGTAAGCTTTTCAAGACTCCTAGGGACCTTGCTTCAGCACCCGTTTCGGTACCAGTATACTGATTAGAGCTTAGAAACTCAGGGCCAGCTCAGCAACTTCAGCCCCGTAGGCCTTTTGGAACACCCCATTGTTGACTAGAGAAAGGCAACACACTGCACTCTTCCTTGGGTGAGCCAGATGACCTCAGCTCTACACAGGATTCAGGAACACACTTCTAGACTGTCCTCCATGCAATGGATGTCACCTCATTCCCCTAGCTGAACTCTATTGAGAAAACCACTCTGCTTCTATTCCCTTTTCACCTTTTACACTTAGAGTCACGCATCCTCAAGGAGGTGGTCGGCTTGCATTCCAAGTACAATTTAAGCACAGTTCTTGGTGTAACACTGCAGGTCTCAGGAAGAAGCACAGGCCCCTAAGTCTCCATCGCGCATCCTTTGTTTAGGCACTTTGCTGCACGCAGATAAGCGGTCGTAGAATAAATTGGAATCATGGAAAGCCCCAGTGGGATCGTGAATCTCTTTTGACTTGTTCGCATCAACATGTAGTTATGCTGCGTGTCATTCTGGAAATGTGAGACTGAGACACAAATCTTGTTATCCCATTTTAAAGCTTCACTCATGCAGTCTCGAAGCTACCTGTAAAGCACTGTGTTACCGTGCTTTTAGTTACTGCCGGCATGGCTCAGTGAAGAAAATGTTTTCTCTAAAGAAACCTTGTGCTTCCAGTTCCTAGTTGGACGCTCACCCTTCTCTCCTCTATACCTAAAGTGAAAGTCAACGTGAGCCCTAGCCTAGAAGTAAGGCCCTGATTTGCCTTGCCAAACGGGAGGAGTGGAGCAGCTCCATGTGGCCTTCAACACTGTTCTGCTTTACTTTAACGGTAGTAAGCATTCCAAGACTCCTAGAGACCTTGCTTCAGCACCCACTTGGGTATCAGAAAACTGCCTAGAGCCAGGAAGCTTTGGTCCTGCGTGTATGCTGCCTATCACCTTACAAATTGGAGACTGAGAGCACAAGGCTTGTTTGCCCATTATGAAAGCTCCGTTCATGCGGCTTCCAATATACCTGAAAAGCTTTGTTGTTGCCGCTCTTTTAGTAACTGCCGGCATGGTTCTGAGAAGATATTGAGTTTTCCGGTAAGAAACCTTGTGCTTCCAGTTCCTAGTTGGAAGCTCACCCTGCTCTCCTCTATACCAAAAGTGAAAGTCCACGTGAGCACTAACCTCGAACTAAGGCCCTGATTATCCTTGCAAATCGGGAGGCATGCAGCAGCTCTATGAGGCCTTCATCGCTGTTCTGCTATAGTTTAACGGTAGTAAGCTTACCAAGCCTCCTAGGAACCATGCTTCAGCACCCGTTTCGGTAACAGAACATTGCATAGAGCCAGGAAGCTCTGGTGGGCCGTGTATGCTGCGTGTCAACCTAGAAATTGGAGACTTATGGCACAAGGCTTGTCTTCCCATTATGAAAGCCTTGTTCATGTGGCCTCGAATATACCTGAAGAGTTTGTTGTTGCCGCTGTTTTAGTCACTGCCGGCATAGTTCTGAGAAGATATTGAGTTGTCCCGTAAGAAACCTTGTGCCTCCAGTTCCTAGTTGGAAGCTCACCCTGCTCTGCTCTATACCTAAAGTGAAAGTCAACGTGAGCCACAATCTCGAAGTAAGGCACGGATTTGCCTTGCCAAACGGGAGGCGTGGAGCAGCTCCATGAGGCCTTCTTCACTGTTCCGCTTTAGTTTCACGGTATTAAGCTTTCCAAGACTCCTAGGGACCTTGCTTCAGCACCCGTTTCGGTACCAGTATACTGAGTAGAGCCAGGAAGCTCAGGGCCAGCTCAGCAACTTCCGCCCCGTAGGCCTTTTGGAACACCCCATTGTTGGCTAGAGAAAGGCAACACACTGCACTCTTCCTTGGGAGAGCCAGATGACCTCAGCTCTACACAGGATTCAGGAACACACTTCTAGACTGTTCTCCATGCAATGGATGTCACCTCATTCCCCTAGCTGAACTCGACTGAGAAAAACACTCTGCTTCTAATCCCTTTTCACCTTTTACACTTAGAGTCACGCATCCTCAAGGAAGTGGTCGGCTTGCATTCCAAGTACAATTTAAACACTGTTCTTGGTGTAACACTGCAGGTCTTTGGAAGAAGCACGGTCACCTAAGTCTCCCTCGCGCTTCCTTTGTTTAGGCACTTGGCTGCACGCAGAAAAGCGGACGTAGAAAACAGTTGCATCACTGAAAGCCCCAGTGGGTATCGTGAATCTCTTTTGACTTGTTAGCATCAACATGTACTTATGCTGTGTGTCAATCTGGAAATGGGAGACACAAATCTAGTTTTCGCATTTTGAAAGTTCCACTCATGCAGTCTCGAAGCTACCTGTAAAGCAGTGTTGTTAACGTGCTTTTAGTTTCTGCCGGCATGGCTCAGAGAAGAACATGAGTTTTCTCGAAAGAAACCTTGTGCTTCCAGTTCCTAGTTGGAAGCTCACCCTGCTCTCCTCTATACCAAAAGTGAAAGTCCACGTGAGCAGTAACCTCCAAGGAAGGCCCTGATTATCCTTGCAAATCGGGAGGCATGCAGCAGCTCCATGAGGCCTTCATCGCTGTTCTGCTTTAGTTTAACGGTAGTAAGCTTTCCAAGACTCCTAGGAACCTTGCTTCAGCACCCGTTTCGGTAACAGAACACTGCATAGAGCCAGGAAGCTCTGGTCCTGCGAGTATGCTGCGTGTCAACGTACACATTGAAGACTGATGGCACAAGGCTCGTTTGCCCATTATGAGAGCTCCGTTTAAGTGGCCCCGAATATTCCTGAAAAGCACTGTTGTTGCCGGGGCTTTACTCACTGCTGCATGGTTCTGAGAAGATACTGAGTTTTCCCGTAAGAAACCTTGTGCTTCCAGTTCCCAGTTGGAAGCTCACCCTGCTCTGTTCTATATCTAAAGTGAAAGTCAACGTGAGCCCTAGCCTCGAAGTAAGGCCCTGAGTTGCCTTGCCAAACGGCAGGCCTGGAGCAGCTCCATGAGGCCTTCTTCACTGTTATGCTTTAGTTTCACAGTAGTAAGGCTTTTCAAGACTCCTATGGACCTTGCTTCAGCACCCGTTTCGGTAAGAGTATACTGAGTAGAGACAGGAAGCTTTGGTCCAATTAAGCAACTTCCAGCCCTGTAGGCCTCTGGGAACAATCCAGTGTTGGATACAGAAAGGCAACACACTGCACTCTTCCTTGGGAGAGCCAGATGACCTCAGCTCTACACAGGATTTAAGAACACACTTCGAGACTGTCCTCCATGCAATGGATGTCACCTCATTCCCCTAGCTGAACTCTACTGAGAAAAACACTCTGCTTCTAATCCCTTTTCACCTTTTACACTTAGAGTCACGCATCCTCAAAGAGGTGGTCGGCTTGCATTCCAAGTACAATTAAAGCACAGTTCTTGTTGTAACACTGCAGGTCTTTGGAAGATGCACAGGCCCTAAGTTTCCCTGGCGCATCCGTTGTATAGGCACTTTGCTGCACGCAGATAAGCGGTCGTAGAAAAAATTGGAATCATGGTAAGCCCCAGTGGGATCGTGAATCTCTTTTGACTTGTTCGCATCAACATGTAGTTATGCTGCGTGTCATTCTGGAAATGTGAGACTGAGACACAAATCTTGTTATCCCATTTTAAAGCTTCACTCATGCAGTCTCGAATCTACCTGTGAAGCACTGTGTTACCGTGCTTTTAGTTACTGCCGGCATGGCTCAGGGAAGAAAATGTTTTCTCTAAAGAAACCTTGTGCTTCCAGTTCCTAGTTGGACGCTCACCCTTCTCTCCTCTATACCTAAAGTGAAAGTCAACGTGAGCCCTAGCCTAGAAGTAAGGCCCTGATTTGCCTTGCCAAACGGGAGGAGTGGAGCAGCTCCATGTGGCCTTCAACACTGTTCTGCTTTACTTTAACGGTAGTAAGCATTCCAAGACTCCTAGAGACCTTGCTTCAGCACCCACTTGGGTATCAGAAAACTGCCTAGAGCCAGGAAGCTTTGGTCCTGCGTGTATGCTGCGTATCAACTTACAAATTGGAGACTGAGAGCACAAGGCTTGTTTGCCCATTATGAAAGCTCCGTTCATGCGGCTTCCAATATACCTGAAAAGCTTTGTTGTTGCCGCTCTTTTAGTAACTGCCGGCATGGTTCTGAGAAGATATTGAGTTTTCCCGTAAGAAACCTTGTGCTTCCAGTTCCTAGTTGGAAGCTCACCCTGCTCTCCTCTATACCAAAAGTGAAAGTCCACGTGAGCACTAACCTCGAACTAAGGCCCTGATTATCCTTGCAAATCGGGAGGCATGCAGCAGCTCTATGAGGCCTTCATCGCTGTTCTGCTATAGTTTAACGGTAGTAAGCTTACCAAGCCTCCTAGGAACCATGCTTCAGCACCCGTTTCGGTAACAGAACATTGCATAGAGCCAGGAAGCTCTGGTGGGCCGTGTATGCTGCGTGTCAACCTAGAAATTGGAGACTTATGGCACAAGGCTTGTCTTCCCATTATGAAAGCCTCGTTCATGTGGCCTCGAATATACCTGAAGAGTTTGTTGTTGCCGCTGTTTTAGTCACTGCCGGCATAGTTCTGAGAAGATATTGAGTTGTCCCGTAAGAAACCTTGTGCCTCCAGTTCCTAGTTGGAAGCTCACCCTGCTCTGCTCTATACCTAAAGTGAAAGTCAACGTGAGCCACAATCTCGAAGTAAGGCACGGATTTGCCTTGCCAAACGGGAGGCGTGGAGCAGCTCCATGAGGCCTTCTTCACTGTTCCGCTTTAGTTTCACGGTAGTAAGCTTTCCAAGACTCCTAGGGACCTTGCTTCAGCACCCGTTTCGGTACCAGTATACTGAGTAGAGCCAGGAAGCTCAGGGCCAGCTCAGCAACTTCTGCCCCATAGGCCTTTTGGAACACCCCATTGTTGGCTAGAGAAAGGCAACACACTGCACTCTTCCTTGGGAGAGCCAGATGACCTCAGCTCTACACAGGATTCAGGAACACACTTCTAGACTGTTCTCCATGCAATGGATGTCACCTCATTCCCCTAGCTGAACTCTACTGAGAAAAACACTCTGCTTCTAATCCCTTTTCACCTTTTACACTTAGAGTCACGCATCCTCAAGGAGGTGGTCGGCTTGCATTCCAAGTACAATTTAAACACTGTTCTTGGTGTAACACTGCAGGTCTTTGGAAGAAGCACGGTCACCTAAGTCTCCCTCGCGCTTCCTTTGTTTAGGCACTTGGCTGCACGCAGAAAAGCGGACGTAGAAAACAGTTGCATCACTGAAAGCCCCAGTGGGTATCGTGAATCTCTTTTGACTTGTTAGCATCAACATGTACTTATGCTGTGTGTCAATCTGGAAATGGGAGACACAAATCTAGTTTTCGCATTTTGAAAGCTCCACTCATGCAGTCTCGAAGCTACCTGTAAAGCAGTGTTGTTAACGTGCTTTTAGTTTCTGCCGGCATGGCTCAGAGAAGAACATGAGTTTTCTCGAAAGAAACCTTGTGCTTCCAGTTCCTAGTTGGAAGCTCACCCTGCTCTCCTCTATACCAAAAGTGAAAGTCCACGTGAGCAGTAACCTCCAAGGAAGGCCCTGATTATCCTTGCAAATCGGGAGGCATGCAGCAGCTCCATGAGGCCTTCATCGCTGTTCTGCTTTAGTTTAACGGTAGTAAGCTTTCCAAGACTCCTAGGAACCTTGCTTCAGCACCCGTTTCGGTAACAGAACACTGCATAGAGCCAGGAAGCTCTAGTCCTGCGAGTATGCTGCGTGTCAACGTACACATTGAAGACTGATGGCACAAGGCTCGTTTGCCCATTATGAGAGCTCCGTTTAAGTGGCCCCGAATATTCCTGAAAAGCACTGTTGTTGCCGGGGCTTTACTCACTGCTGCATGGTTCTGAGAAGATACTGAGTTTTCCCGTAAGAAACCTTGTGCTTCCAGTTCCCAGTTGGAAGCTCACCCTGCTCTGTTCTATATCTAAAGTGAAAGTCAACGTGAGCCCTAGCCTCGAAGTAAGGCCCTGAGTTGCCTTACCAAACGGCAGGCCTGGAGCAGCTCCATGAGGCCTTCTTCACTGTTCTGCTTTAGTTTCACAGTAGTAAGGCTTTTCAAGACTCCTAGGGACCTTGCTTCAGCACCCGTTTCGGTACCAGTATACTGAGTAGAGCTTAGAAACTCAGGGCCAGCTCAGCAACTTCAGCCCCGTAGGCCTTTTGGAACACCCCATTGTTGACTAGAGAAAGGCAACACACTGCACGCTTCCTTGGGTGAGCCAGATGACCTCAGCTCTACACAGGATTCAGGAACACACTTCTAGACTGTCCTCCATGCAATGGATGTCACCTCATTCCCCTAGCTGAACTCTATTGAGAAAACCACTCTGCTTCTATTCCCTTTTCAACTTTTACACTTAGAGTCACGCATCCTCAAGGAGGTGGTCGGCTTGCATTCCAAGTACAATTTAAGCACAGTTCTTGGTGTAACACTGCAGGTCTCAGGAAGAAGCACAGGCCCCTAAGTCTCCATCGCGCATCCTTTGTTTAGGCACTTTGCTGCACGCAGATAAGCGGTCGTAGAAAAAATTGGAATCATGGAAAGCCCCAGTGGGATCGTGAATCTCTTTTGACTTGTTCGCATCAACATGTAGTTATGTTGCGTGTCATTCTGGAAATGTGAGACTGAGACACAAATCTTGTTATCCCATTTTAAAGCTTCACTCATGCAGTCTCGAAGCTACCTGTAAAGCACTGTGTTACCGTGCTTTTAGTTGCTGCCGGCATGGCTCAGTGAAGAAAATGTTTTCTCTAAAGAAACCTTGTGCTTCCAGTTCCTAGTTGGACGCTCACCCTTGTCTCCTCTATACCTAAAGTGAAAGTCAACGTGAGCCCTAGCCTAGAAGTAAGGCCCTGATTTGCCTTGCCAAACGGGAGGAGTGGAGCAGCTCCATGTGGCCTTCAACACTGTTCTGCTTTACTTTAACGGTAGTAAGCATTCCAAGACTCCTAGAGACCTTGCTTCAGCACCCACTTGGGTATCAGAAAACTGCCTAGAGCCAGGAAGCTTTGGTCCTGCGTGTATGCTGCCTATCAACTTACAAATTGGAGACTGAGAGCACAAGGCTTGTTTGCCCATTATGAAAGCTCCGTTCATGCGGCTTCCAATATACCTGAAAAGCTTTGTTGTTGCCGCTGTTTTAGTAACTGCCGGCATGGTTCTGAGAAGACATTGAGTTTTCCCGTAAGAAACCTTGTGCTTCCAGTTCCTAGTTGGAAGCTCACCCTGCTCTCCTCTATACCAAAAGTGAAAGTCCACGTGAGCACTAACCTCGAACTCAGGCCCTGATTATCCTTGCAAATCGGGAGGCATGCAGCAGCTCTATGAGGCCTTCATCGCTGTTCTGCTATAGTTTAACGGTAGTAAGCTTACCAAGCCTCCTAGGAACCATGCTTCAGCACCCGTTTCGGTAACAGAACATTGCATAGAGCCAGGAAGCTCTGGTGGGCCGTGTATGCTGCGTGTCAACCTAGAAATTGGAGACTTATGGCACAAGGCTTGTCTTCCCATTATGAAAGCCTCGTTCATGTGGCCTCGAATATACCTGAAGAGTTTGTTGTTGCCGCTGTTTTAGTCACTGCCGGCATAGTTCTGAGAAGATATTGAGTGTCCCGTAAGAAACCTTGTGCCTCCAGTTCCTAGTTGGAAGCTCACCCTGCTCTGCTCTATACCTAAAGTGAAAGTCAACGTGAGCCACAATCTCGAAGTAAGGCACGGATTTGCCTTGCCAAACGGGAGGCGTGGAGCAGCTGCATGAGGCCTTCTTCACTGTTCCGCTTTAGTTTCACGGTATTAAGCTTTCCAAGACTCCTAGGGACCTTGCTTCAGCACCCGTTTCGGTACCAGTATACTGAGTAGAGCCAGGAAGCTCAGGGCCAGCTCAGCAACTTCTGCCCCGTAGGCCTTTTGGAACACCCCATTGTTGGCTAGAGAAAGGCAACACACTGCACTCTTCCTTGGGAGAGCCAGATGACCTCAGCTCTACACAGGATTCAGGAACACACTTCTAGACTGTTCTCCATGCAATGGATGTCACCTCATTCCCCTAGCTGAACTCTACTGAGAAAAACACTCTGCTTCTAATCCCTTTTCACCTTTTACACTTAGAGTCACGCATCCTCAAGGAGGTGGTCGGCTTGCATTCCAAGTACAATTTAAACACTGTTCTTGGTGTAACACTGCAGGTCTTTGGAAGAAGCACGGTCACCTAAGTCTCCCTCGCGCTTCCTTTGTTTAGGCACTTGGCTGCACGCAGAAAAGCGGACGTAGAAAACAGTTGCATCACTGAAAGCCCCAGTGGGTATCGTGAATCTCTTTTGACTTGTTAGCATCAACATGTACTTATGCTGTGTGTCAATCTGGAAATGGGAGACACAAATCTAGTTTTCGCATTTTGAAAGTTCCACTCATGCAGTCTCGAAGCTACCTGTAAAGCAGTGTTGTTAACGTGCTTTTAGTTTCTGCCGGCATGGCTCAGAGAAGAACATGAGTTTTCTCGAAAGAAACCTTGTGCTTCCAGTTCCTAGTTGGAAGCTCACCCTGCTCTCCTCTATACCAAAAGTGAAAGTCCACGTGAGCAGTAACCTCCAAGGAAGGCCCTGATTATCCTTGCAAATCGGGAGGCATGCAGCAGCTCCATGAGGCCTTCATCGCTGTTCTGCTTTAGTTTAACGGTAGTAAGCTTTCCAAGACTCCTAGGAACCTTGCTTCAGCACCCGTTTCGGTAACAGAACACTGCATAGAGCCAGGAAGCTCTGGTCCTGCGAGTATGCTGCGTGTCAACGTACACATTGAAGACTGATGGCACAAGGCTCGTTTGCCCATTATGAGAGCTCCGTTTAAGTGGCCCCGAATATTCCTGAAAAGCACTGTTGTTGCCGGGGCTTTACTCACTGCTGCATGGTTCTGAGAAGATACTGAGTTTTCCCGTAAGAAACCTTGTGCTTCCAGTTCCCAGTTGGAAGCTCACCCTGCTCTGTTCTATATCTAAAGTGAAAGTCAACGTGAGCCCTAGCCTCGAAGTAAGGCCCTGAGTTGCCTTGCCAAACGGCAGGCCTGGAGCAGCTCCATGAGGCCTTCTTCACTGTTATGCTTTAGTTTCACAGTAGTAAGGCTTTTCAAGACTCCTAGGGACCTTGCTTAGCACCCGTTTCGGTACCAGTATACTGAGTAGAGCTTAGAAACTCAGGGCCAGCTCAGCAACTTCAGCCCCGTAGGCCTTTTGGAACACCCCATTGTTGACTAGAGAAAGGCAACACACTGCACTCTTCCTTGGGTGAGCCAGATGACCTCAGCTCTACACAGGATTCAGGAACACACTTCTAGACTGTCCTCCATGCAATGGATGTCACCTCATTCCCCTAGCTGAACTCTATTGAGAAAACCACTCTGCTTCTATTCCCTTTTCACCTTTTACACTTAGAGTCACGCATCCTCAAGGAGGTGGTCGGCTTGCATTCCAAGTACAATTTAAGCACAGTTCTTGGTGTAACACTGCAGGTCTCAGGAAGAAGCACAGGCCCCTAAGTCTCCATCGCGCATCCTTTGTTTAGGCACTTTGCTGCACGCAGATAAGCGGTCGTAGAAAAAATTGGAATCATGGTAAGCCCCAGTGGGATCGTGAATCTCTTTTGACTTGTTCGCATCAACATGTAGTTATGCTGCGTGTCATTCTGGAAATGTGAGACTGAGACACAAATCTTGTTATCCCATTTTAAAGCTTCACTCATGCAGTCTCGAATCTACCTGTGAAGCACTGTGTTACCGTGCTTTTAGTTACTGCCGGCATGGCTCAGTGAAGAAAATGTTTTCTCTAAAGAAACCTTGTGCTTCCAGTTCCTAGTTGGACGCTCACCCTTCTCTCCTCTATACCTAAAGTGAAAGTCAACGTGAGCCCTAGCCTAGAAGTAAGGCCCTGATTTGCCTTGCCAAACGGGAGGAGTGGAGCAGCTCCATGTGGCCTTCAACACTCTTCTGCTTTACTTTAACGGTAGTAAGCATTCCAAGACTCCTAGAGACCTTGCTTCAGCACCCACTTGGGTATCAGAAAACTGCCTAGAGCCAGGAAGCTTTGGTCCTGCGTGTATGCTGCCTATCAACTTACAAATTGGAGACTGAGAGCACAAGGCTTGTTTGCCCATTATGAAAGCTCCGTTCATGCGGCTTCCAATATACCTGAAAAGCTTTGTTGTTGCCGCTGTTTTAGTAACTGCCGGCATGGTTCTGAGAAGACATTGAGTTTTCCCGTAAGAAACCTTGTGCTTCCAGTTCCTAGTTGGAAGCTCACCCTGCTCTCCTCTATACCAAAAGTGAAAGTCCACGTGAGCACTAACCTCGAACTCAGGCCCTGATTATCCTTGCAAATCGGGAGGCATGCAGCAGCTCTATGAGGCCTTCATCGCTGTTCTGCTATAGTTTAACGGTAGTAAGCTTACCAAGCCTCCTAGGAACCATGCTTCAGCACCCGTTTCGGTAACAGAACATTGCATAGAGCCAGGAAGCTCTGGTGGGCCGTGTATGCTGCGTGTCAACCTAGAAATTGGAGACTTATGGCACAAGGCTTGTCTTCCCATTATGAAAGCCTCGTTCATGTGGCCTCGAATATACCTGAAGAGTTTGTTGTTGCCGCTGTTTTAGTCACTGCCGGCATAGTTCTGAGAAGATATTGAGTGTCCCGTAAGAAACCTTGTGCCTCCAGTTCCTAGTTGGAAGCTCACCCTGCTCTGCTCTATACCTAAAGTGAAAGTCAACGTGAGCCACAATCTCGAAGTAAGGCACGGATTTGCCTTGCCAAACGGGAGGCGTGGAGCAGCTGCATGAGGCCTTCTTCACTGTTCCGCTTTAGTTTCACGGTATTAAGCTTTCCAAGACTCCTAGGGACCTTGCTTCAGCACCCGTTTCGGTACCAGTATACTGAGTAGAGCCAGGAAGCTCAGGGCCAGCTCAGCAACTTCTGCCCCGTAGGCCTTTTGGAACACCCCATTGTTGGCTAGAGAAAGGCAACACACTGCACTCTTCCTTGGGAGAGCCAGATGACCTCAGCTCTACACAGGATTCAGGAACACACTTCTAGACTGTTCTCCATGCAATGGATGTCACCTCATTCCCCTAGCTGAACTCTACTGAGAAAAACACTCTGCTTCTAATCCCTTTTCACCTTTTACACTTAGAGTCACGCATCCTCAAGGAGGTGGTCGGCTTGCATTCCAAGTACAATTTAAACACTGTTCTTGGTGTAACACTGCAGGTCTTTGGAAGAAGCACGGTCACCTAAGTCTCCCTCGCGCTTCCTTTGTTTAGGCACTTGGCTGCACGCAGAAAAGCGGACGTAGAAAACAGTTGCATCACTGAAAGCCCCAGTGGGTATCGTGAATCTCTTTTGACTTGTTAGCATCAACATGTACTTATGCTGTGTGTCAATCTGGAAATGGGAGACACAAATCTAGTTTTCGCATTTTGAAAGTTCCACTCATGCAGTCTCGAAGCTACCTGTAAAGCAGTGTTGTTAACGTGCTTTTAGTTTCTGCCGGCATGGCTCAGAGAAGAACATGAGTTTTCTCGAAAGAAACCTTGTGCTTCCAGTTCCTAGTTGGAAGCTCACCCTGCTCTCCTCTATACCAAAAGTGAAAGTCCACGTGAGCAGTAACCTCCAAGGAAGGCCCTGATTATCCTTGCAAATCGGGAGGCATGCAGCAGCTCCATGAGGCCTTCATCGCTGTTCTGCTTTAGTTTAACGGTAGTAAGCTTTCCAAGACTCCTAGGAACCTTGCTTCAGCACCCGTTTCGGTAACAGAACACTGCATAGAGCCAGGAAGCTCTGGTCCTGCGAGTATGCTGCGTGTCAACGTACACATTGAAGACTGATGGCACAAGGCTCGTTTGCCCATTATGAGAGCTCCGTTTAAGTGGCCCCGAATATTCCTGAAAAGCACTGTTGTTGCCGGGGCTTTACTCACTGCTGCATGGTTCTGAGAAGATACTGAGTTTTCCCGTAAGAAACCTTGTGCTTCCAGTTCCCAGTTGGAAGCTCACCCTGCTCTGTTCTATATCTAAAGTGAAAGTCAACGTGAGCCCTAGCCTCGAAGTAAGGCCCTGAGTTGCCTTGCCAAACGGCAGGCCTGGAGCAGCTCCATGAGGCCTTCTTCACTGTTATGCTTTAGTTTCACAGTAGTAAGGCTTTTCAAGACTCCTAGGGACCTTGCTTAGCACCCGTTTCGGTACCAGTATACTGAGTAGAGCTTAGAAACTCAGGGCCAGCTCAGCAACTTCAGCCCCGTAGGCCTTTTGGAACACCCCATTGTTGACTAGAGAAAGGCAACACACTGCACTCTTCCTTGGGTGAGCCAGATGACCCCAGCTCTACACAGGATTCAGGAACACACTTCTAGACTGTCCTCCATGCAATGGATGTCACCTCATTCCCCTAGCTGAACTCTATTGAGAAAACCACTCTGCTTCTATTCCCTTTTCACCTTTTACACTTAGAGTCACGCATCCTCAAGGAGGTGGTCGGCTTGCATTCCAAGTACAATTTAAGCACAGTTCTTGGTGTAACACTGCAGGTCTCAGGAAGAAGCACAGGCCCCTAAGTCTCCATCGCGCATCCTTTGTTTAGGCACTTTGCTGCACGCAGATAAGCGGTCGTAGAAAAAATTGGAATCATGGTAAGCCCCAGTGGGATCGTGAATCTCTTTTGACTTGTTCGCATCAACATGTAGTTATGCTGCGTGTCATTCTGGAAATGTGAGACTGAGACACAAATCTTGTTATCCCATTTTAAAGCTTCACTCATGCAGTCTCGAATCTACCTGTGAAGCACTGTGTTACCGTGCTTTTAGTTACTGCCGGCATGGCTCAGTGAAGAAAATGTTTTCTCTAAAGAAACCTTGTGCTTCCAGTTCCTAGTTGGACGCTCACCCTTCTCTCCTCTATACCTAAAGTGAAAGTCAACGTGAGCCCTAGCCTAGAAGTAAGGCCCTGATTTGCCTTGCCAAACGGGAGGAGTGGAGCAGCTCCATGTGGCCTTCAACACTCTTCTGCTTTACTTTAACGGTAGTAAGCATTCCAAGACTCCTAGAGACCTTGCTTCAGCACCCACTTGGGTATCAGAAAACTGCCTAGAGCCAGGAAGCTTTGGTCCTGCGTGTATGCTGCCTATCAACTTACAAATTGGAGACTGAGAGCACAAGGCTTGTTTGCCCATTATGAAAGCTCCGTTCATGCGGCTTCCAATATACCTGAAAAGCTTTGTTGTTGCCGCTGTTTTAGTAACTGCCGGCATGGTTCTGAGAAGACATTGAGTTTTCCCGTAAGAAACCTTGTGCTTCCAGTTCCTAGTTGGAAGCTCACCCTGCTCTCCTCTATACCAAAAGTGTAAGTCCACGTGAGCACTAACCTCGAACTCAGGCCCTGATTATCCTTGCAAATCGGGAGGCATGCAGCAGCTCTATGAGGCCTTCATCGCTGTTCTGCTATAGTTTAACGGTAGTAAGCTTACCAAGACTCCTAGGAACCATGCTTCAGCACCCGTTTCGGTAACAGAACATTGCATAGAGCAAGGAAGCTCTGGTGGGCCGTGTATGCTGCGTGTCAACCTAGAAATTGGAGACTTATGGCACAAGGCTTGTCTTCCCATTATGAAAGCCTCGTTCATGTGGCCTCGAATATACCTGAAGAGTTTGTTGTTGCCGCTGTTTTAGTCACTGCCGGCATAGTTCTGAGAAGATATTGAGTGTCCCGTAAGAAACCTTGTGCCTCCAGTTCCTAGTTGGAAGCTCACCCTGCTCTGCTCTATACCTAAAGTGAAAGTCAACGTGAGCCACAATCTCGAAGTAAGGCACGGATTTGCCTTGCCAAACGGGAGGCGTGGAGCAGCTGCATGAGGCCTTCTTCACTGTTCCGCTTTAGTTTCACGGTATTAAGCTTTCCAAGACTCCTAGGGACCTTGCTTCAGCACCCGTTTCGGTACCAGTATACTGAGTAGAGCCAGGAAGCTCAGGGCCAGCTCAGCAACTTCTGCCCCGTAGGCCTTTTGGAACACCCCATTGTTGGCTAGAGAAAGGCAACACACTGCACTCTTCCTTGGGAGAGCCAGATGACCTCAGCTCTACACAGGATTCAGGAATACACTTCTAGACTGTTCTCCATGCAATGGATGTCACCTCATTCCCCTAGCTGAACTCGACTGAGAAAAACACTCTGCTTCTAATCCCTTTTCACCTTTTACACTTAGAGTCACGCATCCTCAAGGAGGTGGTCGGCTTGCATTCCAAGTACAATTTAAACACTGTTCTTGGTGTAACACTGCAGGTCTTTGGAAGAAGCACGGTCACCTAAGGCTCCCTCGCGCTTCCTTTGTTTAGGCACTTGGCTGCATGCAGAAAAGCGGACGTAGAAAACAGTTGCATCACTGAAAGCCCCAGTGGGTATCGTGAATCTCTTTTGACTTGTTAGCATCAACATGTACTTATGCTGTGTGTCAATCTGGAAATGGGAGACACAAATCTAGTTTTCGCATTTTGAAAGTTCCACTCATGCAGTCTCGAACCTACCTGTAAAGCAGTGTTGTTAACGTGCTTTTAGTTTCTGCCGGCATGGCTCAGAGAAGAACATGAGTTTTCTCGAAAGAAACCTTGTGCTTCCAGTTCCTAGTTGGAAGCTCACCCTGCTCTCCTCTATACCAAAAGTGAAAGTCCACGTGAGCAGTAACCTCCAAGGAAGGCCCTGATTATCCTTGCAAATCGGGAGGCATGCAGCAGCTCCATGAGGCCTTCATCGCTGTTCTGCTTTAGTTTAACGGTAGTAAGCTTTCCAAGACTCCTAGGAACCTTGCTTCAGCACCCGTTTCGGTAACAGAACACTGCATAGAGCCAGGAAGCTCTGGTCCTGCGAGTATGCTGCGTGTCAACGTACACATTGAAGACTGATGGCACAAGGCTCGTTTGCCCATTATGAGAGCTCCGTTTAAGTGGCCCCGAATATTCCTGAAAAGCACTGTTGTTGCCGGGGCTTTACTCACTGCTGCATGGTTCTGAGAAGATACTGAGTTTTCCCGTAAGAAACCTTGTGCTTCCAGTTCCCAGTTGGAAGCTCACCCTGCTCTGTTCTATATCTAAAGTGAAAGTCAACGTGAGCCCTAGCCTCGAAGTAAGGCCCTGAGTTGCCTTGCCAAACGGCAGGCCTGGAGCAGCTCCATGAGGCCTTCTTCACTGTTATGCTTTAGTTTCACAGTAGTAAGGCTTTTCAAGACTCCTAGGGACCTTGCTTAGCACCCGTTTCGGTACCAGTATACTGAGTAGAGCTTAGAAACTCAGGGCCAGCTCAGCAACTTCAGCCCCGTAGGCCTTTTGGAACACCCCATTGTTGACTAGAGAAAGGCAACACACTGCACTCTTCCTTGGGTGAGCCAGATGACCTCAGCTCTACACAGGATTCAGGAACACACTTCTAGACTGTCCTCCATGCAATGGATGTCACCTCATTCCCCTAGCTGAACTCTATTGAGAAAACCACTCTGCTTCTATTCCCTTTTCACCTTTTACACTTAGAGTCACGCATCCTCAAGGAGGTGGTCGGCTTGCATTCCAAGTACAATTTAAGCACAGTTCTTGGTGTAACACTGCAGGTCTCAGGAAGAAGCACAGGCCCCTAAGTCTCCATCGCGCATCCTTTGTTTAGGCACTTTGCTGCACGCAGATAAGCGGTCGTAGAAAAAATTGGAATCATGGTAAGCCCCAGTGGGATCGTGAATCTCTTTTGACTTGTTCGCATCAACATGTAGTTATGCTGCGTGTCATTCTGGAAATGTGAGACTGAGACACAAATCTTGTTATCCCATTTTAAAGCTTCACTCATGCAGTCTCGAATCTACCTGTGAAGCACTGTGTTACCGTGCTTTTAGTTACTGCCGGCATGGCTCAGTGAAGAAAATGTTTTCTCTAAAGAAACCTTGTGCTTCCAGTTCCTAGTTGGACGCTCACCCTTCTCTCCTCTATACCTAAAGTGAAAGTCAACGTGAGCCCTAGCCTAGAAGTAAGGCCCTGATTTGCCTTGCCAAACGGGAGGAGTGGAGCAGCTCCATGTGGCCTTCAACACTCTTCTGCTTTACTTTAACGGTAGTAAGCATTCCAAGACTCCTAGAGACCTTGCTTCAGCACCCACTTGGGTATCAGAAAACTGCCTAGAGCCAGGAAGCTTTGGTCCTGCGTGTATGCTGCCTATCAACTTACAAATTGGAGACTGAGAGCACAAGGCTTGTTTGCCCATTATGAAAGCTCCGTTCATGCGGCTTCCAATATACCTGAAAAGCTTTGTTGTTGCCGCTGTTTTAGTAACTGCCGGCATGGTTCTGAGAAGACATTGAGTTTTCCCGTAAGAAACCTTGTGCTTCCAGTTCCTAGTTGGAAGCTCACCCTGCTCTCCTCTATACCAAAAGTGTAAGTCCACGTGAGAACTAACCTCGAACTCAGGCCCTGATTATCCTTGCAAATCGGGAGGCATGCAGCAGCTCTATGAGGCCTTCATCGCTGTTCTGCTATAGTTTAACGGTAGTAAGCTTACCAAGACTCCTAGGAACCATGCTTCAGCACCCGTTTCGGTAACAGAACATTGCATAGAGCAAGGAAGCTCTGGTGGGCCGTGTATGCTGCGTGTCAACCTAGAAATTGGAGACTTATGGCACAAGGCTTGTCTTCCCATTATGAAAGCCTCGTTCATGTGGCCTCGAATATACCTGAAGAGTTTGTTGTTGCCGCTGTTTTAGTCACTGCCGGCATAGTTCTGAGAAGATATTGAGTGTCCCGTAAGAAACCTTGTGCCTCCAGTTCCTAGTTGGAAGCTCACCCTGCTCTGCTCTATACCTAAAGTGAAAGTCAACGTGAGCCACAATCTCGAAGTAAGGCACGGATTTGCCTTGCCAAACGGGAGGCGTGGAGCAGCTGCATGAGGCCTTCTTCACTGTTCCGCTTTAGTTTCACGGTAGTAAGCTTTCCAAGACTCCTAGGGACCTTGCTTCAGCACCCGTTTCGGTACCAGTATACTGAGTAGAGCCAGGAAGCTCAGGGCCAGCTCAGCAACTTCTGCCCCGTAGGCCTTTTGGAACACCCCATTGTTGGCTAGAGAAAGGCAACACACTGCACTCTTCCTTGGGAGAGCCAGATGACCTCAGCTCTACACAGGATTCAGGAATACACTTCTAGACTGTTCTCCATGCAATGGATGTCACCTCATTCCCCTAGCTGAACTCGACTGAGAAAAACACTCTGCTTCTAATCCCTTTTCACCTTTTACACTTAGAGTCACGCATCCTCAAGGAGGTGGTCGGCTTGCATTCCAAGTACAATTTAAACACTGTTCTTGGTGTAACACTGCAGGTCTTTGGAAGAAGCACGGTCACCTAAGTCTCCCTCGCGCTTCCTTTGTTTAGGCACTTGGCTGCATGCAGAAAAGCGGACGTAGAAAACAGTTGCATCACTGAAAGCCCCAGTGGGTATCGTGAATCTCTTTTGACTTGTTAGCATCAACATGTACTTATGCTGTGTGTCAATCTGGAAATGGGAGACACAAATCTAGTTTTCGCATTTTGAAAGTTCCACTCATGCAGTCTCGAACCTACCTGTAAAGCAGTGTTGTTAACGTGCTTTTAGTTTCTGCCGGCATGGCTCAGAGAAGAACATGAGTTTTCTCGAAAGAAACCTTGTGCTTCCAGTTCCTAGTTGGAAGCTCACCCTGCTCTCCTCTATACCAAAAGTGAAAGTCCACGTGAGCAGTAACCTCCAAGGAAGGCCCTGATTATCCTTGCAAATCGGGAGGCATGCAGCAGCTCCATGAGGCCTTCATCGCTGTTCTGCTTTAGTTTAACGGTAGTAAGCTTTCCAAGACTCCTAGGAACCTTGCTTCAGCACCCGTTTCGGTAACAGAACACTGCATAGAGCCAGGAAGCTCTGGTCCTGCGAGTATGCTGCGTGTCAACGTACACATTGAAGACTGATGGCACAAGGCTCGTTTGCCCATTATGAGAGCTCCGTTTAAGTGGCCCCGAATATTCCTGAAAAGCACTGTTGTTGCCGGGGCTTTACTCACTGCTGCATGGTTCTGAGAAGATACTGAGTTTTCCCGTAAGAAACCTTGTGCTTCCAGTTCCCAGTTGGAAGCTCACCCTGCTCTGTTCTATATCTAAAGTGAAAGTCAACGTGAGCCCTAGCCTCGAAGTAAGGCCCTGAGTTGCCTTGCCAAACGGCAGGCCTGGAGCAGCTCCATGAGGCCTTCTTCACTGTTATGCTTTAGTTTCACAGTAGTAAGGCTTTTCAAGACTCCTAGGGACCTTGCTTCAGCACCCGTTTCGGTACCAGTATACTGAGTAGAGCTTAGAAACTCAGGGCCAGCTCAGCAACTTCAGCCCCGTAGGCCTTTTGGAACACCCCATTGTTGACTAGAGAAAGGCAACACACTGCACTCTTCCTTGGGTGAGCCAGATGACCTCAGCTCTACACAGGATTCAGGAACACACTTCTAGACTGTCCTCCATGCAATGGATGTCACCTCATTCCCCTAGCTGAACTCTATTGAGAAAACCACTCTGCTTCTATTCCCTTTTCACCTTTTACACTTAGAGTCACGCATCCTCAAGGAGGTGGTCGGCTTGCATTCCAAGTACAATTTAAGCACAGTTCTTGGTGTAACACTGCAGGTCTCAGGAAGAAGCACAGGCCCCTAAGTCTCCATCGCGCATCCTTTGTTTAGGCACTTTGCTGCACGCAGATAAGCGGTCGTAGAAAAAATTGGAATCATGGTAAGCCCCAGTGGGATCGTGAATCTCTTTTGACTTGTTCGCATCAACATGTAGTTATGCTGCGTGTCATTCTGGAAATGTGAGACTGAGACACAAATCTTGTTATCCCATTTTAAAGCTTCACTCATCCAGTCTCGAAGCTACCTGTAAAGCACTGTGTTACCGTGCTTTTAGTTGCTGCCGGCATGGCTCAGTGAAGAAAATGTTTTCTCTAAAGAAACCTTGTGCTTCCAGTTCCTAGTTGGACGCTCACCCTTCTCTCCTCTATACCTAAAGTGAAAGTCAACGTGAGCCCTAGCCTAGAAGTAAGGCCCTGATTTGCCTTGCCAAACGGGAGGAGTGGAGCAGCTCCATGTGGCCTTCAACACTGTTCTGCTTTACTTTAACGGTAGTAAGCATTCCAAGACTCCTAGAGACCTTGCTTCAGCACCCACTTGGGTATCAGAAAACTGCCTAGAGCCAGGAAGCTTTGGTCCTGCGTGTATGCTGCGTATCAACTTACAAATTGGAGACTGAGAGCACAAGGCTTGTTTGCCCATTATGAAAGCTCCGTTCATGCGGCTTCCAATATACCTGAAAAGCTTTGTTGTTGCCGCTGTTTTAGTAACTGCCGGCATGGTTCTGAGAAGATATTGAGTTTTCCCGTAAGAAACCTTGTGCTTCCAGTTCCTAGTTGGAAGCTCACCCTGCTCTCCTCTATACCAAAAGTGAAAGTCCACGTGAGCACTAACCTCGAACTAAGGCCCTGATTATCCTTGCAAATCGGGAGGCATGCAGCAGCTCTATGAGGCCTTCATCGCTGTTCTGCTATAGTTTAACGGTAGTAAGCTTACCAAGACTCCTAGGAACCATGCTTCAGCACCCGTTTCGGTAACAGAACATTGCATAGAGCCAGGAAGCTCTGGTGGGCCGTGTATGCTGCGTGTCAACCTAGAAATTGGAGACTTATGGCACAAGGCTTGTCTTCCCATTATGAAAGCCTCGTTCATGTGGCCTCGAATATACCTGAAGAGTTTGTTGTTGCCGCTGTTTTAGTCACTGCCGGCATAGTTCTGAGAAGATATTGAGTTGTCCCGTAAGAAACCTTGTGCCTCCAGTTCCTAGTTGGAAGCTCACCCTGCTCTGCTCTATACCTAAAGTGAAAGTCAACGTGAGCCACAATCTCGAAGTAAGGCACGGATTTGCCTTGCCAAACGGGAGGCGTGGAGCAGCTCCATGAGGCCTTCTTCACAGTTCCGCTTTAGTTTCACGGTAGTAAGCTTTCCAAGACTCCTAGGGACCTTGCTTCAGCACCCGTTTCGGTACCAGTATACTGAGTAGAGCCAGGAAGCTCAGGGCCAGCTCAGCAACTTCTGCCCCGTAGGCCTTTTGGAACACCCCATTGTTGGCTAGAGAAAGGCAACACACTGCACTCTTCCTTGGGAGAGCCAGATGACCTCAGCTCTACACAGGATTCAGGAACACACTTCTAGACTGTTCTCCATGCAATGGATGTCACCTCATTCCCCTAGCTGAACTCTACTGAGAAAAACACTCTGCTTCTAATCCCTTTTCACCTTTTACACTTAGAGTCACGCATCCTCAAGGAGGTGGTCGGCTTGCATTCCAAGTACAATTTAAACACTGTTCTTGGTGTAACACTGCAGGTCTTTGGAAGAAGCACGGTCACCTAAGTCTCCCTCGCGCTTCCTTTGTTTAGGCACTTGGCTGCACGCAGAAAAGCGGACGTAGAAAACAGTTGCATCACTGAAAGCCCCAGTGGGTATCGTGAATCTCTTTTGACTTGTTAGCATCAACATGTACTTATGCTGTGTGTCAATCTGGAAATGGGAGACACAAATCTAGTTTTCGCATCTTGAAAGCTCCACTCATGCAGTCTCGAATCTACCTGTAAAGCAGTGTTGTTAACGTGCTTTTAGTTTCTGCCGGCATGGCTCAGAGAAGAACATGAGTTTTCTCGAAAGAAACCTTGTGCTTCCAGTTCCTAGTTGGAAGCTCACCCTGCTCTCCTCTATACCAAAAGTGAAAGTCCACGTGAGCAGTAACCTCCAAGGAAGGCCCTGATTATCCTTGCAAATCGGGAGGCATGCAGCAGCTCCATGAGGCCTTCATCGCTGTTCTGCTTTAGTTTAACGGTAGTAAGCTTTCCAAGACTCCTAGGAACCTTGCTTCAGCACCCGTTTCGGTAACAGAACACTGCATAGAGCCAGGAAGCTCTGGTCCTGCGAGAATGCTGCGTGTCAACGTACACATTGAAGACTGATGGCACAAGGCTCGTTTGCCCATTATGAGAGCTCCGTTTAAGTGGCCCCGAATATTCCTGAAAAGCACTGTTGTTGCCGGGGCTTTACTCACTGCTGCATGGTTCTGAGAAGATACTGAGTTTTCCCGTAAGAAACCTTGTGCTTCCAGTTCCCAGTTGGAAGCTCACCCTGCTCTGTTCTATATCTAAAGTGAAAGTCAACGTGAGCCCTAGCCTCGAAGTAAGTCCCTGAGTTGCCTTGCCAAACGGCAGGCCTGGAGCAGCTCCATGAGGCCTTCTTCACTGTTATGCTTTAGTTTCACAGTAGTAAGGCTTTTCAAGACTCCTAGGGACCTTGCTTCAGCACCCGTTTCGGTACCAGTATACTGAGTAGAGCTTAGAAACTCAGGGCCAGCTCAGCAACTTCAGCCCCGTAGGCCTTTTGGAACACCCCATTGTTGACTAGAGAAAGGCAACACACTGCACTCTTCCTTGGGTGAGCCAGATGACCTCAGCTCTACACAGGATTCAGGAACACACTTCTAGACTGTCCTCCATGCAATGGATGTCACCTCATTCCCCTAGCTGAACTCTATTGAGAAAACCACTCTGCTTCTATTCCCTTTTCACCTTTTACACTTAGAGTCACGCATCCTCAAGGAGGTGGTCGGCTTGCATTCCAAGTACAATTTAAGCACAGTTCTTGGTGTAACACTGCAGGTCTCAGGAAGAATCACAGGCCCCTAAGTCTCCATCGCGCATCCTTTGTTTAGGCACTTTGCTGCACGCAGATAAGCGGTCGTAGAAAAAATTGGAATCATGGTAAGCCCCAGTGGGATCGTGAATCTCTTTTGACTTGTTCACATCAACATGTAGTTATGCTGCGTGTCATTCTGGAAATGTGAGACTGAGACACAAATCTTGTTATCCCATTTTAAAGCTTCACTCATGCAGTCTCGAAGCTACCTTTAAAGCACTGTGTTACCGTGCTTTTAGTTGCTGCCGGCATGGCTCAGTGAAGAAAATGTTTTCTCTAAAGAAACCTTGTGCTTCCAGTTCCTAGTTGGACGCTCACCCTTCTCTCCTCTATACCTAAAGTGAAAGTCAACGTGAGCCCTAGCCTAGAAGTAAGGCCCTGATTTGCCTTGCCAAACGGGAGGAGTGGAGCAGCTCCATGTGGCCTTCAACACTGTTCTGCTTTACTTTAACGGTAGTAAGCATTCCAAGACTCCTAGAGACCTTGCTTCAGCACCCACTTGGGTATCAGAAAACTGCCTAGAGCCAGGAAGCTTTCGTCCTGCGTGTATGCTGCCTATCAACTTACAAATTGGAGACTGAGAGCACAAGGCTTGTTTGCCCATTATGAAAGCTCCGTTCATGCGGCTTCCAATATACCTGAAAAGCTTTGTTGTTGCCGCTGTTTTAGTAACTGCCGGCATGGTTCTGAGAAGATATTGAGTTTTCCCGTAAGAAACCTTGTGCTTCCAGTTCCTAGTTGGAAGCTCACCCTGCTCTCCTCTATACCAAAAGTGAAAGTCCACGTGAGCACTAACCTCGAACTAAGGCCCTGATTATCCTTGCAAATCGGGAGGCATGCAGCAGCTCTATGAGGCCTTCATCGCTGTTCTGCTATAGTTTAACGGTAGTAAGCTTACCAAGACTCCTAGGAACCATGCTTCAGCACCCGTTTCGGTAACAGAACATTGCATAGAGCAAGGAAGCTCTGGTGGGCCGTGTATGCTGCGTGTCAACCTAGAAATTGGAGACTTATGGCACAAGGCTTGTCTTCCCATTATGAAAGCCTCGTTCATGTGGCCTCGAATATACCTGAAGAGTTTGTTGTTGCCGCTGTTTTAGTCACTGCCGGCATAGTTCTGAGAAGATATTGAGTTGTCCCGTAAGAAACCTTGTGCCTCCAGTTCCTAGTTGGAAGCTCACCCTGCTCTGCTCTATACCTAAAGTGAAAGTCAACGTGAGCCACAATCTCGAAGTAAGGCACGGATTTGCCTTGCCAAACGGGAGGCGTGGAGCAGCTCCATGAGGCCTTCTTCACTGTTCCGCTTTAGTTTCACGGTAGTAAGCTTTCCAAGACTCCTAGGGACCTTGCTTCAGCACCCGTTTCGGTACCAGTATACTGAGTAGAGCCAGGAAGCTCAGGGCCAGCTCAGCAACTTCTGCCCCGTAGGCCTTTTGGAACACCCCATTGTTGGCTAGAGAAAGGCAACACACTGCACTCTTCCTTGGGAGAGCCAGATGACCTCAGCTCTACACAGGATTCAGGAACACACTTCTAGACTGTTCTCCATGCAATGGATGTCACCTCATTCCCCTAGCTGAACTCGACTGAGAAAAACACTCTGCTTCTAATCCCTTTTCACCTTTTACACTTAGAGTCACGCATCCTCAAGGAGGTGGTCGGCTTGCATTCCAAGTACAATTTAAACACAGTTCTTGGTGTAACACTGCAGGTCTTTGGAAGAAGCACGGTCACCTAAGTCTCCCTCGCGCTTCCTTTGTTTAGGCACTTGGCTGCACGCAGAAAAGCGGAGGTAGAAAACAGTTGCATCACTGAAAGCCCCAGTGGGTATCGTGAATCTCTTTTGACTTGTTAGCATCAACATGTACTTATGCTGTGTGTCAATCTGGAAATGGGAGACACAAATCTAGTTTTCGCATTTTGAAAGCTCCACTCATGCAGTCTCGAATCTACCTGTAAAGCAGTGTTGTTAACGTGCTTTTAGTTTCTGCCGGCATGGCTCAGAGAAGAACATGAGTTTTCTCGAAAGAAACCTTGTGCTTCCAGTTCCTAGTTGGAAGCTCACCCTGCTCTCCTCTATACCAAAAGTGAAAGTCCACGTGAGCAGTAACCTCCAAGGAAGGCCCTGATTATCCTTGCAAATCGGGAGGCATGCAGCAGCTCCATGAGGCCTTCATCGCTGTTCTGCTTTAGTTTAACGGTAGTAAGCTTTCCAAGACTCCTAGGAACCTTGCTTCAGCACCCGTTTCGGTAACAGAACACTGCATAGAGCCAGGAAGCTCTGGTCCTGCGAGAATGCTGCGTGTCAACGTACACATTGAAGACTGATGGCACAAGGCTCGTTTGCCCATTATGAGAGCTCCGTTTAAGTGGCCCCGAATATTCCTGAAAAGCACTGTTGTTGCCGGGGCTTTACTCACTGCTGCATGGTTCTGAGAAGATACTGAGTTTTCCCGTAAGAAACCTTGTGCTTCCAGTTCCCAGTTGGAAGCTCACCCTGCTCTGTTCTATATCTAAAGTGAAAGTCAACGTGAGCCCTAGCCTCGAAGTAAGTCCCTGAGTTGCCTTGCCAAACGGCAGGCCTGGAGCAGCTCCATGAGGCCTTCTTCACTGTTATGCTTTAGTTTCACAGTAGTAAGGCTTTTCAAGACTCCTAGGGACCTTGCTTCAGCACCCGTTTCGGTACCAGTATACTGAGTAGAGCTTAGAAACTCAGGGCCAGCTCAGCAACTTCAGCCCCGTAGGCCTTTTGGAACACCCCATTGTTGACTAGAGAAAGGCAACACACTGCACTCTTCCTTGGGTGAGCCAGATGACCTCAGCTCTACACAGGATTCAGGAACACACTTCTAGACTGTCCTCCATGCAATGGATGTCACCTCATTCCCCTAGCTGAACTCTATTGAGAAAACCACTCTGCTTCTATTCCCTTTTCACCTTTTACACTTAGAGTCACGCATCCTCAAGGAGGTGGTCGGCTTGCATTCCAAGTACAATTTAAGCACAGTTCTTGGTGTAACACTGCAGGTCTCAGGAAGAATCACAGGCCCCTAAGTCTCCATCGCGCATCCTTTGTTTAGGCACTTTGCTGCACGCAGATAAGCGGTCGTAGAAAAAATTGGAATCATGGTAAGCCCCAGTGGGATCGTGAATCTCTTTTGACTTGTTCACATCAACATGTAGTTATGCTGCGTGTCATTCTGGAAATGTGAGACTGAGACACAAATCTTGTTATCCCATTTTAAAGCTTCACTCATGCAGTCTCGAAGCTACCTTTAAAGCACTGTGTTACCGTGCTTTTAGTTGCTGCCGGCATGGCTCAGTGAAGAAAATGTTTTCTCTAAAGAAACCTTGTGCTTCCAGTTCCTAGTTGGACGCTCACCCTTCTCTCCTCTATACCTAAAGTGAAAGTCAACGTGAGCCCTAGCCTAGAAGTAAGGCCCTGATTTGCCTTGCCAAACGGGAGGAGTGGAGCAGCTCCATGTGGCCTTCAACACTGTTCTGCTTTACTTTAACGGTAGTAAGCATTCCAAGACTCCTAGAGACCTTGCTTCAGCACCCACTTGGGTATCAGAAAACTGCCTAGAGCCAGGAAGCTTTGGTCCTGCGTGTATGCTGCCTATCAACTTACAAATTGGAGACTGAGAGCACAAGGCTTGTTTGCCCATTATGAAAGCTCCGTTCATGCGGCTTCCAATATACCTGAAAAGCTTTGTTGTTGCCGCTGTTTTAGTAACTGCCGGCATGGTTCTGAGAAGATATTGAGTTTTCCCGTAAGAAACCTTGTGCTTCCAGTTCCTAGTTGGAAGCTCACCCTGCTCTCCTCTATACCAAAAGTGAAAGTCCACGTGAGCACTAACCTCGAACTAAGGCCCTGATTATCCTTGCAAATCGGGAGGCATGCAGCAGCTCTATGAGGCCTTCATCGCTGTTCTGCTATAGTTTAACGGTAGTAAGCTTACCAAGACTCCAAGGAACCATGCTTCAGCACCCGTATCGGTAACAGAACATTGCATAGAGCAAGGAAGCTCTGGTGGGCCGTGTATGCTGCGTGTCAACCTAGAAATTGGAGACTTATGGCACAAGGCTTGTCTTCCCATTATGAAAGCCTCGTTCATGTGGCCTCGAATATACCTGAAGAGTTTGTTGTTGCCGCTGTTTTAGTCACTGCCGGCATAGTTCTGAGAAGATATTGAGTTGTCCCGTAAGAAACCTTGTGCCTCCAGTTCCTAGTTGGAAGCTCACCCTGCTCTGCTCTATACCTAAAGTGAAAGTCAACGTGAGCCACAATCTCGAAGTAAGGCACGGATTTGCCTTGCCAAACGGGAGGCGTGGAGCAGCTCCATGAGGCCTTCTTCACTGTTCCGCTTTAGTTTCACGGTAGTAAGCTTTCCAAGACTCCTAGGGACCTTGCTTCAGCACCCGTTTCGGTACCAGTATACTGAGTAGAGCCAGGAAGCTCAGGGCCAGCTCAGCAACTTCTGCCCCGTAGGCCTTTTGGAACACCCCATTGTTGGCTAGAGAAAGGCAACACACTGCACTCTTCCTTGGGAGAGCCAGATGACCTCAGCTCTACACAGGATTCAGGAACACACTTCTAGACTGTTCTCCATGCAATGGATGTCACCTCATTCCCCTAGCTGAACTCGACTGAGAAAAACACTCTGCTTCTAATCCCTTTTCACCTTTTACACTTAGAGTCACGCATCCTCAAGGAGGTGGTCGGCTTGCATTCCAAGTACAATTTAAACACAGTTCTTGGTGTAACACTGCAGGTCTTTGGAAGAAGCACGGTCACCTAAGTCTCCCTCGCGCTTCCTTTGTTTAGGCACTTGGCTGCACGCAGAAAAGCGGAGGTAGAAAACAGTTGCATCACTGAAAGCCCCAGTGGGTATCGTGAATCTCTTTTGACTTGTTAGCATCAACATGTACTTATGCTGTGTGTCAATCTGGAAATGGGAGACACAAATCTAGTTTTCGCATTTTGAAAGCTCCACTCATGCAGTCTCGAAGCTACCTGTAAAGCAGTGTTGTTAACGTGCTTTTAGTTTCTGCCGGCATGGCTCAGAGAAGAACATGAGTTTTCTCGAAAGAAACCTTGTGCTTCCAGTTCCTAGTTGGAAGCTCACCCTGCTCTCCTCTATACCAAAAGTGAAAGTCCACGTGAGCAGTAACCTCCAAGGAAGGCCCTGATTATCCTTGCAAATCGGGAGGCATGCAGCAGCTCCATGAGGCCTTCATCGCTGTTCTGCTTTAGTTTAACGGTAGTAAGCTTTCCAAGACTCCTAGGAACCTTGCTTCAGCACCCGTTTCGGTAACAGAACACTGCATAGAGCCAGGAAGCTCTGGTCCTGCGAGTATGCTGCGTGTCAACGTACACATTGAAGACTGATGGCACAAGGCTCGTTTGCCCATTATGAGAGCTCCGTTTAAGTGGGCCCGAATATTCCTGAAAAGCACTGTTGTTGCCGGGGCTTTACTCACTGCTGCATGGTTCTGAGAAGATACTGAGTTTTCCCGTAAGAAACCTTGTGCTTCCAGTTCCTAGTTGGAAGCTCACCCTGCTCTGTTCTATATCTAAAGTGAAAGTCAACGTGAGCCCTAGCCTCGAAGTAAGGCCCTGAGTTGCCTTGCCAAACGGCAGGCCTGGAGCAGCTCCATGAGGCCTTCTTCACTGTTATGCTTTAGTTTCACAGTAGTAAGGCTTTTCAAGACTCCTAGGGACCTTGCTTCAGCACCCGTTTCGGTAAGAGTATACTGAGTAGAGACAGGAAGCTTTGGTCCAATTAAGCAACTTCCAGCCCTGTAGGCCGCTTGGAACAATCCAGTGTTGGATACAGAAAGGCAACACACTGCACTCTTCCTTGGGAGAGCCAGATGACCTCAGCTCTACACAGGATTTAAGAACACACTTCGAGACTGTCCTCCATGCAATGGATGTCACCTCATTCCCCTAGCTGAACTCTACTGAGAAAAACACTCTGCTTCTAATCCCTTTTCACCTTTTACACTTAGAGTCACGCATCCTCAAAGAGGTGGTCGGCTTGCATTCCAAGTACAATTAAAGCACAGTTCTTGTTGTAACACTGCAGGTCTTTGGAAGATGCACAGGCCCTAATTTTCCCTGGCGCATCCGTTGTATAGGCACTTGGCTGCACGCAGAAAAGCGGTCGTAGAATAAAGTTGAATCACTGAAAGCCCCAGTGGGTATCGTGAATCTCTTTTGACTTGTTAGCATCAACATGTACTTACGCTGCGTGTCAATCTGGAAATGGGAGACTGATAGCACGAAGCTTGTTTTCCCATTTTGAAAGCTCCACTCATGCAGTCTCGAAGCTACCTGAAAAGCACTGTTGTTACCGTGTTTTTAGGGAATGCCGGCATGGCTCAGAGAAGAAAATGAGTTTTCCGGAAAGAAACCTTGTGCTTCCAGTTCCTAGTTGGAAGCTCACCCTGCTCTCCTCTACACCAAAAGTGAGAATCCCCGTGAGCACTAACCTCCAAGTAAGGCCCTGATTATCCTTGCAAATCGGGAGGCATGCAGCAGCTCCATGAGGCCTTCATCGCTGTTCTGCTTTAGTTTAACGTTAGTAAGCTTTCCAAGACTCCTAGGAACCATGCTTCAGCACCCGGTTCGGTAACAGAAAACGGCATAGAGCCAGGAAGCTCTGGTCCTGCGAGTATGCTGCGTGTCAACGTACAAATTGAAGACTGATGGCACAAGGCTTGTTTGCCCATTATGAGACTCCGTTTCTGTGGCCTCGAATATACCTGAAAAGCACTGTTGTTGCCGGGGCTTTACTCACTGCTGCATGGTTCTGAGAAGATACTGAGTTTTCCTGTAAGAAGCCTTGTGCTTCCAGTTCCCAGTTGGAAGCTCACCCTGCTCTGCTCTATACCTAAAGTGAAAGTCAACATGAGCCCTAGCCTCGAAGTAAGGCCCTGAGTTGCCTTGCCAAACGGGAGGCCTGGAGCAGCTCCATGAGGCCTTCTTCACTGTTCTGCTTTAGTTTCATGGTAGTAAGCTTTTCAAGACTCCTAGGGACCTTGCTTCAGCACCCGTTTCGGTACCAGTATACTGAGTAGAGCCAGGAAGCTCAGGGCCAGCTCAGCAACTTCTGCCCCGTAGGCCTTTTGGAACACCCCATTGTTGGCTAGAGAAAGGCAACACACTGCACTCTTCCTTGGGAGAGCCAGATGACCTCAGCTCTACACAGGATTCAGGAACACACTTCTAGACTGTTCTCCATGCAATGGATGTCACCTCATTCCCCTAGCTGAACTCTACTGAGAAAAACACTCTGCTTCTAATCCCTTTTCACCTTTTACACTTAGAGTCACGCGTCCTCAAGGAGGTGGTCGGCTTGCATTCCAAGTACAATTTAAACACAGTTCTTGGTGTAACACTGCAGGTCTTTGGAAGAAGCACGGTCACCTAAGTCTCCCTCGCGCTTCCTTTGTTTAGGCACTTGGCTGCACGCAAAAAAGCGGACGTAGAAAACAGTTGCATCACTGAAAGCCCCAGTGGGTATCGTGAATCTCTTTTGACTTGTTAGCATCAACATGTACTTATGCTGCGTGTCAATCTGGAAATGGGAGACACAAATCTAGTTTTCGCATTTTGAAAGCTCCACTCATGCAGTCTCGAAGCTACCTGTAAAGCAGTGTTGTTAACGTGCTTTTAGTTTCTGCCGGCATGGCTCAGAGAAGAACATGAGTTTTCTCGAAAGAAACCTTGTGCTTCCAGTTCCTAGTTGGAAGCTCACCCTGCTCTCCTCTATACCAAAAGTGAAAGTCCACGTGAGCAGTAACCTCCAAGGAAGGCCCTGATTATCCTTGCAAATCGGGAGGCATGCAGCAGCTCCATGAGGCCTTCATCGCTGTTCTGCTTTAGTTTAACGGTAGTAAGCTTTCCAAGACTCCTAGGAACCTTGCTTCAGCACCCGTTTCGGTAACAGAACACTGCATAGAGCCAGGAAGCTCTGGTCCTGCGAGTATGCTGCGTGTCAACGTACACATTGAAGACTGCTGGCACAAGGCTCGTTTGCCCATTATGAGAGCTCCGTTTAAGTGGCCCCGAATATTCCTGAAAAGCACTGTTGTTGCCGGGGCTTTACTCACTGCTGCATGGTTCTGAGAAGATACTGAGTTTTCCCGTAAGAAACCTTGTGCTTCCAGTTCCCAGTTGGAAGCTCACCCTGCTCTGTTCTATATCTAAAGTGAAAGTCAACGTGAGCCCTAGCCTCGAAGTAAGTCCCTGAGTTGCCTTGCCAAACGGCAGGCCTGGAGCAGCTCCATGAGGCCTTCTTCACTGTTATGCTTTAGTTTCACAGTAGTAAGGCTTTTCAAGACTCCTAGGGACCTTGCTTCAGCACCCGTTTCGGTACCAGTATACTGAGTAGAGCTTAGAAACTCAGGGCCAGCTCAGCAACTTCAGCCCCGTAGGCCTTTTGGAACACCCCATTGTTGACTAGAGAAAGGCAACACACTGCACTCTTCCTTGGGTGAGCCAGATGACCTCAGCTCTACACAGGATTCAGGAACACACTTCTAGACTGTCCTCCATGCAATGGATGTCACCTCATTCCCCTAGCTGAACTCTATTGAGAAAAACACATTGCTTCTAATCTCTTTTCACCTTTTACACTTAGAGTCACGCATCCTCAAGGAGGTGGTCGGCTTGCATTCCAAGTACAATTTAAACACAGTTCTTGGTGTAACACTGCAGGTCTTTGGAAGAAGCACGGTCACCTAAGTCTCCCTCGCGCTTCCTTTGTTTAGGCACTTGGCTGCACGCAGAAAAGCGGAGGTAGAAAACAGTTGCATCACTGAAAGCCCCAGTGGGTATCGTGAATCTCTTTTGACTTGTTAGCATCAACATGTACTTATGCTGTGTGTCAATCTGGAAATGGGAGACACAAATCTAGTTTTCGCATTTTGAAAGCTCCACTCATGCAGTCTCGAAGCTACCTGTAAAGCAGTGTTGTTAACGTGCTTTTAGTTTCTGCCGGCATGGCTCAGAGAAGAACATGAGTTTTCTCGAAAGAAACCTTGTGCTTCCAGTTCCTAGTTGGAAGCTCACCCTGCTCTCCTCTATACCAAAAGTGAAAGTCCACGTGAGCAGTAACCTCCAAGGAAGGCCCTGATTATCCTTGCAAATCGGGAGGCATGCAGCAGCTCCATGAGGCCTTCATCGCTGTTCTGCTTTAGTTTAACGGTAGTAAGCTTTCCAAGACTCCTAGGAACCTTGCTTCAGCACCCGTTTCGGTAACAGAACACTGCATAGAGCCAGGAAGCTCTGGTCCTGCGAGTATGCTGCGTGTCAACGTACACATTGAAGACTGATGGCACAAGGCTCGTTTGCCCATTATGAGAGCTCCGTTTAAGTGGGCCCGAATATTCCTGAAAAGCACTGTTGTTGCCGGGGCTTTACTCACTGCTGCATGGTTCTGAGAAGATACTGAGTTTTCCCGTAAGAAACCTTGTGCTTCCAGTTCCTAGTTGGAAGCTCACCCTGCTCTGTTCTATATCTAAAGTGAAAGTCAACGTGAGCCCTAGCCTCGAAGTAAGGCCCTGAGTTGCCTTGCCAAACGGCAGGCCTGGAGCAGCTCCATGAGGCCTTCTTCACTGTTATGCTTTAGTTTCACAGTAGTAAGGCTTTTCAAGACTCCTAGGGACCTTGCTTCAGCACCCGTTTCGGTAAGAGTATACTGAGTAGAGACAGGAAGCTTTGGTCCAATTAAGCAACTTCCAGCCCTGTAGGCCGCTTGGAACAATCCAGTGTTGGATACAGAAAGGCAACACACTGCACTCTTCCTTGGGAGAGCCAGATGACCTCAGCTCTACACAGGATTTAAGAACACACTTCGAGACTGTCCTCCATGCAATGGATGTCACCTCATTCCCCTAGCTGAACTCTACTGAGAAAAACACTCTGCTTCTAATCCCTTTTCACCTTTTACACTTAGAGTCACGCATCCTCAAAGAGGTGGTCGGCTTGCATTCCAAGTACAATTAAAGCACAGTTCTTGTTGTAACACTGCAGGTCTTTGGAAGATGCACAGGCCCTAATTTTCCCTGGCGCATCCGTTGTATAGGCACTTGGCTGCACGCAGAAAAGCGGTCGTAGAATAAAGTTGAATCACTGAAAGCCCCAGTGGGTATCGTGAATCTCTTTTGACTTGTTAGCATCAACATGTACTTACGCTGCGTGTCAATCTGGAAATGGGAGACTGATAGCACGAAGCTTGTTTTCCCATTTTGAAAGCTCCACTCATGCAGTCTCGAAGCTACCTGAAAAGCACTGTTGTTACCGTGTTTTTAGGGAATGCCGGCATGGCTCAGAGAAGAAAATGAGTTTTCCGGAAAGAAACCTTGTGCTTCCAGTTCCTAGTTGGAAGCTCACCCTGCTCTCCTCTACACCAAAAGTGAGAATCCCCGTGAGCACTAACCTCCAAGTAAGGCCCTGATTATCCTTGCAAATCGGGAGGCATGCAGCAGCTCCATGAGGCCTTCATCGCTGTTCTGCTTTAGTTTAACGTTAGTAAGCTTTCCAAGACTCCTAGGAACCATGCTTCAGCACCCGGTTCGGTAACAGAAAACGGCATAGAGCCAGGAAGCTCTGGTCCTGCGAGTATGCTGCGTGTCAACGTACAAATTGAAGACTGATGGCACAAGGCTTGTTTGCCCATTATGAGACTCCGTTTCTGTGGCCTCGAATATACCTGAAAAGCACTGTTGTTGCCGGGGCTTTACTCACTGCTGCATGGTTCTGAGAAGATACTGAGTTTTCCTGTAAGAAGCCTTGTGCTTCCAGTTCCCAGTTGGAAGCTCACCCTGCTCTGCTCTATACCTAAAGTGAAAGTCAACATGAGCCCTAGCCTCGAAGTAAGGCCCTGAGTTGCCTTGCCAAACGGGAGGCCTGGAGCAGCTCCATGAGGCCTTCTTCACTGTTCTGCTTTAGTTTCATGGTAGTAAGCTTTTCAAGACTCCTAGGGACCTTGCTTCAGCACCCGTTTCGGTACCAGTATACTGAGTAGAGCCAGGAAGCTCAGGGCCAGCTCAGCAACTTCTGCCCCGTAGGCCTTTTGGAACACCCCATTGTTGGCTAGAGAAAGGCAACACACTGCACTCTTCCTTGGGAGAGCCAGATGACCTCAGCTCTACACAGGATTCAGGAACACACTTCTAGACTGTTCTCCATGCAATGGATGTCACCTCATTCCCCTAGCTGAACTCTACTGAGAAAAACACTCTGCTTCTAATCCCTTTTCACCTTTTACACTTAGAGTCACGCGTCCTCAAGGAGGTGGTCGGCTTGCATTCCAAGTACAATTTAAACACAGTTCTTGGTGTAACACTGCAGGTCTTTGGAAGAAGCACGGTCACCTAAGTCTCCCTCGCGCTTCCTTTGTTTAGGCACTTGGCTGCACGCAAAAAAGCGGACGTAGAAAACAGTTGCATCACTGAAAGCCCCAGTGGGTATCGTGAATCTCTTTTGACTTGTTAGCATCAACATGTACTTATGCTGCGTGTCAATCTGGAAATGGGAGACACAAATCTAGTTTTCGCATTTTGAAAGCTCCACTCATGCAGTCTCGAAGCTACCTGTAAAGCAGTGTTGTTAACGTGCTTTTAGTTTCTGCCGGCATGGCTCAGAGAAGAACATGAGTTTTCTCGAAAGAAACCTTGTGCTTCCAGTTCCTAGTTGGAAGCTCACCCTGCTCTCCTCTATACCAAAAGTGAAAGTCCACGTGAGCAGTAACCTCCAAGGAAGGCCCTGATTATCCTTGCAAATCGGGAGGCATGCAGCAGCTCCATGAGGCCTTCATCGCTGTTCTGCTTTAGTTTAACGGTAGTAAGCTTTCCAAGACTCCTAGGAACCTTGCTTCAGCACCCGTTTCGGTAACAGAACACTGCATAGAGCCAGGAAGCTCTGGTCCTGCGAGTATGCTGCGTGTCAACGTACACATTGAAGACTGCTGGCACAAGGCTCGTTTGCCCATTATGAGAGCTCCGTTTAAGTGGCCCCGAATATTCCTGAAAAGCACTGTTGTTGCCGGGGCTTTACTCACTGCTGCATGGTTCTGAGAAGATACTGAGTTTTCCCGTAAGAAACCTTGTGCTTCCAGTTCCCAGTTGGAAGCTCACCCTGCTCTGTTCTATATCTAAAGTGAAAGTCAACGTGAGCCCTAGCCTCGAAGTAAGTCCCTGAGTTGCCTTGCCAAACGGCAGGCCTGGAGCAGCTCCATGAGGCCTTCTTCACTGTTATGCTTTAGTTTCACAGTAGTAAGGCTTTTCAAGACTCCTAGGGACCTTGCTTCAGCACCCGTTTCGGTACCAGTATACTGAGTAGAGCTTAGAAACTCAGGGCCAGCTCAGCAACTTCAGCCCCGTAGGCCTTTTGGAACACCCCATTGTTGACTAGAGAAAGGCAACACACTGCACTCTTCCTTGGGTGAGCCAGATGACCTCAGCTCTACACAGGATTCAGGAACACACTTCTAGACTGTCCTCCATGCAATGGATGTCACCTCATTCCCCTAGCTGAACTCTATTGAGAAAAACACATTGCTTCTAATCTCTTTTCACCTTTTACACTTAGAGTCACGCATCCTCAAGGAGGTGGTCGGCTTGCATTCCAAGTACAATTTAAGCACAGTTCTTGGTGTAACACTGCAGGTCTCAGGAAGAAGCACAGGCCCCTAAGTCTCCATCGCGCATCCTTTGTTTAGGCACTTTGCTGCACGCAGATAAGCGGTCGTAGAAAAAATTGGAATCATGGTAAGCCCCAGTGGGATCGTGAATCTCTTTTGACTTGTTCGCATCAACATGTAGTTATGCTGCGTGTCATTCTGGAAATGTGAGACTGAGACACAAATCTTGTTATCCCATTTTAAAGCTTCACTCATCCAGTCTCGAAGCTACCTGTAAAGCACTGTGTTACCGTGCTTTTAGTTGCTGCCGGCATGGCTCAGTGAAGAAAATGTTTTCTCTAAAGAAACCTTGTGCTTCCAGTTCCTAGTTGGACGCTCACCCTTGTCTCCTCTATACCTAAAGTGAAAGTCAACGTGAGCCCTAGCCTAGAAGTAAGGCCCTGATTTGCCTTGCCAAACGGGAGGAGTGGAGCAGCTCCATGTGGCCTTCAACACTGTTCTGCTTTACTTTAACGGTAGTAAGCATTCCAAGACTCCTAGAGACCTTGCTTCAGCACCCACTTGGGTATCAGAAAACTGCCTAGAGCCAGGAAGCTTTGGTCCTGCGTGTATGCTGCGTATCAACTTACAAATTGGAGACTGAGAGCACAAGGCTTGTTTGCCCATTATGAAAGCTCCGTTCATGCGGCTTCCAATATACCTGAAAAGCTTTGTTGTTGCCGCTGTTTTAGTAACTGCCGGCATGGTTCTGAGAAGATATTGAGTTTTCCCGTAAGAAACCTTGTGCTTCCAGTTCCTAGTTGGAAGCTCACCCTGCTCTCCTCTATACCAAAAGTGAAAGTCCACGTGAGCACTAACCTCGAACTAAGGCCCTGATTATCCTTGCAAATCGGGAGGCATGCAGCAGCTCTATGAGGCCTTCATCGCTGTTCTGCTATAGTTTAACGGTAGTAAGCTTACCAAGACTCCTAGGAACCATGCTTCAGCACCCGTTTCGGTAACAGAACATTGCATAGAGCCAGGAAGCTCTGGTGGGCCGTGTATGCTGCGTGTCAACCTAGAAATTGGAGACTTATGGCACAAGGCTTGTCTTCCCATTATGAAAGCCTCGTTCATGTGGCCTCGAATATACCTGAAGAGTTTGTTGTTGCCGCTGTTTTAGTCACTGCCAGCATAGTTCTGAGAAGATATTGAGTTGTCCCGTAAGAAACCTTGTGCCTCCAGTTCCTAGTTGGAAGCTCACCCTGCTCTGCTCTATACCTAAAGTGAAAGTCAACGTGAGCCACAATCTCGAAGTAAGGCACGGATTTGCCTTGCCAAACGGGAGGCGTGGAGCAGCTCCATGAGGCCTTCTTCACAGTTCCGCTTTAGTTTCACGGTAGTAAGCTTTCCAAGACTCCTAGGGACCTTGCTTCAGCACCCGTTTCGGTACCAGTATACTGAGTAGAGCCAGGAAGCTCAGGGCCAGCTCAGCAACTTCTGCCCCGTAGGCCTTTTGGAACACCCCATTGTTGGCTAGAGAAAGGCAACACACTGCACTCTTCCTTGGGAGAGCCAGATGACCTCAGCTCTACACAGGATTCAGGAACACACTTCTAGACTGTTCTCCATGCAATGGATGTCACCTCATTCCCCTAGCTGAACTCTACTGAGAAAAACACTCTGCTTCTAATCCCTTTTCACCTTTTACACTTAGAGTCACGCATCCTCAAGGAGGTGGTCGGCTTGCATTCCAAGTACAATTTAAACACTGTTCTTGGTGTAACACTGCAGGTCTTTGGAAGAAGCACGGTCACCTAAGTCTCCCTCGCGCTTCCTTTGTTTAGGCACTTGGCTGCACGCAGAAAAGCGGACGTAGAAAACAGTTGCATCACTGAAAGCCCCAGTGGGTATCGTGAATCTCTTTTGACTTGTTAGCATCAACATGTACTTATGCTGTGTGTCAATCTGGAAATGGGAGACACAAATCTAGTTTTCGCATTTTGAAAGCTCCACTCATGCAGTCTCGAAGCTACCTGTAAAGCAGTGTTGTTAACGTGCTTTTAGTTTCTGCCGGCATGGCTCAGAGAAGAACATGAGTTTTCTCGAAAGAAACCTTGTGCTTCCAGTTCCTAGTTGGAAGCTCACCCTGCTCTCCTCTATACCAAAAGTGAAAGTCCACGTGAGCAGTAACCTCCAAGGAAGGCCCTGATTATCCTTGCAAATCGGGAGGCATGCAGCAGCTCCATGAGGCCTTCATCGCTGTTCTGCTTTAGTTTAACGGTAGTAAGCTTTCCAAGACTCCTAGGAACCTTGCTTCAGCACCCGTTTCGGTAACAGAACACTGCATAGAGCCAGGAAGCTCTGGTCCTGCGAGAATGCTGCGTGTCAACGTACACATTGAAGACTGATGGCACAAGGCTCGTTTGCCCATTATGAGAGCTCCGTTTAAGTGGGCCCGAATATTCCTGAAAAGCACTGTTGTTGCCGGGGCTTTACTCACTGCTGCATGGTTCTGAGAAGATACTGAGTTTTCCCGTAAGAAACCTTGTGCTTCCAGTTCCTAGTTGGAAGCTCACCCTGCTCTGTTCTATATCTAAAGTGAAAGTCAACGTGAGCCCTAGCCTCGAAGTAAGGCCCTGAGTTGCCTTGCCAAACGGCAGGCCTGGAGCAGCTCCATGAGGCCTTCTTCACTGTTATGCTTTAGTTTCACAGTAGTAAGGCTTTTCAAGACTCCTAGGGACCTTGCTTCAGCACCCGTTTCGGTAAGAGTATACTGAGTAGAGACAGGAAGCTTTGGTCCAATTAAGCAACTTCCAGCCCTGTAGGCCGCTTGGAACAATCCAGTGTTGGATACAGAAAGGCAACACACTGCACTCTTCCTTGGGAGAGCCAGATGACCTCAGCTCTACACAGGATTTAAGAACACACTTCGAGACTGTCCTCCATGCAATGGATGTCACCTCATTCCCCTAGCTGAACTCTACTGAGAAAAACACTCTGCTTCTAATCCCTTTTCACCTTTTACACTTAGAGTCACGCATCCTCAAAGAGGTGGTCGGCTTGCATTCCAAGTACAATTAAAGCACAGTTCTTGTTGTAACACTGCAGGTCTTTGGAAGATGCACAGGCCCTAATTTTCCCTGGCGCATCCGTTGTATAGGCACTTGGCTGCACGCAGAAAAGCGGTCGTAGAATAAAGTTGAATCACTGAAAGCCCCAGTGGGTATCGTGAATCTCTTTTGACTTGTTAGCATCAACATGTACTTACGCTGCGTGTCAATCTGGAAATGGGAGACTGATAGCACGAAGCTTGTTTTCCCATTTTGAAAGCTCCACTCATGCAGTCTCGAAGCTACCTGAAAAGCACTGTTGTTACCGTGTTTTTAGGGAATGCCGGCATGGCTCAGAGAAGAAAATGAGTTTTCCGGAAAGAAACCTTGTGCTTCCAGTTCCTAGTTGGAAGCTCACCCTGCTCTCCTCTACACCAAAAGTGAGAATCCCCGTGAGCACTAACCTCCAAGTAAGGCCCTGATTATCCTTGCAAATCGGGAGGCATGCAGCAGCTCCATGAGGCCTTCATCGCTGTTCTGCTTTAGTTTAACGTTAGTAAGCTTTCCAAGACTCCTAGGAACCATGCTTCAGCACCCGGTTCGGTAACAGAAAACGGCATAGAGCCAGGAAGCTCTGGTCCTGCGAGTATGCTGCGTGTCAACGTACAAATTGAAGACTGATGGCACAAGGCTTGTTTGCCCATTATGAGACTCCGTTTCTGTGGCCTCGAATATACCTGAAAAGCACTGTTGTTGCCGGGGCTTTACTCACTGCTGCATGGTTCTGAGAAGATACTGAGTTTTCCTGTAAGAAGCCTTGTGCTTCCAGTTCCCAGTTGGAAGCTCACCCTGCTCTGCTCTATACCTAAAGTGAAAGTCAACATGAGCCCTAGCCTCGAAGTAAGGCCCTGAGTTGCCTTGCCAAACGGGAGGCCTGGAGCAGCTCCATGAGGCCTTCTTCACTGTTCTGCTTTAGTTTCATGGTAGTAAGCTTTTCAAGACTCCTAGGGACCTTGCTTCAGCACCCGTTTCGGTACCAGTATACTGAGTAGAGCCAGGCAGCTCAGGGCCAGCTCAGCAACTTCTGCCCCGTAGGCCTTTTGGAACACCCCATTGTTGGCTAGAGAAAGGCAACACACTGCACTCTTCCTTGGGAGAGCCAGATGACCTCAGCTCTACACAGGATTCAGGAACACACTTCTAGACTGTTCTCCATGCAATGGATGTCACCTCATTCCCCTAGCTGAACTCTACTGAGAAAAACACTCTGCTTCTAATCCCTTTTCACCTTTTACACTTAGAGTCACGCGTCCTCAAGGAGGTGGTCGGCTTGCATTCCAAGTACAATTTAAACACAGTTCTTGGTGTAACACTGCAGGTCTTTGGAAGAAGCACGGTCACCTAAGTCTCCCTCGCGCTTCCTTTGTTTAGGCACTTGGCTGCACGCAAAAAAGCGGACGTAGAAAACAGTTGCATCACTGAAAGCCCCAGTGGGTATCGTGAATCTCTTTTGACTTGTTAGCATCAACATGTACTTATGCTGCGTGTCAATCTGGAAATGGGAGACACAAATCTAGTTTTCGCATTTTGAAAGCTCCACTCATGCAGTCTCGAAGCTACCTGTAAAGCAGTGTTGTTAACGTGCTTTTAGTTTCTGCCGGCATGGCTCAGAGAAGAACATGAGTTTTCTCGAAAGAAACCTTGTGCTTCCAGTTCCTAGTTGGAAGCTCACCCTGCTCTCCTCTATACCAAAAGTGAAAGTCCACGTGAGCAGTAACCTCCAAGGAAGGCCCTGATTATCCTTGCAAATCGGGAGGCATGCAGCAGCTCCATGAGGCCTTCATCGCTGTTCTGCTTTAGTTTAACGGTAGTAAGCTTTCCAAGACTCCTAGGAACCTTGCTTCAGCACCCGTTTCGGTAACAGAACACTGCATAGAGCCAGGAAGCTCTGGTCCTGCGAGTATGCTGCGTGTCAACGTACACATTGAAGACTGATGGCACAAGGCTCGTTTGCCCATTATGAGAGCTCCGTTTAAGTGGCCCCGAATATTCCTGAAAAGCACTGTTGTTGCCGGGGCTTTACTCACTGCTGCATGGTTCTGAGAAGATACTGAGTTTTCCCGTAAGAAACCTTGTGCTTCCAGTTCCCAGTTGGAAGCTCACCCTGCTCTGTTCTATATCTAAAGTGAAAGTCAACGTGAGCCCTAGCCTCGAAGTAAGGCCCTGAGTTGCCTTGCCAAACGGCAGGCCTGGAGCAGCTCCATGAGGCCTTCTTCACTGTTATGCTTTAGTTTCACAGTAGTAAGGCTTTTCAAGACTCCTAGGGACCTTGCTTCAGCACCCGTTTCGGTACCAGTATACTGAGTAGAGCTTAGAAACTCAGGGCCAGCTCAGCAACTTCAGCCCCGTAGGCCTTTTGGAACACCCCATTGTTGACTAGAGAAAGGCAACACACTGCACTCTTCCTTGGGTGAGCCAGATGACCTCAGCTCTACACAGGATTCAGGAACACACTTCTAGACTGTCCTCCATGCAATGGATGTCACCTCATTCCCCTAGCTGAACTCTATTGAGAAAAACACATTGCTTCTAATCTCTTTTCACCTTTTACACTTAGAGTCACGCATCCTCAAGGAGGTGGTCGGCTTGCATTCCAAGTACAATTTAAGCACAGTTCTTGGTGTAACACTGCAGGTCTCAGGAAGAAGCACAGGCCCCTAAGTCTCCATCGCGCATCCTTTGTTTAGGCACTTTGCTGCACGCAGATAAGCGGTCGTAGAAAAAATTGGAATCATGGTAAGCCCCAGTGGGATCGTGAATCTCTTTTGACTTGTTCGCATCAACATGTAGTTATGCTGCGTGTCATTCTGGAAATGTGAGACTGAGACACAAATCTTGTTATCCCATTTTAAAGCTTCACTCATCCAGTCTCGAAGCTACCTGTAAAGCACTGTGTTACCGTGCTTTTAGTTGCTGCCGGCATGGCTCAGTGAAGAAAATGTTTTCTCTAAAGAAACCTTGTGCTTCCAGTTCCTAGTTGGACGCTCACCCTTGTCTCCTCTATACCTAAAGTGAAAGTCAACGTGAGCCCTAGCCTAGAAGTAAGGCCCTGATTTGCCTTGCCAAACGGGAGGAGTGGAGCAGCTCCATGTGGCCTTCAACACTGTTCTGCTTTACTTTAACGGTAGTAAGCATTCCAAGACTCCTAGAGACCTTGCTTCAGCACCCACTTGGGTATCAGAAAACTGCCTAGAGCCAGGAAGCTTTGGTCCTGCGTGTATGCTGCGTATCAACTTACAAATTGGAGACTGAGAGCACAAGGCTTGTTTGCCCATTATGAAAGCTCCGTTCATGCGGCTTCCAATATACCTGAAAAGCTTTGTTGTTGCCGCTGTTTTAGTAACTGCCGGCATGGTTCTGAGAAGATATTGAGTTTTCCCGTAAGAAACCTTGTGCTTCCAGTTCCTAGTTGGAAGCTCACCCTGCTCTCCTCTATACCAAAAGTGAAAGTCCACGTGAGCACTAACCTCGAACTAAGGCCCTGATTATCCTTGCAAATCGGGAGGCATGCAGCAGCTCTATGAGGCCTTCATCGCTGTTCTGCTATAGTTTAACGGTAGTAAGCTTACCAAGACTCCTAGGAACCATGCTTCAGCACCCGTTTCGGTAACAGAACATTGCATAGAGCCAGGAAGCTCTGGTGGGCCGTGTATGCTGCGTGTCAACCTAGAAATTGGAGACTTATGGCACAAGGCTTGTCTTCCCATTATGAAAGCCTCGTTCATGTGGCCTCGAATATACCTGAAGAGTTTGTTGTTGCCGCTGTTTTAGTCACTGCCAGCATAGTTCTGAGAAGATATTGAGTTGTCCCGTAAGAAACCTTGTGCCTCCAGTTCCTAGTTGGAAGCTCACCCTGCTCTGCTCTATACCTAAAGTGAAAGTCAACGTGAGCCACAATCTCGAAGTAAGGCACGGATTTGCCTTGCCAAACGGGAGGCGTGGAGCAGCTCCATGAGGCCTTCTTCACAGTTCCGCTTTAGTTTCACGGTAGTAAGCTTTCCAAGACTCCTAGGGACCTTGCTTCAGCACCCGTTTCGGTACCAGTATACTGAGTAGAGCCAGGAAGCTCAGGGCCAGCTCAGCAACTTCTGCCCCGTAGGCCTTTTGGAACACCCCATTGTTGGCTAGAGAAAGGCAACACACTGCACTCTTCCTTGGGAGAGCCAGATGACCTCAGCTCTACACAGGATTCAGGAACACACTTCTAGACTGTTCTCCATGCAATGGATGTCACCTCATTCCCCTAGCTGAACTCTACTGAGAAAAACACTCTGCTTCTAATCCCTTTTCACCTTTTACACTTAGAGTCACGCATCCTCAAGGAGGTGGTCGGCTTGCATTCCAAGTACAATTTAAACACTGTTCTTGGTGTAACACTGCAGGTCTTTGGAAGAAGCACGGTCACCTAAGTCTCCCTCGCGCTTCCTTTGTTTAGGCACTTGGCTGCACGCAGAAAAGCGGACGTAGAAAACAGTTGCATCACTGAAAGCCCCAGTGGGTATCGTGAATCTCTTTTGACTTGTTAGCATCAACATGTACTTATGCTGTGTGTCAATCTGGAAATGGGAGACACAAATCTAGTTTTCGCATTTTGAAAGCTCCACTCATGCAGTCTCGAAGCTACCTGTAAAGCAGTGTTGTTAACGTGCTTTTAGTTTCTGCCGGCATGGCTCAGAGAAGAACATGAGTTTTCTCGAAAGAAACCTTGTGCTTCCAGTTCCTAGTTGGAAGCTCACCCTGCTCTCCTCTATACCAAAAGTGAAAGTCCACGTGAGCAGTAACCTCCAAGGAAGGCCCTGATTATCCTTGCAAATCGGGAGGCATGCAGCAGCTCCATGAGGCCTTCATCGCTGTTCTGCTTTAGTTTAACGGTAGTAAGCTTTCCAAGACTCCTAGGAACCTTGCTTCAGCACCCGTTTCGGTAACAGAACACTGCATAGAGCCAGGAAGCTCTGGTCCTGCGAGAATGCTGCGTGTCAACGTACACATTGAAGACTGATGGCACAAGGCTCGTTTGCCCATTATGAGAGCTCCGTTTAAGTGGCCCCGAATATTCCTGAAAAGCACTGTTGTTGCCGGGGCTTTACTCACTGCTGCATGGTTCTGAGAAGATACTGAGTTTTCCCGTAAGAAACCTTGTGCTTCCAGTTCCCAGTTGGAAGCTCACCCTGCTCTGTTCTATATCTAAAGTGAAAGTCAACGTGAGCCCTAGCCTCGAAGTAAGTCCCTGAGTTGCCTTGCCAAACGGCAGGCCTGGAGCAGCTCCATGAGGCCTTCTTCACTGTTATGCTTTAGTTTCACAGTAGTAAGGCTTTTCAAGACTCCTAGGGACCTTGCTTCAGCACCCGTTTCGGTACCAGTATACTGAGTAGAGCTTAGAAACTCAGGGCCAGCTCAGCAACTTCAGCCCCGTAGGCCTTTTGGAACACCCCATTGTTGACTAGAGAAAGGCAACACACTGCACTCTTCCTTGGGTGAGCCAGATGACCTCAGCTCTACACAGGATTCAGGAACACACTTCTAGACTGTCCTCCATGCAATGGATGTCACCTCATTCCCCTAGCTGAACTCTATTGAGAAAACCACTCTGCTTCTATTCCCTTTTCACCTTTTACACTTAGAGTCACGCATCCTCAAGGAGGTGGTCGGCTTGCATTCCAAGTACAATTTAAGCACAGTTCTTGGTGTAACACTGCAGGTCTCAGGAAGAATCACAGGCCCCTAAGTCTCCATCGCGCATCCTTTGTTTAGGCACTTTGCTGCACGCAGATAAGCGGTCGTAGAAAAAATTGGAATCATGGTAAGCCCCAGTGGGATCGTGAATCTCTTTTGACTTGTTCACATCAACATGTAGTTATGCTGCGTGTCATTCTGGAAATGTGAGACTGAGACACAAATCTTGTTATCCCATTTTAAAGCTTCACTCATGCAGTCTCGAAGCTACCTGTAAAGCACTGTGTTACCGTGCTTTTAGTTGCTGCCGGCATGGCTCAGTGAAGAAAATGTTTTCTCTAAAGAAACCTTGTGCTTCCAGTTCCTAGTTGGACGCTCACCCTTCTCTCCTCTATACCTAAAGTGAAAGTCAACGTGAGCCCTAGCCTAGAAGTAAGGCCCTGATTTGCCTTGCCAAACGGGAGGAGTGGAGCAGCTCCATGTGGCCTTCAACACTGTTCTGCTTTACTTTAATGGTAGTAAGCATTCCAAGACTCCTAGAGACCTTGCTTCAGCACCCACTTGGGTATCAGAAAACTGCCTAGAGCCAGGAAGCTTTGGTCCTGCGTGTATGCTGCCTATCAACTTACAAATTGGAGACTGAGAGCACAAGGCTTGTTTGCCCATTATGAAAGCTCCGTTCATGCGGCTTCCAATATACCTGAAAAGCTTTGTTGTTGCCGCTGTTTTAGTAACTGCCGGCATGGTTCTGAGAAGATATTGAGTTTTCCCGTAAGAAACCTTGTGCTTCCAGTTCCTAGTTGGAAGCTCACCCTGCTCTCCTCTATACCAAAAGTGAAAGTCCACGTGAGCACTAACCTCGAACTAAGGCCCTGATTATCCTTGCAAATCGGGAGGCATGCAGCAGCTCTATGAGGCCTTCATCGCTGTTCTGCTATAGTTTAACGGTAGTAAGCTTACCAAGACTCCTAGGAACCATGCTTCAGCACCCGTTTCGGTAACAGAACATTGCATAGAGCAAGGAAGCTCTGGTGGGCCGTGTATGCTGCATGTCAACCTAGAAATTGGAGACTTATGGCACAAGGCTTGTCTTCCCATTATGAAAGCCTCGTTCATGTGGCCTCGAATATACCTGAAGAGTTTGTTGTTGCCGCTGTTTTAGTCACTGCCGGCATAGTTCTGAGAAGATATTGAGTTGTCCCGTAAGAAACCTTGTGCCTCCAGTTCCTAGTTGGAAGCTCACCCTGCTCTGCTCTATACCTAAAGTGAAAGTCAACGTGAGCCACAATCTCGAAGTAAGGCACGGATTTGCCTTGCCAAACGGGAGGCGTGGAGCAGCTCCATGAGGCCTTCTTCACTGTTCCGCTTTAGTTTCACGGTAGTAAGCTTTCCAAGACTCCTAGGGACCTTGCTTCAGCACCCGTTTCGGTACCAGTATACTGAGTAGAGCCAGGAAGCTCAGGGCCAGCTCAGCAACTTCTGCCCCGTAGGCCTTTTGGAACACCCCATTGTTGGCTAGAGAAAGGCAACACACTGCACTCTTCCTTGGGAGAGCCAGATGACCTCAGCTCTACACAGGATTCAGGAACACACTTCTAGACTGTTCTCCATGCAATGGATGTCACCTCATTCCCCTAGCTGAACTCGACTGAGAAAAACACTCTGCTTCTAATCCCTTTTCACCTTTTACACTTAGAGTCACGCATCCTCAAGGAGGTGGTCGGCTTGCATTCCAAGTACAATTTAAACACAGTTCTTGGTGTAACACTGCAGGTCTTTGGAAGAAGCACGGTCACCTAAGTCTCCCTCGCGCTTCCTTTGTTTAGGCACTTGGCTGCACGCAGAAAAGCGGAGGTAGAAAACAGTTGCATCACTGAAAGCCCCAGTGGGTATCGTGAATCTCTTTTGACTTGTTAGCATCAACATGTACTTATGCTGTGTGTCAATCTGGAAATGGGAGACACAAATCTAGTTTTCGCATTTTGAAAGTTCCACTCATGCAGTCTCGAAGCTACCTGTAAAGCAGTGTTGTTAACGTGCTTTTAGTTTCTGCCGGCATGGCTCAGAGAAGAACATGAGTTTTCTCGAAAGAAACCTTGTGCTTCCAGTTCCTAGTTGGAAGCTCACCCTGCTCTCCTCTATACCAAAAGTGAAAGTCCACGTGAGCAGTAACCTCCAAGGAAGGCCCTGATTATCCTTGCAAATCGGGAGGCATGCAGCAGCTCCATGAGGCCTTCATCGCTGTTCTGCTTTAGTTTAACGGTAGTAAGCTTTCCAAGACTCCTAGGAACCTTGCTTCAGCACCCGTTTCGGTAACAGAACACTGCATAGAGCCAGGAAGCTCTGGTCCTGCGAGTATGCTGCGTGTCAACGTACACATTGAAGACTGATGGCACAAGGCTCGTTTGCCCATTATGAGAGCTCCGTTTAAGTGGGCCCGAATATTCCTGAAAAGCACTGTTGTTGCCGGGGCTTTACTCACTGCTGCATGGTTCTGAGAAGATACTGAGTTTTCCCGTAAGAAACCTTGTGCTTCCAGTTCCTAGTTGGAAGCTCACCCTGCTCTGTTCTATATCTAAAGTGAAAGTCAACGTGAGCCCTAGCCTCGAAGTAAGGCCCTGAGTTGCCTTGCCAAACGGCAGGCCTGGAGCAGCTCCATGAGGCCTTCTTCACTGTTATGCTTTAGTTTCACAGTAGTAAGGCTTTTCAAGACTCCTAGGGACCTTGCTTCAGCACCCGTTTCGGTAAGAGTATACTGAGTAGAGACAGGAAGCTTTGGTCCAATTAAGCAACTTCCAGCCCTGTAGGCCGCTTGGAACAATCCAGTGTTGGATACAGAAAGGCAACACACTGCACTCTTCCTTGGGAGAGCCAGATGACCTCAGCTCTACACAGGATTTAAGAACACACTTCGAGACTGTCCTCCATGCAATGGATGTCACCTCATTCCCCTAGCTGAACTCTACTGAGAAAAACACTCTGCTTCTAATCCCTTTTCACCTTTTACACTTAGAGTCACGCATCCTCAAAGAGGTGGTCGGCTTGCATTCCAAGTACAATTAAAGCACAGTTCTTGTTGTAACACTGCAGGTCTTTGGAAGATGCACAGGCCCTAATTTTCCCTGGCGCATCCGTTGTATAGGCACTTGGCTGCACGCAGAAAAGCGGTCGTAGAATAAAGTTGAATCACTGAAAGCCCCAGTGGGTATCGTGAATCTCTTTTGACTTGTTAGCATCAACATGTACTTACGCTGCGTGTCAATCTGGAAATGGGAGACTGATAGCACGAAGCTTGTTTTCCCATTTTGAAAGCTCCACTCATGCAGTCTCGAAGCTACCTGAAAAGCACTGTTGTTACCGTGTTTTTAGGGAATGCCGGCATGGCTCAGAGAAGAAAATGAGTTTTCCCGAAAGAAACCTTGTGCTTCCAGTTCCTAGTTGGAAGCTCACCCTGCTCTCCTCTACACCAAAAGTGAGAATCCCCGTGAGCACTAACCTCCAAGTAAGGCCCTGATTATCCTTGCAAATCGGGAGGCATGCAGCAGCTCCATGAGGCCTTCATCGCTGTTCTGCTTTAGTTTAACGTTAGTAAGCTTTCCAAGACTCCTAGGAACCATGCTTCAGCACCCGGTTCGGTAACAGAAAACGGCATAGAGCCAGGAAGCTCTGGTCCTGCGAGTATGCTGCGTGTCAACGTACAAATTGAAGACTGATGGCACAAGGCTTGTTTGCCCATTATGAGAGCTCCGTTTCTGTGGCCTCGAATATACCTGAAAAGCACTGTTGTTGCCGGGGCTTTACTCACTGCTGCATGGTTCTGAGAAGATACTGAGTTTTCCTGTAAGAAGCCTTGTGCTTCCAGTTCCCAGTTGGAAGCTCACCCTGCTCTGCTCTATACCTAAAGTGAAAGTCAACATGAGCCCTAGCCTCGAAGTAAGGCCCTGAGTTGCCTTGCCAAACGGGAGGCCTGGAGCAGCTCCATGAGGCCTTCTTCACTGTTCTGCTTTAGTTTCATGGTAGTAAGCTTTTCAAGACTCCTAGGGACCTTGCTTCAGCACCCGTTTCGGTACCAGTATACTGAGTAGAGCCAGGCAGCTCAGGGCCAGCTCAGCAACTTCTGCCCCGTAGGCCTTTTGGAACACCCCATTGTTGGCTAGAGAAAGGCAACACACTGCACTCTTCCTTGGGAGAGCCAGATGACCTCAGCTCTACACAGGATTCAGGAACACACTTCTAGACTGTTCTCCATGCAATGGATGTCACCTCATTCCCCTAGCTGAACTCTACTGAGAAAAACACTCTGCTTCTAATCCCTTTTCACCTTTTACACTTAGAGTCACGCATCCTCAAGGAGGTGGTCGGCTTGCATTCCAAGTACAATTTAAACACTGTTCTTGGTGTAACACTGCAGGTCTTTGGAAGAAGCACGGTCACCTAAGTCTCCCTCGCGCTTCCTTTGTTTAGGCACTTGGCTGCACGCAGAAAAGCGGACGTAGAAAACAGTTGCATCACTGAAAGCCCCAGTGGGTATCGTGAATCTCTTTTGACTTGTTAGCATCAACATGTACTTATGCTGTGTGTCAATCTGGAAATGGGAGACACAAATCTAGTTTTCGCATTTTGAAAGCTCCACTCATGCAGTCTCGAAGCTACCTGTAAAGCAGTGTTGTTAACGTGCTTTTAGTTTCTGCCGGCATGGCTCAGAGAAGAACATGAGTTTCCTCGAAAGAAACCTTGTGCTTCCAGTTCCTAGTTGGAAGCTCACCCTGCTCTCCTCTATACCAAAAGTGAAAGTCCACGTGAGCAGTAACCTCCAAGGAAGGCCCTGATTATCCTTGCAAATCGGGAGGCATGCAGCAGCTCCATGAGGCCTTCATCGCTGTTCTGCTTTAGTTTAACGGTAGTAAGCTTTCCAAGACTCCTAGGAACCTTGCTTCAGCACCCGTTTCGGTAACAGAACACTGCATAGAGCCAGGAAGCTCTGGTCCTGCGAGTATGCTGCGTGTCAACGTACACATTGAAGACTGATGGCACAAGGCTCGTTTGCCCATTATGAGAGCTCCGTTTAAGTGGCCCCGAATATTCCTGAAAAGCACTGTTGTTGCCGGGGCTTTACTCACTGCTGCATGGTTCTGAGAAGATACTGAGTTTTCCCGTAAGAAGCCTTGTGCTTCCAGTTCCCAGTTGGAAGCTCACCCTGCTCTGTTCTATATCTAAAGTGAAAGTCAACGTGAGCCCTAGCCTCGAAGTAAGGCCCTGAGTTGCCTTGCCAAACGGGAGGCCTGGAGCAGCTGCATGAGGCCTTCTTCACTGTTCTGCTTTAGTTTCATGGTAGTAAGCTTTTCAAGACTCCTAGGGACCTTGCTTCAGCACCCGTTTCGGTACCAGTATACTGAGTAGAGCTTAGAAACTCAGGGCCAGCTCAGCAACTTCAGCCCCGTAGGCCTTTTGGAACACCCCATTGTTGACTAGAGAAAGGCAACACACTGCACTCTTCCTTGGGTGAGCCAGATGACCTCAGCTCTACACAGGATTCAGGAACACACTTCTAGACTGTCCTCCATGCAATGGATGTCACCTCATTCCCCTAGCTGAACTCTATTGAGAAAACCACTCTGTTTCTATTCCCTTTTCACCTTTTACACTTAGAGTCACGCATCCTCAAGGAGGTGGTCGGCTTGCATTCCAAGTACAATTTTAGCACAGTTCTTGGTGTAACACTGCAGGTCTCAGGAAGAAGCACAGGCCCCTAAGTCTCCATCGCGCATCCTTTGTTTAGGCACTTTGCTGCACGCAGATAAGCGGTCGTAGAAAAAATTGGAATCATGGAAAGCCCCAGTGGGATCGTGAATCTCTTTTGACTTGTTCGCATCAACATGTAGTTATGCTGCGTGTCATTCTGGAAATGTGAGACTGAGACACAAATCTTGTTATCCCATTTTAAAGCTTCACTCATGCAGTCTCGAAGCTACCTGTAAAGCACTGTGTTACCGTGCTTTTAGTTACTGCCGGCATGGCTCAGTGAAGAAAATGTTTTCTCTAAAGAAACCTTGTGCTTCCAGTTCCTAGTTGGACGCTCACCCTTCTCTCCTCTATACCTAAAGTGAAAGTCAACGTGAGCCCTAGCCTAGAAGTAAGGCCCTGATTTGCCTTGCCAAACGGGAGGAGTGGAGCAGCTCCATGTGGCCTTCAACACTGTTCTGCTTTACTTTAACGGTAGTAAGCATTCCAAGACTCCTAGAGACCTTGCTTCAGCACCCACTTGGGTATCAGAAAACTGCCTAGAGCCAGGAAGCTTTGGTCCTGCGTGTATGCTGCCTATCAACTTACAAATTGGAGACTGAGAGCACAAGGCTTGTTTGCCCATTATGAAAGCTCCGTTCATGCGGCTTCCAATATACCTGAAAAGCTTTGTTGTTGCCGCTGTTTTAGTAACTGCCGGCATGGTTCTGAGAAGACATTGAGTTTTCCCGTAAGAAACCTTGTGCTTCCAGTTCCTAGTTGGAAGCTCACCCTGCTCTCCTCTATACCAAAAGTGAAAGTCCACGTGAGCACTAACCTCGAACTAAGGCCCTGATTATCCTTGCAAATCGGGAGGCATGCAGCAGCTCTATGAGGCCTTCATCGCTGTTCTGCTATAGTTTAACGGTAGTAAGCTTACCAAGCCTCCTAGGAACCATGCTTCAGCACCCGTTTCGGTAACAGAACATTGCATAGAGCCAGGAAGCTCTGGTGGGCCGTGTATGCTGCGTGTCAACCTAGAAATTGGAGACTTATGGCACAAGGCTTGTCTTCCCATTATGAAAGCCTCGTTCATGTGGCCTCGAATATACCTGAAGAGTTTGTTGTTGCCGCTGTTTTAGTCACTGCCGGCATAGTTCTGAGAAGATATTGAGTTGTCCCGTAAGAAACCTTGTGCCTCCAGTTCCTAGTTGGAAGCTCACCCTGCTCTGCTCTATACCTAAAGTGAAAGTCAACGTGAGCCACAATCTCGAAGTAAGGCACGGATTTGCCTTGCCAAACGGGAGGCGTGGAGCAGCTCCATGAGGCCTTCTTCACTGTTCCGCTTTAGTTTCACGGTAGTAAGCTTTCCAAGACTCCTAGGGACCTTGCATCAGCACCCGTTTCGGTACCAGTATACTGAGTAGAGCCAGGAAGCTCAGGGCCAGCTCAGCAACTTCTGCCCCGTAGGCCTTTTGGAACACCCCATTGTTGGCTAGAGAAAGGCAACACACTGCACTCTTCCTTGGGAGAGCCAGATGACCTCAGCTCTACACAGGATTCAGGAACACACTTCTAGACTGTTCTCCATGCAATGGATGTCACCTCATTCCCCTAGCTGAACTCTACTGAGAAAAACACTCTGCTTCTAATCCCTTTTCACCTTTTACACTTAGAGTCACGCATCCTCAAGGAGGTGGTCGGCTTGCATTGCAAGTACAATTTAAACACTGTTCTTGGTGTAACACTGCAGGTCTTTGGAAGAAGCACGGTCACCTAAGTCTCCCTCGCGCTTCCTTTGTTTAGGCACTTGGCTGCACGCAGAAAAGCGGACGTAGAAAACAGTTGCATCACTGAAAGCCCCAGTGGGTATCGTGAATCTCTTTTGACTTGTTAGCATCAACACGTACTTATGCTGTGTGTCAATCTGGAAATGGGAGACACAAATCTAGTTTTCGCATTTTGAAAGCTCCACTCATGCAGCCTCGAAGCTACCTGTAAAGCAGTGTTGTTAACGTGCTTTTAGTTTCTGCCGGCATGGCTCAGAGAAGAACATGAGTTTTCTCGAAAGAAACCTTGTGCTTCCAGTTCCTAGTTGGAAGCTCACCCTGCTCTCCTCTATACCAAAAGTGAAAGTCCACGTGAGCAGTAACCTCCAAGGAAGGCCCTGATTATCCTTGCAAATCGGGAGGCATGCAGCAGCTCCATGAGGCCTTCATCGCTGTTCTGCTTTAGTTTAACGGTAGCAAGCTTTCCAAGACTCCTAGGAACCTTGCTTTAGCACCCGTTTCGGTAACAGAACACTGCATAGAGCCAGGAAGCTCTGGTCCTGCGAGTATGCTGCGTGTCAACGTACACATTGAAGACTGATGGCACAAGGCTCGTTTGCCCATTATGAGAGCTCCGTTTAAGTGGCCTCGAATATTCCTGAAAAGCACTGTTGTTGCCGGGGCTTTACTCACTGCTGCATGGTTCTGAGAAGATACTGAGTTTTCCCGTAAGAAGCCTTGTGCTTCCAGTTCCCAGTTGGAAGCTCACCCTGCTCTGTTCTATATCTAAAGTGAAAGTCAACGTGAGCCCTAGCCTCGAAGTAAGGCCCTGATTTGCCTTGCCAAACGGGAGGCCTGGAGCAGCTGCATGAGGCCTTCTTCACTGTTCTGCTTTAGTTTCATGGTAGTAAGCTTTTCAAGACTCCTAGGGACCTTGCTTCAGCACCCGTTTCGGTACCAGTATACTGAGTAGAGCTTAGAAACTCAGGGCCAGCTCAGCAACTTCAGCCCCGTAGGCCTTTTGGAACACCCCATTGTTGACTAGAGAAAGGCAACACACTGCACTCTTCCTTGGGTGAGCCAGATGACCTCAGCTCTACACAGGATTCAGGAACACACTTCTAGACTGTCCTCCATGCAATGGATGTCACCTCATTCCCCTAGCTGAACTCTATTGAGAAAACCACTCTGCTTCTATTCCCTTTTCACCTTTTACACTTAGAGTCACGCATCCTCAAGGAGGTGGTCGGCTTGCATTCCAAGTACAATTTTAGCACAGTTCTTGGTGTAACACTGCAGGTCTCAGGAAGAAGCACAGGCCCCTAAGTCTCCATCGCGCATCCTTTGTTTAGGCACTTTGCTGCACGCAGATAAGCGGTCGTAGAAAAAATTGGAATCATGGAAAGCCCCAGTGGGATCGTGAATCTCTTTTGACTTGTTCGCATCAACATGTAGTTATGCTGCGTGTCATTCTGGAAATGTGAGACTGAGACACAAATCTTGTTATCCCATTTTAAAGCTTCACTCATGCAGTCTCGAAGCTACCTGTAAAGCACTGTGTTACCGTGCTTTTAGTTACTGCCGGCATGGCTCAGTGAAGAAAATGTTTTCTCTAAAGAAACCTTGTGCTTCCAGTTCCTAGTTGGACGCTCACCCTTCTCTCCTCTATACCTAAAGTGAAAGTCAACGTGAGCCCTAGCCTAGAAGTAAGGCCCTGATTTGCCTTGCCAAACGGGAGGAGTGGAGCAGCTCCATGTGGCCTTCAACACTGTTCTGCTTTACTTTAACGGTAGTAAGCATTCCAAGACTCCTAGAGACCTTGCTTCAGCACCCACTTGGGTATCAGAAAACTGCCTAGAGCCAGGAAGCTTTGGTCCTGCGTGTATGCTGCCTATCAACTTACAAATTGGAGACTGAGAGCACAAGGCTTGTTTGCCCATTATGAAAGCTCCGTTCATGCGGCTTCCAATATACCTGAAAAGCTTTGTTGTTGCCGCTGTTTTAGTAACTGCCGGCATGGTTCTGAGAAGACAATGAGTTTTCCCGTAAGAAACCTTGTGCTTCCAGTTCCTAGTTGGAAGCTCACCCTGCTCTCCTCTATACCAAAAGTGAAAGTCCACGTGAGCACTAACCTCGAACTAAGGCCCTGATTATCCTTGCAAATCGGGAGGCATGCAGCAGCTCTATGAGGCCTTCATCGCTGTTCTGCTATAGTTTAACGGTAGTAAGCTTACCAAGCCTCCTAGGAACCATGCTTCAGCACCCGTTTCGGTAACAGAACATTGCATAGAGCCAGGAAGCTCTGGTGGGCCGTGTATGCTGCGTGTCAACCTAGAAATTGGAGACTTATGGCACAAGGCTTGTCTTCCCATTATGAAAGCCTCGTTCATGTGGCCTCGAATATACCTGAAGAGTTTGTTGTTGCCGCTGTTTTAGTCACTGCCGGCATAGTTCTGAGAAGATATTGAGTTGTCCCGTAAGAAACCTTGTGCCTCCAGTTCCTAGTTGGAAGCTCACCCTGCTCTGCTCTATACCTAAAGTGAAAGTCAACGTGAGCCACAATCTCGAAGTAAGGCACGGATTTGCCTTGCCAAACGGGAGGCGTGGAGCAGCTCCATGAGGCCTTCTTCACTGTTCCGCTTTAGTTTCACGGTAGTAAGCTTTCCAAGACTCCTAGGGAACTTGCTTCAGCACCCGTTTCGGTACCAGTATACTGAGTAGAGCCAGGAAGCTCAGGGCCAGCTCAGCAACTTCTGCCCCGTAGGCCTTTTGGAACACCCCATTGTTGGCTAGAGAAAGGCAACACACTGCACTCTTCCTTGGGAGAGCCAGATGACCTCAGCTCTACACAGGATTCAGGAACACACTTCTAGACTGTTCTCCATGCAATGGATGTCACCTCATTCCCCTAGCTGAACTCTACTGAGAAAAACACTCTGCTTCTAATCCCTTTTCACCTTTTACACTTAGAGTCACGCATCCTCAAGGAGGTGGTCGGCTTGCATTCCAAGTACAATTTAAACACTGTTCTTGGTGTAACACTGCAGGTCTTTGGAAGAAGCACGGTCACCTAAGTCTCCCTCGCGCTTCCTTTGTTTAGGCACTTGGCTGCACGCAGAAAAGCGGACGTAGAAAACAGTTGCATCACTGAAAGCCCCAGTGGGTATCGTGAATCTCTTTTGACTTGTTAGCATCAACATGTACTTATGCTGTGTGTCAATCTGGAAATGGGAGACACAAATCTAGTTTTCGCATTTTGAAAGCTCCACTCATGCAGTCTCGAAGCTACCTGTAAAGCAGTGTTGTTAACGTGCTTTTAGTTTCTGCCGGCATGGCTCAGAGAAGAACATGAGTTTTCTCGAAAGAAACCTTGTGCTTCCAGTTCCTAGTTGGAAGCTCACCCTGCTCTCCTCTATACCAAAAGTGAAAGTCCACGTGAGCAGTAACCTCCAAGGAAGGCCCTGATTATCCTTGCAAATCGGGAGGCATGCAGCAGCTCCATGAGGCCTTCATCGCTGTTCTGCTTTAGTTTAACGGTAGTAAGCTTTCCAAGACTCCTAGGAACCTTGCTTCAGCACCCGTTTCGGTAACAGAACACCGCATAGAGCCAGGAAGCTCTGGTCCTGCGAGTATGCTGCGGGTCAACGTACACATTGAAGACTGATGGCACAAGGCTCGTTTGCCCATTATGAGAGCTCCGTTTAAGTGGGCCCGAATATTCCTGAAAAGCACTGTTGTTGCCGGGGCTTTACTCACTGCTGCATGGTTCTGAGAAGATACTGAGTTTTCCCGTAAGAAACCTTGTGCTTCCAGTTCCTAGTTGGAAGCTCACCCTGCTCTGTTCTATATCTAAAGTGAAAGTCAACGTGAGCCCTAGCCTCGAAGTAAGGCCCTGAGTTGCCTTGCCAAACGGCAGGCCTGGAGCAGCTCCATGAGGCCTTCTTCACTGTTATGCTTTAGTTTCACAGTAGTAAGGCTTTTCAAGACTCCTAGGGACCTTGCTTCAGCACCCGTTTCGGTAAGAGTATACTGAGTAGAGACAGGAAGCTTTGGTCCAATTAAGCAACTTCCAGCCCTGTAGGCCGCTTGGAACAATCCAGTGTTGGATACAGAAAGGCAACACACTGCACTCTTCCTTGGGAGAGCCAGATGACCTCAGCTCTACACAGGATTTAAGAACACACTTCGAGACTGTCCTCCATGCAATGGATGTCACCTCATTCCCCTAGCTGAACTCTACTGAGAAAAACACTCTGCTTCTAATCCCTTTTCACCTTTTACACTTAGAGTCACGCATCCTCAAAGAGGTGGTCGGCTTGCATTCCAAGTACAATTAAAGCACAGTTCTTGTTGTAACACTGCAGGTCTTTGGAAGATGCACAGGCCCTAATTTTCCCTGGCGCATCCGTTGTATAGGCACTTGGCTGCACGCAGAAAAGCGGTCGTAGAATAAAGTTGAATCACTGAAAGCCCCAGTGGGTATCGTGAATCTCTTTTGACTTGTTAGCATCAACATGTACTTACGCTGCGTGTCAATCTGGAAATGGGAGACTGATAGCACGAAGCTTGTTTTCCCATTTTGAAAGCTCCACTCATGCAGTCTCGAAGCTACCTGAAAAGCACTGTTGTTACCGTGTTTTTAGGGAATGCCGGCATGGCTCAGAGAAGAAAATGAGTTTTCCCGAAAGAAACCTTGTGCTTCCAGTTCCTAGTTGGAAGCTCACCCTGCTCTCCTCTACACCAAAAGTGAGAATCCCCGTGAGCACTAACCTCCAAGTAAGGCCCTGATTATCCTTGCAAATCGGGAGGCATGCAGCAGCTCCATGAGGCCTTCATCGCTGTTCTGCTTTAGTTTAACGTTAGTAAGCTTTCCAAGACTCCTAGGAACCATGCTTCAGCACCCGGTTCGGTAACAGAAAACGGCATAGAGCCAGGAAGCTCTGGTCCTGCGAGTATGCTGCGTGTCAACGTACAAATTGAAGACTGATGGCACAAGGCTTGTTTGCCCATTATGAGAGCTCCGTTTCTGTGGCCTCGAATATACCTGAAAAGCACTGTTGTTGCCGGGGCTTTACTCACTGCTGCATGGTTCTGAGAAGATACTGAGTTTTCCTGTAAGAAGCCTTGTGCTTCCAGTTCCCAGTTGGAAGCTCACCCTGCTCTGCTCTATACCTAAAGTGAAAGTCAACATGAGCCCTAGCCTCGAAGTAAGGCCCTGAGTTGCCTTGCCAAACGGGAGGCCTGGAGCAGCTCCATGAGGCCTTCTTCACTGTTCTGCTTTAGTTTCATGGTAGTAAGCTTTTCAAGACTCCTAGGGACCTTGCTTCAGCACCCGTTTCGGTACCAGTATACTGAGTAGAGCCAGGCAGCTCAGGGCCAGCTCAGCAACTTCTGCCCCGTAGGCCTTTTGGAACACCCCATTGTTGGCTAGAGAAAGGCAACACACTGCACTCTTCCTTGGGAGAGCCAGATGACCTCAGCTCTACACAGGATTCAGGAACACACTTCTAGACTGTTCTCCATGCAATGGATGTCACCTCATTCCCCTAGCTGAACTCTACTGAGAAAAACACTCTGCTTCTAATCCCTTTTCACCTTTTACACTTAGAGTCACGCGTCCTCAAGGAGGTGGTCGGCTTGCATTCCAAGTACAATTTAAACACAGTTCTTGGTGTAACACTGCAGGTCTTTGGAAGAAGCACGGTCACCTAAGTCTCCCTCGCGCTTCCTTTGTTTAGGCACTTGGCTGCACGCAAAAAAGCGGACGTAGAAAACAGTTGCATCACTGAAAGCCCCAGTGGGTATCGTGAATCTCTTTTGACTTGTTAGCATCAACATGTACTTATGCTGCGTGTCAATCTGGAAATGGGAGACACAAATCTAGTTTTCGCATTTTGAAAGCTCCACTCATGCAGTCTCGAAGCTACCTGTAAAGCAGTGTTGTTAACGTGCTTTTAGTTTCTGCCGGCATGGCTCAGAGAAGAACATGAGTTTTCTCGAAAGAAACCTTGTGCTTCCAGTTCCTAGTTGGAAGCTCACCCTGCTCTCCTCTATACCAAACGTGAAAGTCCACGTGAGCAGTAACCTCCAAGGAAGGCCCTGATTATCCTTGCAAATCGGGAGGCATGCAGCAGCTCCATGAGGCCTTCATCGCTGTTCTGCTTTAGTTTAACGGTAGTAAGCTTTCCAAGACTCCTAGGAACCTTGCTTCAGCACCCGTTTCGGTAACAGAACACTGCATAGAGCCAGGAAGCTCTGGTCCTGCGAGTATGCTGCGTGTCAACGTACACATTGAAGACTGATGGCACAAGGCTCGTTTGCCCATTATGAGAGCTCCGTTTAAGTGGCCTCGAATATTCCTGAAAAGCACTGTTGTTGCCGGGGCTTTACTCACTGCTGCATGGTTCTGAGAAGATACTGAGTTTTCCCGTAAGAAGCCTTGTGCTTCCAGTTCCCAGTTGGAAGCTCACCCTGCTCTGTTCTATATCTAAAGTGAAAGTCAACGTGAGCCCTAGCCTCGAAGTAAGGCCCTGAGTTGCCTTGCCAAACGGGAGGCCTGGAGCAGCTGCATGAGGCCTTCTTCACTGTTCTGCTTTAGTTTCATGGTAGTAAGCTTTTCAAGACTCCTAGGGACCTTGCTTCAGCACCCGTTTCGGTACCAGTATACTGAGTAGAGCTTAGAAACTCAGGGCCAGCTCAGCAACTTCAGCCCCGTAGGCCTTTTGGAACACCCCATTGTTGACTAGAGAAAGGCAACACACTGCACTCTTCCTTGGGTGAGCCAGATGACCTCAGCTCTACACAGGATTCAGGAACACACTTCTAGACTGTCCTCCATGCAATGGATGTCACCTCATTCCCCTAGCTGAACTCTATTGAGAAAACCACTCTGCTTCTATTCCCTTTTCACCTTTTACACTTAGAGTCACGCATCCTCAAGGAGGTGGTCGGCTTGCATTCCAAGTACAATTTTAGCACAGTTCTTGGTGTAACACTGCAGGTCTCAGGAAGAAGCACAGGCCCCTAAGTCTCCATCGCGCATCCTTTGTTTAGGCACTTTGCTGCACGCAGATAAGCGGTCGTAGAAAAAATTGGAATCATGGAAAGCCCCAGTGGGATCGTGAATCTCTTTTGACTTGTTCGCATCAACATGTAGTTATGCTGCGTGTCATTCTGGAAATGTGAGACTGAGACACAAATCTTGTTATCCCATTTTAAAGCTTCACTCATGCAGTCTCGAAGCTACCTGTAAAGCCCTGTGTTACCGTGCTTTTAGTTACTGCCGGCATGGCTCAGTGAAGAAAATGTTTTCTCTAAAGAAACCTTGTGCTTCCAGTTCCTAGTTGGACGCTCACCCTTCTCTCCTCTATACCTAAAGTGAAAGTCAACGTGAGCCCTAGCCTAGAAGTAAGGCCCTGATTTGCCTTGCCAAACGGGAGGAGTGGAGCAGCTCCATGTGGCCTTCAACACTGTTCTGCTTTACTTTAACGGTAGTAAGCATTCCAAGACTCCTAGAGACCTTGCTTCAGCACCCACTTGGGTATCAGAAAACTGCCTAGAGCCAGGAAGCTTTGGTCCTGCGTGTATGCTGCCTATCAACTTACAAATTGGAGACTGAGAGCACAAGGCTTGTTTGCCCATTATGAAAGCTCCGTTCATGCGGCTTCCAATATACCTGAAAAGCTTTGTTGTTGCCGCTGTTTTAGTAACTGCCGGCATGGTTCTGAGAAGACAATGAGTTTTCCCGTAAGAAACCTTGCGCTTCCAGTTCCTAGTTGGAAGCTCACCCTGCTCTCCTCTATACCAAAAGTGAAAGTCCACGTGAGCACTAACCTCGAACTAAGGCCCTGATTATCCTTGCAAATCGGGAGGCATGCAGCAGCTCTATGAGGCCTTCATCGCTGTTCTGCTATAGTTTAACGGTAGTAAGCTTACCAAGCCTCCTAGGAACCATGCTTCAGCACCCGTTTCGGTAACAGAACATTGCATAGAGCCAGGAAGCTCTGGTGGGCCGTGTATGCTGCGTGTCAACCTAGAAATTGGAGACTTATGGCACAAGGCTTGTCTTCCCATTATGAAAGCCTCGTTCATGTGGCCTCGAATATACCTGAAGAGTTTGTTGTTGCCGCTGTTTTAGTCACTGCCGGCATAGTTCTGAGAAGATATTGAGTTGTCCCGTAAGAAACCTTGTGCCTCCAGTTCCTAGTTGGAAGCTCACCCTGCTCTGCTCTATACCTAAAGTGAAAGTCAACGTGAGCCACAATCTCGAAGTAAGGCACGGATTTGCCTTGCCAAACGGGAGGCGTGGAGCAGCTCCATGAGGCCTTCTTCACTGTTCCGCTTTAGTTTCACGGTAGTAAGCTTTCCAAGACTCCTAGGGAACTTGCTTCAGCACCCGTTTCGGTACCAGTATACTGAGTAGAGCCAGGAAGCTCAGGGCCAGCTCAGCAACTTCTGCCCCGTAGGCCTTTTGGAACACCCCATTGTTGGCTAGAGAAAGGCAACACACTGCACTCTTCCTTGGGAGAGCCAGATGACCTCAGCTCTACACAGGATTCAGGAACACACTTCTAGACTGTTCTCCATGCAATGGATGTCACCTCATTCCCCTAGCTGAACTCTACTGAGAAAAACACTCTGCTTCTAATCCCTTTTCACCTTTTACACTTAGAGTCACGCATCCTCAAGGAGGTGGTCGGCTTGCATTCCAAGTACAATTTAAACACTGTTCTTGGTGTAACACTGCAGGTCTTTGGAAGAAGCACGGTCACCTAAGTCTCCCTCGCGCTTCCTTTGTTTAGGCACTTGGCTGCACGCAGAAAAGCGGACGTAGAAAACAGTTGCATCACTGAAAGCCCCAGTGGGTATCGTGAATCTCTTTTGACTTGTTAGCATCAACATGTACTTATGCTGTGTGTCAATCTGGAAATGGGAGACACAAATCTAGTTTTCGCATTTTGAAAGCTCCACTCATGCAGTCTCGAAGCTACCTGTAAAGCAGTGTTGTTAACGTGCTTTTAGTTTCTGCCGGCATGGCTCAGAGAAGAACATGAGTTTCCTCGAAAGAAACCTTGTGCTTCCAGTTCCTAGTTGGAAGCTCACCCTGCTCTCCTCTATACCAAAAGTGAAAGTCCACGTGAGCAGTAACCTCCAAGGAAGGCCCTGATTATCCTTGCAAATCGGGAGGCATGCAGCAGCTCCATGAGGCCTTCATCGCTGTTCTGCTTTAGTTTAACGGTAGTAAGCTTTCCAAGACTCCTAGGAACCTTGCTTCAGCACCCGTTTCGGTAACAGAACACTGCATAGAGCCAGGAAGCTCTGGTCCTGCGAGTATGCTGCGTGTCAACGTACACATTGAAGACTGATGGCACAAGGCTCGTTTGCCCATTATGAGAGCTCCGTTTAAGTGGCCCCGAATATTCCTGAAAAGCACTGTTGTTGCCGGGGCTTTACTCACTGCTGCATGGTTCTGAGAAGATACTGAGTTTTCCCGTAAGAAGCCTTGTGCTTCCAGTTCCCAGTTGGAAGCTCACCCTGCTCTGTTCTATATCTAAAGTGAAAGTCAACGTGAGCCCTAGCCTCGAAGTAAGGCCCTGAGTTGCCTTGCCAAACGGGAGGCCTGGAGCAGCTGCATGAGGCCTTCTTCACTGTTCTGCTTTAGTTTCATGGTAGTAAGCTTTTCAAGACTCCTAGGGACCTTGCTTCAGCACCCGTTTCGGTACCAGTATACTGAGTAGAGCTTAGAAACTCAGGGCCAGCTCAGCAACTTCAGCCCCGTAGGCCTTTTGGAACACCCCATTGTTGACTAGAGAAAGGCAACACACTGCACTCTTCCTTGGGTGAGCCAGATGACCTCAGCTCTACACAGGATTCAGGAACACACTTCTAGACTGTCCTCCATGCAATGGATGTCACCTCATTCCCCTAGCTGAACTCTATTGAGAAAACCACTCTGTTTCTATTCCCTTTTCACCTTTTACACTTAGAGTCACGCATCCTCAAGGAGGTGGTCGGCTTGCATTCCAAGTACAATTTTAGCACAGTTCTTGGTGTAACACTGCAGGTCTCAGGAAGAAGCACAGGCCCCTAAGTCTCCATCGCGCATCCTTTGTTTAGGCACTTTGCTGCACGCAGATAAGCGGTCGTAGAAAAAATTGGAATCATGGAAAGCCCCAGTGGGATCGTGAATCTCTTTTGACTTGTTCGCATCAACATGTAGTTATGCTGCGTGTCATTCTGGAAATGTGAGACTGAGACACAAATCTTGTTATCCCATTTTAAAGCTTCACTCATGCAGTCTCGAAGCTACCTGTAAAGCACTGTGTTACCGTGCTTTTAGTTACTGCCGGCATGGCTCAGTGAAGAAAATGTTTTCTCTAAAGAAACCTTGTGCTTCCAGTTCCTAGTTGGACGCTCACCCTTCTCTCCTCTATACCTAAAGTGAAAGTCAACGTGAGCCCTAGCCTAGAAGTAAGGCCCTGATTTGCCTTGCCAAACGGGAGGAGTGGAGCAGCTCCATGTGGCCTTCAACACTGTTCTGCTTTACTTTAACGGTAGTAAGCATTCCAAGACTCCTAGAGACCTTGCTTCAGCACCCACTTGGGTATCAGAAAACTGCCTAGAGCCAGGAAGCTTTGGTCCTGCGTGTATGCTGCCTATCAACTTACAAATTGGAGACTGAGAGCACAAGGCTTGTTTGCCCATTATGAAAGCTCCGTTCATGCGGCTTCCAATATACCTGAAAAGCTTTGTTGTTGCCGCTGTTTTAGTAACTGCCGGCATGGTTCTGAGAAGACAATGAGTTTTCCCGTAAGAAACCTTGTGCTTCCAGTTCCTAGTTGGAAGCTCACCCTGCTCTCCTCTATACCAAAAGTGAAAGTCCACGTGAGCACTAACCTCGAACTAAGGCCCTGATTATCCTTGCAAATCGGGAGGCATGCAGCAGCTCTATGAGGCCTTCATCGCTGTTCTGCTATAGTTTAACGGTAGTAAGCTTACCAAGCCTCCTAGGAACCATGCTTCAGCACCCGTTTCGGTAACAGAACATTGCATAGAGCCAGGAAGCTCTGGTGGGCCGTGTATGCTGCGTGTCAACCTAGAAATTGGAGACTTATGGCACAAGGCTTGTCTTCCCATTATGAAAGCCTCGTTCATGTGGCCTCGAATATACCTGAAGAGTTTGTTGTTGCCGCTGTTTTAGTCACTGCCGGCATAGTTCTGAGAAGATATTGAGTTGTCCCGTAAGAAACCTTGTGCCTCCAGTTCCTAGTTGGAAGCTCACCCTGCTCTGCTCTATACCTAAAGTGAAAGTCAACGTGAGCCACAATCTCGAAGTAAGGCACGGATTTGCCTTGCCAAACGGGAGGCGTGGAGCAGCTCCATGAGGCCTTCTTCACTGTTCCGCTTTAGTTTCACGGTAGTAAGCTTTCCAAGACTCCTAGGGAACTTGCTTCAGCACCCGTTTCGGTACCAGTATACTGAGTAGAGCCAGGAAGCTCAGGGCCAGCTCAGCAACTTCTGCCCCGTAGGCCTTTTGGAACACCCCATTGTTGGCTAGAGAAAGGCAACACACTGCACTCTTCCTTGGGAGAGCCAGATGACCTCAGCTCTACACAGGATTCAGGAACACACTTCTAGACTGTTCTCCATGCAATGGATGTCACCTCATTCCCCTAGCTGAACTCTACTGAGAAAAACACTCTGCTTCTAATCCCTTTTCACCTTTTACACTTAGAGTCACGCATCCTCAAGGAGGTGGTCGGCTTGCATTCCAAGTACAATTTAAACACTGTTCTTGGTGTAACACTGCAGGTCTTTGGAAGAAGCACGGTCACCTAAGTCTCCCTCGCGCTTCCTTTGTTTAGGCACTTGGCTGCACGCAGAAAAGCGGACGTAGAAAACAGTTGCATCACTGAAAGCCCCAGTGGGTATCGTGAATCTCTTTTGACTTGTTAGCATCAACATGTACTTATGCTGTGTGTCAATCTGGAAATGGGAGACACAAATCTAGTTTTCGCATTTTGAAAGCTCCACTCATGCAGTCTCGAAGCTACCTGTAAAGCAGTGTTGTTAACGTGCTTTTAGTTTCTGCCGGCATGGCTCAGAGAAGAACATGAGTTTTCTCGAAAGAAACCTTGTGCTTCCAGTTCCTAGTTGGAAGCTCACCCTGCTCTCCTCTATACCAAAAGTGAAAGTCCACGTGAGCAGTAACCTCCAAGGAAGGCCCTGATTATCCTTGCAAATCGGGAGGCATGCAGCAGCTCCATGAGGCCTTCATCGCTGTTCTGCTTTAGTTTAACGGTAGTAAGCTTTCCAAGACTCCTAGGAACCTTGCTTCAGCACCCGTTTCGGTAACAGAACACCGCATAGAGCCAGGAAGCTCTGGTCCTGCGAGTATGCTGCGGGTCAACGTACACATTGAAGACTGATGGCACAAGGCTCGTTTGCCCATTATGAGAGCTCCGTTTAAGTGGGCCCGAATATTCCTGAAAAGCACTGTTGTTGCCGGGGCTTTACTCACTGCTGCATGGTTCTGAGAAGATACTGAGTTTTCCCGTAAGAAACCTTGTGCTTCCAGTTCCTAGTTGGAAGCTCACCCTGCTCTGTTCTATATCTAAAGTGAAAGTCAACGTGAGCCCTAGCCTCGAAGTAAGGCCCTGAGTTGCCTTGCCAAACGGCAGGCCTGGAGCAGCTCCATGAGGCCTTCTTCACTGTTATGCTTTAGTTTCACAGTAGTAAGGCTTTTCAAGACTCCTAGGGACCTTGCTTCAGCACCCGTTTCGGTAAGAGTATACTGAGTAGAGACAGGAAGCTTTGGTCCAATTAAGCAACTTCCAGCCCTGTAGGCCGCTTGGAACAATCCAGTGTTGGATACAGAAAGGCAACACACTGCACTCTTCCTTGGGAGAGCCAGATGACCTCAGCTCTACACAGGATTTAAGAACACACTTCGAGACTGTCCTCCATGCAATGGATGTCACCTCATTCCCCTAGCTGAACTCTACTGAGAAAAACACTCTGCTTCTAATCCCTTTTCACCTTTTACACTTAGAGTCACGCATCCTCAAAGAGGTGGTCGGCTTGCATTCCAAGTACAATTAAAGCACAGTTCTTGTTGTAACACTGCAGGTCTTTGGAAGATGCACAGGCCCTAATTTTCCCTGGCGCATCCGTTGTATAGGCACTTGGCTGCACGCAGAAAAGCGGTCGTAGAATAAAGTTGAATCACTGAAAGCCCCAGTGGGTATCGTGAATCTCTTTTGACTTGTTAGCATCAACATGTACTTACGCTGCGTGTCAATCTGGAAATGGGAGACTGATAGCACGAAGCTTGTTTTCCCATTTTGAAAGCTCCACTCATGCAGTCTCGAAGCTACCTGAAAAGCACTGTTGTTACCGTGTTTTTAGGGAATGCCGGCATGGCTCAGAGAAGAAAATGAGTTTTCCCGAAAGAAACCTTGTGCTTCCAGTTCCTAGTTGGAAGCTCACCCTGCTCTCCTCTACACCAAAAGTGAGAATCCCCGTGAGCACTAACCTCCAAGTAAGGCCCTGATTATCCTTGCAAATCGGGAGGCATGCAGCAGCTCCATGAGGCCTTCATCGCTGTTCTGCTTTAGTTTAACGTTAGTAAGCTTTCCAAGACTCCTAGGAACCATGCTTCAGCACCCGGTTCGGTAACAGAAAACGGCATAGAGCCAGGAAGCTCTGGTCCTGCGAGTATGCTGCGTGTCAACGTACAAATTGAAGACTGATGGCACAAGGCTTGTTTGCCCATTATGAGAGCTCCGTTTCTGTGGCCTCGAATATACCTGAAAAGCACTGTTGTTGCCGGGGCTTTACTCACTGCTGCATGGTTCTGAGAAGATACTGAGTTTTCCTGTAAGAAGCCTTGTGCTTCCAGTTCCCAGTTGGAAGCTCACCCTGCTCTGCTCTATACCTAAAGTGAAAGTCAACATGAGCCCTAGCCTCGAAGTAAGGCCCTGAGTTGCCTTGCCAAACGGGAGGCCTGGAGCAGCTCCATGAGGCCTTCTTCACTGTTCTGCTTTAGTTTCATGGTAGTAAGCTTTTCAAGACTCCTAGGGACCTTGCTTCAGCACCCGTTTCGGTACCAGTATACTGAGTAGAGCCAGGCAGCTCAGGGCCAGCTCAGCAACTTCTGCCCCGTAGGCCTTTTGGAACACCCCATTGTTGGCTAGAGAAAGGCAACACACTGCACTCTTCCTTGGGAGAGCCAGATGACCTCAGCTCTACACAGGATTCAGGAACACACTTCTAGACTGTTCTCCATGCAATGGATGTCACCTCATTCCCCTAGCTGAACTCTACTGAGAAAAACACTCTGCTTCTAATCCCTTTTCACCTTTTACACTTAGAGTCACGCGTCCTCAAGGAGGTGGTCGGCTTGCATTCCAAGTACAATTTAAACACAGTTCTTGGTGTAACACTGCAGGTCTTTGGAAGAAGCACGGTCACCTAAGTCTCCCTCGCGCTTCCTTTGTTTAGGCACTTGGCTGCACGCAAAAAAGCGGACGTAGAAAACAGTTGCATCACTGAAAGCCCCAGTGGGTATCGTGAATCTCTTTTGACTTGTTAGCATCAACATGTACTTATGCTGCGTGTCAATCTGGAAATGGGAGACACAAATCTAGTTTTCGCATTTTGAAAGCTCCACTCATGCAGTCTCGAAGCTACCTGTAAAGCAGTGTTGTTAACGTGCTTTTAGTTTCTGCCGGCATGGCTCAGAGAAGAACATGAGTTTTCTCGAAAGAAACCTTGTGCTTCCAGTTCCTAGTTGGAAGCTCACCCTGCTCTCCTCTATACCAAAAGTGAAAGTCCACGTGAGCAGTAACCTCCAAGGAAGGCCCTGATTATCCTTGCAAATCGGGAGGCATGCAGCAGCTCCATGAGGCCTTCATCGCTGTTCTGCTTTAGTTTAACGGTAGTAAGCTTTCCAAGACTCCTAGGAACCTTGCTTCAGCACCCGTTTCGGTAACAGAACACTGCATAGAGCCAGGAAGCTCTGGTCCTGCGAGTATGCTGCGTGTCAACGTACACATTGAAGACTGATGGCACAAGGCTCGTTTGCCCATTATGAGAGCTCCGTTTAAGTGGCCTCGAATATTCCTGAAAAGCACTGTTGTTGCCGGGGCTTTACTCACTGCTGCATGGTTCTGAGAAGATACTGAGTTTTCCCGTAAGAAGCCTTGTGCTTCCAGTTCCCAGTTGGAAGCTCACCCTGCTCTGTTCTATATCTAAAGTGAAAGTCAACGTGAGCCCTAGCCTCGAAGTAAGGCCCTGAGTTGCCTTGCCAAACGGGAGGCCTGGAGCAGCTGCATGAGGCCTTCTTCACTGTTCTGCTTTAGTTTCATGGTAGTAAGCTTTTCAAGACTCCTAGGGACCTTGCTTCAGCACCCGTTTCGGTACCAGTATACTGAGTAGAGCTTAGAAACTCAGGGCCAGCTCAGCAACTTCAGCCCCGTAGGCCTTTTGGAACACCCCATTGTTGACTAGAGAAAGGCAACACACTGCACTCTTCCTTGGGTGAGCCAGATGACCTCAGCTCTACACAGGATTCAGGAACACACTTCTAGACTGTCCTCCATGCAATGGATGTCACCTCATTCCCCTAGCTGAACTCTATTGAGAAAACCACTCTGCTTCTATTCCCTTTTCACCTTTTACACTTAGAGTCACGCATCCTCAAGGAGGTGGTCGGCTTGCATTCCAAGTACAATTTTAGCACAGTTCTTGGTGTAACACTGCAGGTCTCAGGAAGAAGCACAGGCCCCTAAGTCTCCATCGCGCATCCTTTGTTTAGGCACTTTGCTGCACGCAGATAAGCGGTCGTAGAAAAAATTGGAATCATGGAAAGCCCCAGTGGGATCGTGAATCTCTTTTGACTTGTTCGCATCAACATGTAGTTATGCTGCGTGTCATTCTGGAAATGTGAGACTGAGACACAAATCTTGTTATCCCATTTTAAAGCTTCACTCATGCAGTCTCGAAGCTACCTGTAAAGCCCTGTGTTACCGTGCTTTTAGTTACTGCCGGCATGGCTCAGTGAAGAAAATGTTTTCTCTAAAGAAACCTTGTGCTTCCAGTTCCTAGTTGGACGCTCACCCTTCTCTCCTCTATACCTAAAGTGAAAGTCAACGTGAGCCCTAGCCTAGAAGTAAGGCCCTGATTTGCCTTGCCAAACGGGAGGAGTGGAGCAGCTCCATGTGGCCTTCAACACTGTTCTGCTTTACTTTAACGGTAGTAAGCATTCCAAGACTCCTAGAGACCTTGCTTCAGCACCCACTTGGGTATCAGAAAACTGCCTAGAGCCAGGAAGCTTTGGTCCTGCGTGTATGCTGCCTATCAACTTACAAATTGGAGACTGAGAGCACAAGGCTTGTTTGCCCATTATGAAAGCTCCGTTCATGCGGCTTCCAATATACCTGAAAAGCTTTGTTGTTGCCGCTGTTTTAGTAACTGCCGGCATGGTTCTGAGAAGACAATGAGTTTTCCCGTAAGAAACCTTGCGCTTCCAGTTCCTAGTTGGAAGCTCACCCTGCTCTCCTCTATACCAAAAGTGAAAGTCCACGTGAGCACTAACCTCGAACTAAGGCCCTGATTATCCTTGCAAATCGGGAGGCATGCAGCAGCTCTATGAGGCCTTCATCGCTGTTCTGCTATAGTTTAACGGTAGTAAGCTTACCAAGCCTCCTAGGAACCATGCTTCAGCACCCGTTTCGGTAACAGAACATTGCATAGAGCCAGGAAGCTCTGGTGGGCCGTGTATGCTGCGTGTCAACCTAGAAATTGGAGACTTATGGCACAAGGCTTGTCTTCCCATTATGAAAGCCTCGTTCATGTGGCCTCGAATATACCTGAAGAGTTTGTTGTTGCCGCTGTTTTAGTCACTGCCGGCATAGTTCTGAGAAGATATTGAGTTGTCCCGTAAGAAACCTTGTGCCTCCAGTTCCTAGTTGGAAGCTCACCCTGCTCTGCTCTATACCTAAAGTGAAAGTCAACGTGAGCCACAATCTCGAAGTAAGGCACGGATTTGCCTTGCCAAACGGGAGGCGTGGAGCAGCTCCATGAGGCCTTCTTCACTGTTCCGCTTTAGTTTCACGGTAGTAAGCTTTCCAAGACTCCTAGGGAACTTGCTTCAGCACCCGTTTCGGTACCAGTATACTGAGTAGAGCCAGGAAGCTCAGGGCCAGCTCAGCAACTTCTGCCCCGTAGGCCTTTTGGAACACCCCATTGTTGGCTAGAGAAAGGCAACACACTGCACTCTTCCTTGGGAGAGCCAGATGACCTCAGCTCTACACAGGATTCAGGAACACACTTCTAGACTGTTCTCCATGCAATGGATGTCACCTCATTCCCCTAGCTGAACTCTACTGAGAAAAACACTCTGCTTCTAATCCCTTTTCACCTTTTACACTTAGAGTCACGCATCCTCAAGGAGGTGGTCGGCTTGCATTCCAAGTACAATTTAAACACTGTTCTTGGTGTAACACTGCAGGTCTTTGGAAGAAGCACGGTCACCTAAGTCTCCCTCGCGCTTCCTTTGTTTAGGCACTTGGCTGCACGCAGAAAAGCGGACGTAGAAAACAGTTGCATCACTGAAAGCCCCAGTGGGTATCGTGAATCTCTTTTGACTTGTTAGCATCAACATGTACTTATGCTGTGTGTCAATCTGGAAATGGGAGACACAAATCTAGTTTTCGCATTTTGAAAGCTCCACTCATGCAGTCTCGAAGCTACCTGTAAAGCAGTGTTGTTAACGTGCTTTTAGTTTCTGCCGGCATGGCTCAGAGAAGAACATGAGTTTCCTCGAAAGAAACCTTGTGCTTCCAGTTCCTAGTTGGAAGCTCACCCTGCTCTCCTCTATACCAAAAGTGAAAGTCCACGTGAGCAGTAACCTCCAAGGAAGGCCCTGATTATCCTTGCAAATCGGGAGGCATGCAGCAGCTCCATGAGGCCTTCATCGCTGTTCTGCTTTAGTTTAACGGTAGTAAGCTTTCCAAGACTCCTAGGAACCTTGCTTCAGCACCCGTTTCGGTAACAGAACACTGCATAGAGCCAGGAAGCTCTGGTCCTGCGAGTATGCTGCGTGTCAACGTACACATTGAAGACTGATGGCACAAGGCTCGTTTGCCCATTATGAGAGCTCCGTTTAAGTGGCCCCGAATATTCCTGAAAAGCACTGTTGTTGCCGGGGCTTTACTCACTGCTGCATGGTTCTGAGAAGATACTGAGTTTTCCCGTAAGAAGCCTTGTGCTTCCAGTTCCCAGTTGGAAGCTCACCCTGCTCTGTTCTATATCTAAAGTGAAAGTCAACGTGAGCCCTAGCCTCGAAGTAAGGCCCTGAGTTGCCTTGCCAAACGGGAGGCCTGGAGCAGCTGCATGAGGCCTTCTTCACTGTTCTGCTTTAGTTTCATGGTAGTAAGCTTTTCAAGACTCCTAGGGACCTTGCTTCAGCACCCGTTTCGGTACCAGTATACTGAGTAGAGCTTAGAAACTCAGGGCCAGCTCAGCAACTTCAGCCCCGTAGGCCTTTTGGAACACCCCATTGTTGACTAGAGAAAGGCAACACACTGCACTCTTCCTTGGGTGAGCCAGATGACCTCAGCTCTACACAGGATTCAGGAACACACTTCTAGACTGTCCTCCATGCAATGGATGTCACCTCATTCCCCTAGCTGAACTCTATTGAGAAAACCACTCTGTTTCTATTCCCTTTTCACCTTTTACACTTAGAGTCACGCATCCTCAAGGAGGTGGTCGGCTTGCATTCCAAGTACAATTTTAGCACAGTTCTTGGTGTAACACTGCAGGTCTCAGGAAGAAGCACAGGCCCCTAAGTCTCCATCGCGCATCCTTTGTTTAGGCACTTTGCTGCACGCAGATAAGCGGTCGTAGAAAAAATTGGAATCATGGAAAGCCCCAGTGGGATCGTGAATCTCTTTTGACTTGTTCGCATCAACATGTAGTTATGCTGCGTGTCATTCTGGAAATGTGAGACTGAGACACAAATCTTGTTATCCCATTTTAAAGCTTCACTCATGCAGTCTCGAAGCTACCTGTAAAGCACTGTGTTACCGTGCTTTTAGTTACTGCCGGCATGGCTCAGTGAAGAAAATGTTTTCTCTAAAGAAACCTTGTGCTTCCAGTTCCTAGTTGGACGCTCACCCTTCTCTCCTCTATACCTAAAGTGAAAGTCAACGTGAGCCCTAGCCTAGAAGTAAGGCCCTGATTTGCCTTGCCAAACGGGAGGAGTGGAGCAGCTCCATGTGGCCTTCAACACTGTTCTGCTTTACTTTAACGGTAGTAAGCATTCCAAGACTCCTAGAGACCTTGCTTCAGCACCCACTTGGGTATCAGAAAACTGCCTAGAGCCAGGAAGCTTTGGTCCTGCGTGTATGCTGCCTATCAACTTACAAATTGGAGACTGAGAGCACAAGGCTTGTTTGCCCATTATGAAAGCTCCGTTCATGCGGCTTCCAATATACCTGAAAAGCTTTGTTGTTGCCGCTGTTTTAGTAACTGCCGGCATGGTTCTGAGAAGACATTGAGTTTTCCCGTAAGAAACCTTGTGCTTCCAGTTCCTAGTTGGAAGCTCACCCTGCTCTCCTCTATACCAAAAGTGAAAGTCCACGTGAGCACTAACCTCGAACTAAGGCCCTGATTATCCTTGCAAATCGGTAGGCATGCAGCAGCTCTATGAGGCCTTCATCGCTGTTCTGCTATAGTTTAACGGTAGTAAGCTTACCAAGCCTCCTAGGAACCATGCTTCAGCACCCGTTTCGGTAACAGAACATTGCATAGAGCCAGGAAGCTCTGGTGGGCCGTGTATGCTGCGTGTCAACCTAGAAATTGGAGACTTCTGGCACAAGGCTTGTCTTCCCATTATGAAAGCCTCGTTCATGTGGCCTCGAATATACCTGAAGAGTTTGTTGTTGCCGCTGTTTTAGTCACTGCCGGCATAGTTCTGAGAAGATATTGAGTTGTCCCGTAAGAAACCTTGTGCCTCCAGTTCCTAGTTGGAAGCTCACCCTGCTCTGCTCTATACCTAAAGTGAAAGTCAACGTGAGCCACAATCTCGAAGTAAGGCACGGATTTGCCTTGCCAAACGGGAGGCGTGGAGCAGCTCCATGAGGCCTTCTTCACTGTTCCGCTTTAGTTTCACGGTAGTAAGCTTTCCAAGACTCCTAGGGACCTTGCATCAGCACCCGTTTCGGTACCAGTATACTGAGTAGAGCCAGGAAGCTCAGGGCCAGCTCAGCAACTTCTGCCCCGTAGGCCTTTTGGAACACCCCATTTTTGGCTAGAGAAAGGCAACACACTGCACTCTTCCTTGGGAGAGCCAGATGACCTCAGCTCTACACAGGATTCAGGAACACACTTCTAGACTGTTCTCCATGCAATGGATGTCACCTCATTCCCATAGCTGAACTCTACTGAGAAAAACACTCTGCTTCTAATCCCTTTTCACCTTTTACACTTAGAGTCACGCATCCTCAAGGAGGTGGTCGGCTTGCATTGCAAGTACAATTTAAACACTGTTCTTGGTGTAACACTGCAGGTCTTTGGAAGAAGCACGGTCACCTAAGTCTCCCTCGCGCTTCCTTTGTTTAGGCACTTGGCTGCACGCAGAAAAGCGGACGTAGAAAACAGTTGCATCACTGAAAGCCCCAGTGGGTATCGTGAATCTCTTTTGACTTGTTAGCATCAACATGTACTTATGCTGTGTGTCAATCTGGAAATGGGAGACACAAATCTAGTTTTCGCATTTTGAAAGCTCCACTCATGCAGCCTCGAAGCTACCTGTAAAGCAGTGTTGTTAACGTGCTTTTAGTTTCTGCCGGCATGGCTCAGAGAAGAACATGAGTTTTCTCGAAAGAAACCTTGTGCTTCCAGTTCCTAGTTGGAAGCTCACCCTGCTCTCCTCTATACCAAAAGTGAAAGTCCACGTGAGCAGTAACCTCCAAGGAAGGCCCTGATTATCCTTGCAAATCGGGAGGCATGCAGCAGCTCCATGAGGCCTTCATCGCTGTTCTGCTTTAGTTTAACGGTAGCAAGCTTTCCAAGACTCCTAGGAACCTTGCTTTAGCACCCGTTTCGGTAACAGAACACTGCATAGAGCCAGGAAGCTCTGGTCCTGCGAGTATGCTGCGTGTCAACGTACACATTGAAGACTGATGGCACAAGGCTCGTTTGCCCATTATGAGAGCTCCGTTTAAGTGGCCTCGAATATTCCTGAAAAGCACTGTTGTTGCCGGGGCTTTACTCACTGCTGCATGGTTCTGAGAAGATACTGAGTTTTCCCGTAAGAAGCCTTGTGCTTCCAGTTCCCAGTTGGAAGCTCACCCTGCTCTGTTCTATATCTAAAGTGAAAGTCAACGTGAGCCCTAGCCTCGAAGTAAGGCCCTGAGTTGCCTTGCCAAACGGGAGGCCTGGAGCAGCTGCATGAGGCCTTCTTCACTGTTCTGCTTTAGTTTCATGGTAGTAAGATTTTCAAGACTCCTAGGGACCTTGCTTCAGCACCCGTTTCGGTACCAGTATACTGAGTAGAGCTTAGAAACTCAGGGCCAGCTCAGCAACTTCAGCCCCGTAGGCCTTTTGGAACACCCCATTGTTGACTAGAGAAAGGCAACACACTGCACTCTTCCTTGGGTGAGCCAGATGACCTCAGCTCTACACAGGATTCAGGAACACACTTCTAGACTGTCCTCCATGCAATGGATGTCACCTCATTCCCCTAGCTGAACTCTATTGAGAAAACCACTCTGCTTCTATTCCCTTTTCACCTTTTACACTTAGAGTCACGCATCCTCAAGGAGGTGGTCGGCTTGCATTCCAAGTACAATTTTAGCACAGTTCTTGGTGTAACACTGCAGGTCTCAGGAAGAAGCACAGGCCCCTAAGTCTCCATCGCGCATCCTTTGTTTAGGCACTTTGCTGCACGCAGATAAGCGGTCGTAGAAAAAATTGGAATCATGGAAAGCCCCAGTGGGATCGTGAATCTCTTTTGACTTGTTCGCATCAACATGTAGTTATGCTGCGTGTCATTCTGGAAATGTGAGACTGAGACACAAATCTTGTTATCCCATTTTAAAGCTTCACTCATGCAGTCTCGAAGCTACCTGTAAAGCACTGTGTTACCGTGCTTTTAGTTACTGCCGGCATGGCTCAGTGAAGAAAATGTTTTCTCTAAAGAAACCTTGTGCTTCCAGTTCCTAGTTGGACGCTCACCCTTCTCTCCTCTATACCTAAAGTGAAAGTCAACGTGAGCCCTAGCCTAGAAGTAAGGCCCTGATTTGCCTTGCCAAACGGGAGGAGTGGAGCAGCTCCATGTGGCCTTCAACACTGTTCTGCTTTACTTTAACGGTAGTAAGCATTCCAAGACTCCTAGAGACCTTGCTTCAGCACCCACTTGGGTATCAGAAAACTGCCTAGAGCCAGGAAGCTTTGGTCCTGCGTGTATGCTGCGTATCAACTTACAAATTGGAGACTGAGAGCACAAGGCTTGTTTGCCCATTATGAAAGCTCCGTTCATGCGGCTTCCAATATACCTGAAAAGCTTTGTTGTTGCCGCTGTTTTAGTAACTGCCGGCATGGTTCTGAGAAGACAATGAGTTTTCCCGTAAGAAACCTTGTGCTTCCAGTTCCTAGTTGGAAGCTCACCCTGCTCTCCTCTATACCAAAAGTGAAAGTCCACGTGAGCACTAACCTCGAACTAAGGCCCTGATTATCCTTGCAAATCGGGAGGCATGCAGCAGCTCTATGAGGCCTTCATCGCTGTTCTGCTATAGTTTAACGGTAGTAAGCTTACCAAGCCTCCTAGGAACCATGCTTCAGCACCCGTTTCGGTAACAGAACATTGCATAGAGCCAGGAAGCTCTGGTGGGCCGTGTATGCTGCGTGTCAACCTAGAAATTGGAGACTTATGGCACAAGGCTTGTCTTCCCATTATGAAAGCCTCGTTCATGTGGCCTCGAATATACCTGAAGAGTTTGTTGTTGCCGCTGTTTTAGTCACTGCCGGCATAGTTCTGAGAAGATATTGAGTTGTCCCGTAAGAAACCTTGTGCCTCCAGTTCCTAGTTGGAAGCTCACCCTGCTCTGCTCTATACCTAAAGTGAAAGTCAACGTGAGCCACAATCTCGAAGTAAGGCACGGATTTGCCTTGCCAAACGGGAGGCGTGGAGCAGCTCCATGAGGCCTTCTTCACTGTTCCGCTTTAGTTTCACGGTAGTAAGCTTTCCAAGACTCCTAGGGAACTTGCTTCAGCACCCGTTTCGGTACCAGTATACTGAGTAGAGCCAGGAAGCTCAGGGCCAGCTCAGCAACTTCTGCCCCGTAGGCCTTTTGGAACACCCCATTGTTGGCTAGAGAAAGGCAACACACTGCACTCTTCCTTGGGAGAGCCAGATGACCTCAGCTCTACACAGGATTCAGGAACACACTTCTAGACTGTTCTCCATGCAATGGATGTCACCTCATTCCCCTAGCTGAACTCTACTGAGAAAAACACTCTGCTTCTAATCCCTTTTCACCTTTTACACTTAGAGTCACGCATCCTCAAGGAGGTGGTCGGCTTGCATTCCAAGTACAATTTAAACACTGTTCTTGGTGTAACACTGCAGGTCTTTGGAAGAAGCACGGTCACCTAAGTCTCCCTCGCGCTTCCTTTGTTTAGGCACTTGGCTGCACGCAGAAAAGCGGACGTAGAAAACAGTTGCATCACTGAAAGCCCCAGTGGGTATCGTGAATCTCTTTTGACTTGTTAGCATCAACATGTACTTATGCTGTGTGTCAATCTGGAAATGGGAGACACAAATCTAGTTTTCGCATTTTGAAAGCTCCACTCATGCAGTCTCGAAGCTACCTGTAAAGCAGTGTTGTTAACGTGCTTTTAGTTTCTGCCGGCATGGCTCAGAGAAGAACATGAGTTTTCTCGAAAGAAACCTTGTGCTTCCAGTTCCTAGTTGGAAGCTCACCCTGCTCTCCTCTATACCAAAAGTGAAAGTCCACGTGAGCAGTAACCTCCAAGGAAGGCCCTGATTATCCTTGCAAATCGGGAGGCATGCAGCAGCTCCATGAGGCCTTCATCGCTGTTCTGCTTTAGTTTAACGGTAGTAAGCTTTCCAAGACTCCTAGGAACCTTGCTTCAGCACCCGTTTCGGTAACAGAACACCGCATAGAGCCAGGAAGCTCTGGTCCTGCGAGTATGCTGCGTGTCAACGTACACATTGAAGACTGATGGCACAAGGCTCGTTTGCCCATTATGAGAGCTCCGTTTAAGTGGGCCCGAATATTCCTGAAAAGCACTGTTGTTGCCGGGGCTTTACTCACTGCTGCATGGTTCTGAGAAGATACTGAGTTTTCCCGTAAGAAACCTTGTGCTTCCAGTTCCCAGTTGGAAGCTCACCCTGCTCTGTTCTATATCTAAAGTGAAAGTCAACGTGAGCCCTAGCCTCGAAGTAAGGCCCTGAGTTGCCTTGCCAAACGGCAGGCCTGGAGCAGCTCCATGAGGCCTTCTTCACTGTTATGCTTTAGTTTCACAGTAGTAAGGCTTTACAAGACTCCTAGGGACCTTGCTTCAGCACCCGTTTCGGTACCAGTATACTGAGTAGAGCTTAGAAACTCAGGGCCAGCTCAGCAACTTCAGCCCCGTAGGCCTTTTGGAACACCCCATTGTTGACTAGAGAAAGGCAACACACTGCATTCTTCCTTGGGTGAGCCAGATGACCTCAGCTCTACACAGGATTCAGGAACACACTTCTAGACTGTCCTCCATGCAATGGATGTCACCTCATTCCCCTAGCTGAACTCTATTGAGAAAACCACTCTGCTTCTATTCCCTTTTCACCTTTTACACTTAGAGTCACGCATCCTCAAGGAGGTGGTCGGCTTGCATTCCAAGTACAATTTAAGCACAGTTCTTGGTGTAACACTGCAGGTCTCAGGAAGAAGCACAGGCCCCTAAGTCTCCATCGCGCATCCTTTGTTTAGGCACTTTGCTGCACGCAGATAAGCGGTCGTAGAAAAAATTGGAATCATGGTAAGCCCCAGTGGGATCGTGAGTCTCTTTTGACTTGTTCGCATCAACATGTAGTAATGCTGCCTGTCATTCTGGAAATGTGAGACTGAGACACAAATCTTGTTATCCCATTTTAAAGCTTCACTCATGCAGTCTCGAATCTACCTGTGAAGCACTGTGTTACCGTGCTTTTAGTTCCTGCCGGCATGGCTCAGTGAAGAAAATGTTTTCTCTAAAGAAACCTTGTGCTTCCAGTTCCTAGTTGGACGCTCACCCTTCTCTCCTCTATACCTAAAGTGAAAGTCAACGTGAGCCCTAGCCTAGAAGTAAGGCCCTGATTTGCCTTGCCAAACGGGAGGAGTGGAGCAGCTCCATGTGGCCTTCAACACTGTTCTGCTTTACTTTAACGGTAGTAAGCATTCCAAGACTCCTAGAGACCTTGCTTCAGCACCCACTTGGGTATCAGAAAACTGCCTAGAGCCAGGAAGCTTTGGTCCTGCGTGTATGCTGCCTATCAACTTACAAATTGGAGACTGAGAGCACAAGGCTTGTTTGCCCATTATGAAAGCTCCGTTCATGCGGCTTCCAATATACCTGAAAAGCTTTGTTGTTGCCGCTGTTTTAGTAACTGCCGGCATGGTTCTGAGAAGACATTGAGTTTTCCCGTAAGAAACCTTGTGCTTCCAGTTCCTAGTTGGAAGCTCACCCTGCTCTCCTCTATACCAAAAGTGAAAGTCCACGTGAGCACTAACCTCGAACTAAGGCCCTGATTATCCTTGCAAATCGGGAGGCATGCAGCAGCTCTATGAGGCCTTCATCGCTGTTCTGCTATAGTTTAACGGTAGTAAGCTTACCAAGCCTCCTAGGAACCATGCTTCAGCACCCGTTTCGGTAACAGAACATTGCATAGAGCCAGGAAGCTCTGGTGGGCCGTGTATGCTGCGTGTCAACCTAGAAATTGGAGACTTATGGCACAAGGCTTGTCTTCCCATTATGAAAGCCTCGTTCATGTGGCCTCGAATACACCTGAAGAGTTTGTTGTTGCCGCTGTTTTAGTCACTGCCGGCATAGTTCTGAGAAGATATTGAGTTGTCCCGTAAGAAACCTTGTGCCTCCAGTTCCTAGTTGGAAGCTCACCCTGCTCTGCTCTATACCTAAAGTGAAAGTCAACGTGAGCCACAATCTCGAAGTAAGGCACGGATTTGCCTTGCCAAACGGGAGGCGTGGAGCAGCTCCATGAGGCCTTCTTCACTGTTCCGCTTTAGTTTCACGGTAGTAAGCTTTCCAAGACTCCTAGGGACCTTGCTTCAGCACCCGTTTCGGTACCAGTATACTGAGTAGAGCCAGGAAGCTCAGGGCCAGCTCAGCAACTTCTGCCCCGTAGGCCTTTTGGAACACCCCATTGTTGGCTAGAGAAAGGCAACACACTGCACTCTTCCTTGGGAGAGCCAGATGACCTCAGCTCTACACAGGATTCAGGAACACACTTCTAGACTGTTCTCCATGCAATGGATGTCACCTCATTCCCCTAGCTGAACTCTACTGAGAAAAACACTCTGCTTCTAATCCCTTTTCACCTTTTACACTTAGAGTCACGCATCCTCAAGGAGGTGGTCGACTTGCATTCCAAGTACAATTTAAACACTGTTCTTGGTGTAACACTGCAGGTCTTTGGAAGAAGCACGGTCACCTAAGTCTCCCTCGCGCTTCCTTTGTTTAGGCACTTGGCTGCACGCAGAAAAGCGGACGTAGAAAACAGTTGCATCACTGAAAGCCCCAGTGGGTATCGTGAATCTCTTTTGACTTGTTAGCATCAACATGTACTTATGCTGCGTGTCAATCTGGAAATGGGAGACACAAATCTAGTTTTCGCATTTTGAAAGCTCCACTCATGCAGTCTCGAAGCTACCTGTAAAGCAGTGTTGTTAACGTGCTTTTAGTTTCTGCCGGCATGGCTCAGAGAAGAACATGAGTTTTCTCGAAAGAAACCTTGTGCTTCCAGTTCCTAGTTGGAAGCTCACCCTGCTCTCCTCTATACCAAAAGTGAAAGTCCACGTGAGCAGTAACCTCCAAGGAAGGCCCTGATTATCCTTGCAAATCGGGAGGCATGCAGCAGCTCCATGAGGCCTTCATCGCTGTTCTGCTTTAGTTTAACGGTAGTAAGCTTTCCAAGACTCCTAGGAACCTTGCTTCAGCACCCGTTTCGGTAACAGAACACCGCATAGAGCCAGGAAGCTCTGGTCCTGCGAGTATGCTGCGTGTCAACGTACACATTGAAGACTGATGGCACAAGGCTCGTTTGCCCATTATGAGAGCTCCGTTTAAGTGGCCCCGAATATTCCTGAAAAGCACTGTTGTTGCCGGGGCTTTACTCACTGCTGCATGGTTCTGAGAAGATACTGAGTTTTCCCGTAAGAAACCTTGTGCTTCCAGTTCCCAGTTGGAAGCTCACCCTGCTCTGTTCTATATCTAAAGTGAAAGTCAACGTGAGCCCTAGCCTCGAAGTAAGTCCCTGAGTTGCCTTGCCAAACGGCAGGCCTGGAGCAGCTCCATGAGGCCTTCTTCACTGTTATGCTTTAGTTTCACAGTAGTAAGGCTTTTCAAGACTCCTAGGGACCTTGCTTCAGCACCCGTTTCGGTACCAGTATACTGAGTAGAGCTTAGAAACTCAGGGCCAGCTCAGCAACTTCAGCCCCGTAGGCCTTTTGGAACACCCCATTGTTGACTAGAGAAAGGCAACACACTGCACTCTTCCTTGGGTGAGCCAGATGACCTCAGCTCTACACAGGATTCAGGAACACACTTCTAGACTGTCCTCCATGCAATGGATGTCACCTCATTCCCCTAGCTGAACTCTATTGAGAAAACCACTCTGCTTCTATTCCCTTTTCACCTTTTACACTTAGAGTCACGCATCCTCAAGGAGGTGGTCGGCTTGCATTCCAAGTACAATTTAAGCACAGTTCTTGGTGTAACACTGCAGGTCTCAGGAAGAAGCACAGGCCCCTAAGTCTCCATCGCACATCTTTTGTTTAGGCACTTTGCTGCACGCAGATAAGCGGTCGTGGAAAAAATTGGAATCATGGTAAGCCCCAGTGGGATCGTGAATCTCTTTTGACTTGTTCGCATCAACATGTAGTTATGCTGCGTGTCATTCTGGAAATGTGAGACTGAGACACAAATCTTGTTATCCCATTTTAAAGCTTCACTCATGCAGTCTCGAATCTACCTGTGAAGCACTGTGTTACCGTGCTTTTAGTTACTGCCGGCATGGCTCAGTGAAGAAAATGTTTTCTCTAAAGAAACCTTGTGCTTCCAGTTCCTAGTTGGACGCTCACCCTTCTCTCCTCTATACCTAAAGTGAAAGTCAACGTGAGCCCTAGCCTAGAAGTAAGGCCCTGATTTGCCTTGCCAAACGGGAGGAGTGGAGCAGCTCCATGTGGCCTTCAACACTGTTCTGCTTTACTTTAACGGTAGTAAGCATTCCAAGACTCCTAGAGACCTTGCTTCAGCACCCACTTGGGTATCAGAAAACTGCCTAGAGCCAGGAAGCTTTGGTCCTGCGTGTATGCTGCCTATCAACTTACAAATTGGAGACTGAGAGCACAAGGCTTGTTTGCCCATTATGAAAGCTCCGTTCATGCGGCTTCCAATATACCTGAAAAGCTTTGTTGTTGCCGCTGTTTTAGTAACTGCCGGCATGGTTCTGAGAAGACATTGAGTTTTCCCGTAAGAAACCTTGTGCTTCCAGTTCCTAGTTGGAAGCTCACCCTGCTCTCCTCTATACCAAAAGTGAAAGTCCACGTGAGCACTAACCTCGAACTAAGGCCCTGATTATCCTTGCAAATCGGGAGGCATGCAGCAGCTCTATGAGGCCTTCATCGCTGTTCTGCTATAGTTTAACGGTAGTAAGCTTACCAAGCCTCCTAGGAACCATGCTTCAGCACCCGTTTCGGTAACAGAACATTGCATAGAGCCAGGAAGCTCTGGTGGGCCGTGTATGCTGCGTGTCAACCTAGAAATTGGAGACTTCTGGCACAAGGCTTGTCTTCCCATTATGAAAGCCTCGTTCATGTGGCCTCGAATATACCTGAAGAGTTTGTTGTTGCCGCTGTTTTAGTCACTGCCGGCATAGTTCTGAGAAGATATTGAGTTGTCCCGTAAGAAACCTTGTGCCTCCAGTTCCTAGTTGGAAGCTCACCCTGCTCTGCTCTATACCTAAAGTGAAAGTCAACGTGAGCCACAATCTCGAAGTAAGGCACGGATTTGCCTTGCCAAACGGGAGGCGTGGAGCAGCTCCATGAGGCCTTCTTCACTGTTCCGCTTTAGTTTCACGGTAGTAAGCTTTCCAAGACTCCTAGGGACCTTGCTTCAGCACCCGTTTCGGTACCAGTATACTGAGTAGAGCCAGGAAGCTCAGGGCCAGCTCAGCAACTTCTGCCCCGTAGGCCTTTTGGAACACCCCATTGTTGGCTAGAGAAAGGCAACACACTGCACTCTTCCTTGGGAGAGCCAGATGACCTCAGCTCTACACAGGATTCAGGAACACACTTCTAGACTGTTCTCCATGCAATGGATGTCACCTCATTCCCCTAGCTGAACTCTACTGAGAAAAACACTCTGCTTCTAATCCCTTTTCACCTTTTACACTTAGAGTCACGCATCCTCAAGGAGGTGGTCGACTTGCATTCCAAGTACAATTTAAACACTGTTCTTGGTGTAACACTGCAGGTCTTTGGAAGAAGCACGGTCACCTAAGTCTCCCTCGCGCTTCCTTTGTTTAGGCACTTGGCTGCACGCAGAAAAGCGGACGTAGAAAACAGTTGCATCACTGAAAGCCCCAGTGGGTATCGTGAATCTCTTTTGACTTGTTAGCATCAACATGTACTTATGCTGCGTGTCAATCTGGAAATGGGAGACACAAATCTAGTTTTCGCATTTTGAAAGCTCCACTCATGCAGTCTCGAAGCTACCTGTAAAGCAGTGTTGTTAACGTGCTTTTAGTTTCTGCCGGCATGGCTCAGAGAAGAACATGAGTTTTCTCGAAAGAAACCTTGTGCTTCCAGTTCCTAGTTGGAAGCTCACCCTGCTCTCCTCTATACCAAAAGTGAAAGTCCACGTGAGCAGTAACCTCCAAGGAAGGCCCTGATTATCCTTGCAAATCGGGAGGCATGCAGCAGCTCCATGAGGCCTTCATCGCTGTTCTGCTTTAGTTTAACGGTAGTAAGCTTTCCAAGACTCCTAGGAACCTTGCTTCAGCACCCGTTTCGGTAACAGAACACCGCATAGAGCCAGGAAGCTCTGGTCCTGCGAGTATGCTGCGTGTCAACGTACACATTGAAGACTGATGGCACAAGGCTCGTTTGCCCATTATGAGAGCTCCGTTTAAGTGGCCCCGAATATTCCTGAAAAGCACTGTTGTTGCCGGGGCTTTACTCACTGCTGCATGGTTCTGAGAAGATACTGAGTTTTCCCGTAAGAAACCTTGTGCTTCCAGTTCCCAGTTGGAAGCTCACCCTGCTCTGTTCTATATCTAAAGTGAAAGTCAACGTGAGCCCTAGCCTCGAAGTAAGGCCCTGAGTTGCCTTGCCAAACGGCAGGCCTGGAGCAGCTCCATGAGGCCTTCTTCACTGTTATGCTTTAGTTTCACAGTAGTAAGGCTTTTCAAGACTCCTAGGGACCTTGCTTCAGCACCCGTTTCGGTACCAGTATACTGAGTAGAGCTTAGAAACTCAGGGCCAGCTCAGCAACTTCAGCCCCGTAGGCCTTTTGGAACACCCCATTGTTGACTAGAGAAAGGCAACACACTGCACTCTTCCTTGGGTGAGCCAGATGACCTCAGCTCTACACAGGATTCAGGAACACACTTCTAGACTGTCCTCCATGCAATGGATGTCACCTCATTCCCCTAGCTGAACTCTATTGAGAAAACCACTCTGCTTCTATTCCCTTTTCACCTTTTACACTTAGAGTCACGCATCCTCAAGGAGGTGGTCGGCTTGCATTCCAAGTACAATTTAAGCACAGTTCTTGGTGTAACACTGCAGGTCTCAGGAAGAAGCACAGGCCCCTAAGTCTCCATCGCACATCTTTTGTTTAGGCACTTTGCTGCACGCAGATAAGCGGTCGTGGAAAAAATTGGAATCATGGTAAGCCCCAGTGGGATCGTGAATCTCTTTTGACTTGTTCGCATCAACATGTAGTTATGCTGCGTGTCATTCTGGAAATGTGAGACTGAGACACAAATCTTGTTATCCCATTTTAAAGCTTCACTCATGCAGTCTCGAATCTACCTGTGAAGCACTGTGTTACCGTGCTTTTAGTTACTGCCGGCATGGCTCAGTGAAGAAAATGTTTTCTCTAAAGAAACCTTGTGCTTCCAGTTCCTAGTTGGACGCTCACCCTTCTCTCCTCTATACCTAAAGTGAAAGTCAACGTGAGCCCTAGCCTAGAAGTAAGGCCCTGATTTGCCTTGCCAAACGGGAGGAGTGGAGCAGCTCCATGTGGCCTTCAACACTGTTCTGCTTTACTTTAACGGTAGTAAGCATTCCAAGACTCCTAGAGACCTTGCTTCAGCACCCACTTGGGTATCAGAAAACTGCCTAGAGCCAGGAAGCTTTGGTCCTGCGTGTATGCTGCCTATCAACTTACAAATTGGAGACTGAGAGCACAAGGCTTGTTTGCCCATTATGAAAGCTCCGTTCATGCGGCTTCCAATATACCTGAAAAGCTTTGTTGTTGCCGCTGTTTTAGTAACTGCCGGCATGGTTCTGAGAAGACATTGAGTTTTCCCGTAAGAAACCTTGTGCTTCCAGTTCCTAGTTGGAAGCTCACCCTGCTCTCCTCTATACCAAAAGTGAAAGTCCACGTGAGCACTAACCTCGAACTAAGGCCCTGATTATCCTTGCAAATCGGGAGGCATGCAGCAGCTCTATGAGGCCTTCATCGCTGTTCTGCTATAGTTTAACGGTAGTAAGCTTACCAAGACTCCTAGGAACCATGCTTCAGCACCCGTTTCGGTAACAGAACATTGCATAGAGCCAGGAAGCTCTGGTGGGCCGTGTATGCTGCGTGTCAACCTAGAAATTGGAGACTTATGGCACAAGGCTTGTCTTCCAATTATGAAAGCTTCGTTCATGTGGCCTCGAATATACCTGAAGAGTTTGTTGTTGCCGCTGTTTTAGTCACTGCCGGCATAGTTCTGAGAAGATATTGAGTTGTCCCGTAAGAAACCTTGTGCCTCCAGTTCCTAGTTGGAAGCTCACCCTGCTCTGCTCTATACCTAAAGTGAAAGTCAACGTGAGCCACAATCTCGAAGTAAGGCACGGATTTGCCTTGCCAAACGGGAGGCGTGGAGCAGCTCCATGAGGCCTTCTTCACTGTTCCGCTTTAGTTTCACGGTAGTAAGCTTTCCAAGACTCCTAGGGACCTTGCTTCAGCACCCGTTTCGGTACCAGTATACTGAGTAGAGCCAGGAAGCTCAGGGCCAGCTCCTTAACTTCTGCCCCGTAGGCCTTTTGGAACACCCCATTGTTGGCTAGAGAAAGGCAACACACTGAACTCTTCCTTGGGAGAGCCAGATGACCTCAGCTCTACACAGGATTCAGGAACACACTTCTAGACTGTCCTCCATGCAGTGGATGTCACCTCATTCCCCTAGCTGAACTCTACTGAGAAAAACACTCTGCTTCTAATCCCTTTTCACCTTTTACACTTAGAGTCACGCATCCTCAAGGAGGTGGTCGGCTTGCATTCCAAGTACAATTTAAACACTGTTCTTGGTGTAACACTGCAGGTCTTTGGAAGAAGCACGGTCACCTAAGTCTCCCTCGCGCTTCCTTTGTTTAGGCACTTGGCTGCACGCAGAAAAGCGGACGTAGAAAACAGTTGCATCACTGAAAGCCCCAGTGGGTATCGTGAATCTCTTTTGACTTGTTAGCATGAACATGTACATATGCTGTGTGTCAATCTGGAAATGGGAGACACAAATCTAGTTTTCGCATTTTGAAAGCTCCACTCATGCAGTCTCGAAGCTACCTGTAAAGCAGTGTTGTTAACGTGCTTTTAGTTTCTGCCGGCATGGCTCAGAGAAGAACATGAGTTTTCTCGAAAGAAACCTTGTGCTTCCAGTTCCTAGTTGGAAGCTCACCCTGCTGTCCTCTATACCAAAAGTGAAAGTCCACGTGAGCAGTAACCTCCAAGGAAGGCCCTGATTATCCTTGCAAATCGGGAGGCATGCAGCAGCTCCATGAGGCCTTCATCGCTGTTCTGCTTTAGTTTAACGGTAGTAAGCTTTCCAAGACTCCTAGGAACCTTGCTTCAGCACCCGTTTCGGTAACAGAACACCGCATAGGGCCAGGAAGCTCTGGTCCTGCGAGTATGCTGCGTGTCAACGTACACATTGAAGACTGATGGCACAAGGCTCGTTTGCCCATTATGAGAGCTCCGTTTAAGTGGCCCCGAATATTCCTGAAAAGCACTGTTGTTGCCGGGGCTTTACTCACTGCTGCATGGTTCTGAGAAGATACTGAGTTTTCCCGTAAGAAACCTTGTGCTTCCAGTTCCCAGTTGGAAGCTCACCCTGCTCTGTTCTATATCTAAAGTGAAAGTCAACGTGAGCCCTAGCCTCGAAGTAAGGCCCTGAGTTGCCTTGCAAAACGGCAGGCCTGGAGCAGCTCCATGAGGCCTTCTTCACTGTTATGCTTTAGTTTCACAGTAGTAAGGCTTTTCAAGACTCCTAGGGACCTTGCTTCAGCACCCGTTTCGGTACCAGTATACTGAGTAGAGCTTAGAAACTCAGGGCCAGCTCAGCAACTTCAGCCCCGTAGGCCTTTTGGAACACCCCATTGTTGACTAGAGAAAGGCAACACACTGCACTCTTCCTTGGGTGAGCCAGATGACCTCAGCTCTACACAGGATTCAGGAACACACTTCTAGACTGTCCTCCATGCAATGGATGTCACCTCATTCCCCTAGCTGAACTCTATTGAGAAAAACACTCTGCTTCTATTCCCTTTTCACCTTTTACACTTAGAGTCACGCATCCTCAAGGAGGTGGTCGGCTTGCATTCCAAGTACAATTTAAGCACAGTTCTTGGTGTAACACTGCAGGTCTCAGGAAGAAGCACAGGCCCCTAAGTCTCCATCGCGCATCCTTTGTTTAGGCACTTTGCTGCACGCAGATAAGCGGTCGTAGAAAAAATTGGAATCATGGTAAGCCCCAGTGGGATCGTGAATCTCTTTTGACTTGTTCGCATCAACATGTAGTTATGCTGCGTGTCATTCTGGATATGTGAGACTGAGACACAAATCTTGTTATCCCATTTTAAAGCTTCACTCATGCAGTCTCGAATCTACCTGTGAAGCACTGTGTTACCGTGCTTTTAGTTACTGCCGGCATGGCTCAGTGAAGAAAATGTTTTCTCTAAAGAAACCTTGTGCTTCCAGTTCCTAGTTGGACGCTCACCCTTCTCTCCTCTATACCTAAAGTGAAAGTCAACGTGAGCCCTAGCCTAGAAGTAAGGCCCTGATTTGCCTTGCCAAACGGGAGGAGTGGAGCAGCTCCATGTGGCCTTCAACACTGTTCTGCTTTACTTTAACGGTAGTAAGCATTCCAAGACTCCTAGAGACCTTGCTTCAGCACCCACTTGGGTATCAGAAAACTGCCTAGAGCCAGGAAGCTTTGGTCCTGCGTGTATGCTGCGTATCAACTTACAAATTGGAGACTGAGAGCACAAGGCTTGTTTGCCCATTATGAAAGCTCCGTTCATGCGGCTTCCAATATACCTGAAAAGCTTTGTTGTTGCCGCTGTTTTAGTAACTGCCGGCATGGTTCTGAGAAGACATTGAGTTTTCCCATAAGAAACCTTGTGCTTCCAGTTCCTAGTTGGAAGCTCACCCTGCTCTCCTCTATACCAAAAGTGAAAGTCCACGTGAGCACTAACCTCGAACTAAGGCCCTGATTATCCTTGCAAATCGGGAGGCATGCAGCAGCTCTATGAGGCCTTCATCGCTGTTCTGCTATAGTTTAACGGTAGTAAGCTTACCAAGCCTCCTAGGAACCATGCTTCAGCACCCGTTTCGGTAACAGAACATTGCATAGAGCCAGGAAGCTCTGGTGGGCCGTGTATGCTGCGTGTCAACCTAGAAATTGGAGACTTCTGGCACAAGGCTTGTCTTCCCATTATGAAAGCCTCGTTCATGTGGCCTCGAATATACCTGAAGAGTTTGTTGTTGCCGCTGTTTTAGTCACTGCCGGCATAGTTCTGAGAAGATATTGAGTTGTCCCGTAAGAAACCTTGTGCCTCCAGTTCCTAGTTGGAAGCTCACCCTGCTCTGCTCTATACCTAAAGTGAAAGTCAACGTGAGCCACAATCTCGAAGTAAGGCACGGATTTGCCTTGCCAAACGGGAGGCGTGGAGCAGCTCCATGAGGCCTTCTTCACTGTTCCGCTTTAGTTTCACGGTAGTAAGCTTTCCAAGACTCCTAGGGACCTTGCTTCAGCACCCGTTTCGGTACCAGTATACTGAGTAGAGCCAGGAAGCTCAGGGCCAGCTCAGCAACTTCTGCCCCGTAGGCCTTTTGGAACACCCCATTGTTGGCTAGAGAAAGGCAACACACTGCACTCTTCCTTGGGAGAGCCAGATGACCTCAGCTCTACACAGGATTCAGGAACACACTTCTAGACTGTTCTCCATGCAATGGATGTCACCTCATTCCCCTAGCTGAACTCTACTGAGAAAAACACTCTGCTTCTAATCCCTTTTCACCTTTTACACTTAGAGTCACGCATCCTCAAGGAGGTGGTCGACTTGCATTCCAAGTACAATTTAAACACTGTTCTTGGTGTAACACTGCAGGTCTTTGGAAGAAGCACGGTCACCTAAGTCTCCCTCGCGCTTCCTTTGTTTAGGCACTTGGCTGCACGCAGAAAAGCGGACGTAGAAAACAGTTGCATCACTGAAAGCCCCAGTGGGTATCGTGAATCTCTTTTGACTTGTTAGCATCAACATGTACTTATGCTGTGTGTCAATCTGGAAATGGGAGACACAAATCTAGTTTTCGCATTTTGAAAGCTCCACTCATGCAGTCTCGAAGCTACCTGTAAAGCAGTGTTGTTAACGTGCTTTTAGTTTCTGCCGGCATGGCTCAGAGAAGAACATGAGTTTTCTCGAAAGAAACCTTGTGCTTCCAGTTCCTAGTTGGAAGCTCACCCTGCTCTCCTCTATACCAAAAGTGAAAGTCCACGTGAGCAGTAACCTCCAAGGAAGGCCCTGATTATCCTTACAAATCGGGAGGCATGCAGCAGCTCCATGAGGCCTTCATCGCTGTTCTGCTTTAGTTTAACGGTAGTAAGCTTTCCAAGACTCCTAGGAACCTTGCTTCAGCACCCGTTTCGGTAAGAGAACACCGCATAGAGCCAGGAAGCTCTGGTCCTGCGAGTATGCTGCGTGTCAACGTACACATTGAAGACTGATGGCACAAGGCTCGTTTGCCCATTATGAGAGCTCCGTTTAAGTGGGCCCGAATATTCCTGAAAAGCACTGTTGTTGCCGGGGCTTTACTCACTGCTGCATGGTTCTGAGAAGATACTGAGTTTTCCCGTAAGAAACCTTGTGCTTCCAGTTCCTAGTTGGAAGCTCACCCTGCTCTGTTATATATCTAAAGTGAAAGTCAACGTGAGCCCTAGCCTCGAAGTAAGGCCCTGAGTTGCCTTGCCAAACGGCAGGCCTGGAGCAGCTCCATGAGGCCTTCTTCACTGTTATGCTTTAGTTTCACAGTAGTAAGGCTTTTCAAGACTCCTAGGGACCTTGCTTCAGCACCCGTTTCGGTAAGAGTATACTGAGTAGAGACAGGAAGCTTTGGTCCAATTAAGCAACTTCCAGCCCTGTAGGCCGCTTGGAACAATCCAGTGTTGGATACAGAAAGGCAACACACTGCACTCTTCCTTGGGAGAGCCAGATGACCTCAGCTCTACACAGGATTTAAGAACACACTTCGAGACTGTCCTCCATGCAATGGATGTCACCTCATTCCCCTAGCTGAACTCTACTGAGAAAAACACTCTGCTTCTAATCCCTTTTCAACTTTTACACTTAGAGTCACGCATCCTCAAAGAGGTGGTCGGCTTGCATTCCAAGTACAATTAAAGCACAGTTCTTGTTGTAACACTGCAGGTCTTTGGAAGATGCACAGGCCCTAATTTTCCCTGGCGCATCCGTTGTATAGGCACTTGGCTGCACGCAGAAAAGCGGTCGTAGAATAAATTTGAATCACTGAAAGCCCCAGTGGGTATCGTGAATCTCTTTTGACTTGTTAGCATCAACATGTACTTACGCTGCGTGTCAATCTGGAAATGGGAGACTGATAGCACAAAGCTTGTTTTCCCATTTTGAAAGCTCCACTCATGCAGTCTCGAAGCTACCTGAAAAGCACTGTTGTTACCGTGTTTTTAGGTACTGCTGGCATGGCTCAGAGAAGAAAATGAGTTTTCCCGAAAGAAACCTTGTGCTTCCAGTTCCTAGTTGGAAGCTCACCCTGCTCTCCTCTATACCAAAAGTGAAAGTCCACGTGAGCACTAACCTCGAACTAAGGCCCTGATTATCCTTGCAAATCGGGAGGCATGCAGCAGCTCTATGAGGCCTTCATCGCTGTTCTGCTATAGTTTAACGGTAGTAAGCTTACCAAGACTCCTAGGAACCATGCTTCAGCACCCGTATCGGTAACAGAACATTGCATAGAGCCAGGAAGCTCTGGTGGGCCGTGTATGCTGCGTGTCAACCTAGAAATTGGAGACTTATGGCACAAGGCTTGTCTTCCCATTATGAAAGCCTCGTTCATGTGGCCTCGAATATACCTGAAGAGTTTGTTGTTGCCGCTGTTTTAGTCACTGCCGGCATAGTTCTGAGAAGATATTGAGTTGTCCCGTAAGAAACCTTGTGCCTCCAGTTCCTAGTTGGAAGCTCACCCTGCTCTGCTCTATACCTAAAGTGAAAGTCAACGTGAGCCACAATCTCGAAGTAAGGCACGGATTTGCCTTGCCAAACGGGAGGCGTGGAGCAGCTCCATGAGGCCTTCTTCACTGTTCCGCTTTAGTTTCACGGTAGTAAGCTTTCCAAGACTCCTAGGGACCTTGCTTCAGCACCCGTTTCGGTACCAGTATACTGAGTAGAGCCAGGAAGCTCAGGGCCAGCTCAGCAACTTCTGCCCCGTAGGCCTTTTGGAACACCCCATTGTTGGCTAGAGAAAGGCAACACACTGCACTCTTCCTTGGGAGAGCCAGATGACCTCAGCTCTACACAGGATTCAGGAACACACTTCTAGACTGTTCTCCATGCAATGGATGTCACCTCATTCCCCTAGCTGAACTCTACTGAGAAAAACACTCTGCTTCTAATCCCTTTTCACCTTTTACACTTAGAGTCACGCATCCTCAAGGAGGTGGTCGGCTTGCATTCCAAGTACAATTTAAACACAGTTCTTGGTGTAACACTGCAGGTCTTTGGAAGAAGCACGGTCACCTAAGTCTCCCTCGCGCTTCCTTTGTTTAGGCACTTGGCTGCACGCAGAAAAGCGGACGTAGAAAACATTTGCATCACTGAAAGCCCCAGTGGGTATCGTGAATCTCTTTTGACTTGTTAGCATCAACATGTACTTATGCTGCGTGTCAATCTGGAAATGGGAGACACAAATCTAGTTTTCGCATTTTGAAAGCTCCACTCATGCAGTCTCGAAGCTACCTGTAAAGCAGTGTTGTTAACGTGCTTTTAGTTTCTGCCGGCATGGCTCAGAGAAGAACATGAGTTTTCTCGAAAGAAACCTTGTGCTTCCAGTTCCTGGTTGGAAGCTCACCCTGCTCTCCTCTATACCAAAAGTGAAAGTCCACGTGAGCAGTAACCTCCAAGGAAGGCCCTGATTATCCTTGCAAATCGGGAGGCATGCAGCAGCTCCATGAGGCCTTCATCGCTGTTCTGCTTTAGTTTAACGGTAGTAAGCTTTCCAAGACTCCTAGGAACCTTGCTTCAGCACCCGTTTCGGTAACAGAACACCGCATAGAGCCAGGAAGCTCTGGTCCTGCGAGTATGCTGCGTGTCAACGTACACATTGAAGACTGATGGCACAAGGCTCGTTTGCCCATTATGAGAGCTCCGTTTAAGTGGCCCCGAATATTCCTGAAAAGCACTGTTGTTGCCGGGGCTTTACTCACTGCTGCATGGTTCTGAGAAGATACTGAGTTTTCCCGTAAGAAACCTTGTGCTTCCAGTTCCTAGTTGGAAGCTCACCCTGCTCTGTTCTATATCTAAAGTGAAAGTCAACGTGAGCCCTAGCCTCGAAGTAAGGCCCTGAGTTGCCTTGCCAAACGGCAGGCCTGGAGCAGCTCCATGAGGCCTTCTTCACTGTTATGCTTTAGTTTCACAGTAGTAAGGCTTTCCAAGACTCCTAGGGACCTTGCTTCAGCACCCGTTTCGGTAAGAGTATACTGAGTAGAGACAGGAAGCTTTGGTCCAATTAAGCAACTTCCAGCCCTGTAGGCCTCTTGGAACAATCCAGTGTTGGATACAGAAAGGCAACACACTGCACTCTTCCTTGGGAGAGCCAGATGACCTCAGCTCTACACAGGATTTAAGAACACACTTCGAGACTGTCCTCCATGCAATGGATGTCACCTCATTCCCCTAGCTGAACTCTACTGAGAAAAACACTCTGCTTCTAATCCCTTTTCACCTTTTACACTTAGAGTCACGCATCCTCAAAGAGGTGGTCGGCTTGCATTCCAAGTACAATTAAAGCACAGTTCTTGTTGTAACACTGCAGGTCTTTGGAAGATGCACAGGCCCTAAGTTTCCCTGGCGCATCCGTTGTATAGGCACTTGGCTGCACGCAGAAAAGCGGTCGTAGAATAAAGTTGAATCACTGAAAGCCCCAGTGGGTATCGTGAATCTCTTTTGACTTGTTAGCATCAGCATGTACTTACGCTGCGTTTCAATCTGGAAATGGGAGACTGATAGCACAAAGCTTGTTTTCCAATTTTGAAAGCTCCACTCATGCAGTCTCGAAGCTACCTGAAAAGCACTGTTGTTACCGTGTTTTTAGGGAATGCCGGCATGGCTCAGAGAAGAAAATGAGTTTTCCCGAAAGAAACCTTGTGCTTCCAGTTCCTAGTTGGAAGCTCACCCTGCTCTCCTCTACACCAAAAGTGAGAATCCCCGTGAGCACTAACCTCCAAGTAAGGCCCTGATTATCCTTGCAAATCGGGAGGCATGCAGCAGCTCCATGAGGCCTTCATTGCTGTTCTGGGTTAGTTTCACGGTAGTAAGCTTTCCAAGACTCCTAGGAACATTACTTCAGCACCCATTTCGGTAACAGAACACTGCATAGAGCCAGGAAGCTCTGGTCCTGCGAGTATGCTGCGTGTCAACGTACAAATTGAAGACTGATGGCACAAGGCTTGTTTGCCCATTATGAGAGCTCCGTTTCTGTGGCCTCGAATATACCTGAAAAGCACTGTTGTTGCCGGGGCTTTACTCCCTGCTGCATGGTTCTGAGAAGATACTGAGTTTTCCTGTAAGAAGCCTTGTGCTTCCAGTTCCCAGTTGGAAGCTCACCCTGCTCTGCTCTATATCTAAAGTGAAAGTCAACATGAGCCCTAGCCTCGAAGTAAGGCCCTGAGTTGCCTTGCCAAACGGGAGGCCTGGAGCAGCTCCATGAGGCCTTCTTCACTGTTCTGCTTTAGTTTCATGGTAGTAAGCTTTTCAAGACTCCTAGGGACCTTGTTTCAGCACCCGTTTCGGTACCAGTATACTGAGTAGAGCTTAGAAACTCAGGGTCAGCTCAGCAACTTCAGCCCCGTAGGCCTTTTGGAACACCCCATTGTTGACTAGAGAAAGGCAACACACTGCACTCTTCCTTGGGTGAGCCAGATGACCTCAGCTCTACACAGGATTCAGGAACACACTTCTAGACTGTCCTCCATGCAATGGATGTCACCTCATTCCCCTAGCTGAACTCTATTGAGAAAAACACTCTGCTTCTATTCCCTTTTCACCTTTTACACTTAGAGTCACGCATCCTCAAGGAGGTGGTCGGCTTGCATTCCAAGTACAATTTAAGCACAGTTCTTGGTGTAACACTGCAGGTTTCAAGAAGAAGCACAGGCCCCTAAGTCTCCATCGCGCATCCTTTGTTTAGGCACTTTGCTGCACGCTAATAAGCCGTCGTAGAAAAAATTGGAATCATGGTAAGCCCCAGTGGGATCGTGAATCTCTTTTGACTTGTTCGCATCAACATGTAGTTATGCTGCGTGTCATTCTGGAAATGTGAGACTGAGACACAAATCTTGTTATCCCATTTTAAAGCTTCACTCATGCAGTCTCGAAGCTACCTGTAAAGCACTGTTGTTACCGTGCTTTTAGTTACTGCCGGCATGGCTCAGTGAAGAAAATGTTTTCTCTAAAGAAACCTTGTGCTTCCAGTTCCTAGTTGGAAGCTCACCATTCTCTCCTCTATACCTAAAGTGAAAGTCAACGTGAGCCCTAGCCTAGAAGTAAGGCCCTGATTTGCCTTGCCAAACGGGAGGAGTGGAGCAGCTCCATGAGGCCTTCTACACTGTTCTGATTTACTTTAATGGTAGTAAGCATTCCAAGACTCCTAGAGACCTTGCTTCAGCACCCACTTGGGTATCAGAAAACTGCCTAGAGCCAGGAAGCTTTGGTCCTGCGTGTATGCTGCCTATCAACTTACAAATTGGAGACTGAGAGCACAAGGCTTGTTTGCTCATTATGAAAGCTCCGTTCATGCGGCTTCCAATATACCTGAAAAGCTTTGTTGTTGCCGCTCTTTTAGTAACTGCCGGCATGGTTCTGAGAAGACATTGAGTTTTCCCGTAAGAAACCTTGTGCTTCCAGTTCCTAGTTGGAAGCTCACCCTGCTCTCCTCTATACCAAAAGTGAAAGTCCACGTGAGCACTAACCTCGAACTAAGGCCCTGATTATCCTTGCAAATCGGGAGGCATGCAGCAGCTCTATGAGGCCTTCATCGCTGTTCTGCTATAGTTTAACGGTAGTAAGCTTACCAAGACTCCTAGGAACCATGCTTCAGCACCCGTATCGGTAACAGAACATTGCATAGAGCCAGGAAGCTCTGGTGGGCCGTGTATGCTGCGTGTCAACCTAGAAATTGGAGACTTATGGCACAAGGCTTGTCTTCCCATTATGAAAGCCTCGTTCATGTGGCCTCGAATATACCTGAAGAGTTTGTTGTTGCCGCTGTTTTAGTCACTGCCGGCATAGTTCTGAGAAGATATTGAGTTGTCCCGTAAGAAACCTTGTGCCTCCAGTTCCTAGTTGGAAGCTCACCCTGCTCTGCTCTATACCTAAAGTGAAAGTCAACGTGAGCCACAATCTCGAAGTAAGGCACGGATTTGCCTTGCCAAACGGGAGGCGTGGAGCAGCTCCATGAGGCCTTCTTCACTGTTCCGCTTTAGTTTCACGGTAGTAAGCTTTCCAAGACTCCTAGGGACCTTGCTTCAGCACCCGTTTCGGTACCAGTATACTGAGTAGAGCCAGGAAGCTCAGGGCCAGCTCAGCAACTTCTGCCCCGTAGGCCTTTTGGAACACCCCATTGTTGGCTAGAGAAAGGCAACACACTGCACTCTTCCTTGGGAGAGCCAGATGACCTCAGCTCTACACAGGATTCAGGAACACACTTCTAGACTGTTCTCCATGCAATGGATGTCACCTCATTCCCCTAGCTGAACTCTACTGAGAAAAACACTCTGCTTCTAATCCCTTTTCACCTTTTACACTTAGAGTCACGCGTCCTCAAGGAGGTGGTCGGCTTGCATTCCAAGTACAATTTAAACACAGTTCTTGGTGTAACACTGCAGGTCTTTGGAAGAAGCACGGTCACCTAAGTCTCCCTCGCGCTTCCTTTGTTTAGGCACTTGGCTGCACGCAAAAAAGCGGACGTAGAAAACAGTTGCATCACTGAAAGCCCCAGTGGGTATCGTGAATCTCTTTTGACTTGTTAGCATCAACATGTACTTATGCTGCGTGTCAATCTGGAAATGGGAGACACAAATCTAGTTTTCGCATTTTGAAAGCTCCACTCATGCAGTCTCGAAGCTACCTGTAAAGCAGTGTTGTTAACGTGCTTTTAGTTTCTGCCGGCATGGCTCAGAGAAGAACATGAGTTTTCTCGAAAGAAACCTTGTGCTTCCAGTTCCTAGTTGGAAGCTCACCCTGCTCTCCTCTATACCAAAAGTGAAAGTCCACGTGAGCAGTAACCTCCAAGGAAGGCCCTGATTATCCTTGCAAATCGGGAGGCATGCAGCAGCTCCATGAGGCCTTCATCGCTGTTCTGCTTTAGTTTAACGGTAGTAAGCTTTCCAAGACTCCTAGGAACCTTGCTTCAGCACCCGTTTCGGTAACAGAACACTGCATAGAGCCAGGAAGCTCTGGTCCTGCGAGTATGCTGCGTGTCAACGTACACATTGAAGACTGATGGCACAAGGCTCGTTTGCCCATTATGAGAGCTCCGTTTAAGTGGCCTCGAATATTCCTGAAAAGCACTGTTGTTGCCGGGGCTTTACTCACTGCTGCATGGTTCTGAGAAGATACTGAGTTTTCCCGTAAGAAGCCTTGTGCTTCCAGTTCCCAGTTGGAAGCTCACCCTGCTCTGTTCTATATCTAAAGTGAAAGTCAACGTGAGCCCTAGCCTCGAAGTAAGGCCCTGAGTTGCCTTGCCAAACGGGAGGCCTGGAGCAGCTGCATGAGGCCTTCTTCACTGTTCTGCTTTAGTTTCATGGTAGTAAGCTTTTCAAGACTCCTAGGGACCTTGCTTCAGCACCCGTTTCGGTACCAGTATACTGAGTAGAGCTTAGAAACTCAGGGCCAGCTCAGCAACTTCAGCCCCGTAGGCCTTTTGGAACACCCCATTGTTGACTAGAGAAAGGCAACACACTGCACTCTTCCTTGGGTGAGCCAGATGACCTCAGCTCTACACAGGATTCAGGAACACACTTCTAGACTGTCCTCCATGCAATGGATGTCACCTCATTCCCCTAGCTGAACTCTACTGAGAAAAACACTCTGCTTCTATTCCCTTTTCACCTTTTACACTTAGAGTCACGCATCCTCAAGGAGGTGGTCGGCTTGCATTCCAAGTACAATTTAAGCACAGTTCTTGGTGTAACACTGCAGGTCTCAGGAAGAAGCACAGGCCCCTAAGTCTCCATCGCGCATCCTTTGTTTAGGCACTTTGCTGCACGCAGATAAGCGGTCGTAGAAAAAATTGGAATCATGGAAAGCCCCAGTGGGATCGTGAATCTCTTTTGACTTGTTCGCATCAACTTGTAGTTATGCTGCGTGTCATTCTGGAAATGTGAGACTGAGACACAAATCTTGTTATCCCATTTTAAAGCTTCACTCATGCAGTCTCGAAGCTACCTGTAAAGCACTGTGTTACCGTGCTTTTAGTTACTGCCGGCATGGCTCAGTGAAGAAAATGTTTTCTCTAAAGAAACCTTGTGCTTCCAGTTCCTAGTTGGACGCTCACCCTTCTCTCCTCTATACCTAAAGTGAAAGTCAACGTGAGCCCTAGCCTAGAAGTAAGGCCCTGATTTGCCTTGCCAAACGGGAGGAGTGGAGCAGCTCCATGTGGCCTTCAACACTGTTCTGCTTTACTTTAACGGTAGTAAGCATTCCAAGACTCCTAGAGACCTTGCTTCAGCACCCACTTGGGTATCAGAAAACTGCCTAGAGCCAGGAAGCTTTGGTCCTGCGTGTATGCTGCCTATCAACTTACAAATTGGAGACTGAGAGCACAAGGCTTGTTTGCCCATTATGAAAGCTCCGTTCATGCGGCTTCCAATATACCTGAAAAGCTTTGTTGTTGCCGCTGTTTTAGTAACTGCCGGCATGGTTCTGAGAAGATATTGAGTTTTCCCGTAAGAAACCTTGTGCTTCCAGTTCCTAGTTGGAAGCTCACCCTGCTCTCCTCTATACCAAAAGTGAAAGTCCACGTGAGCACTAACCTCGAACTAAGGCCCTGATTATCCTTGCAAATCGGGAGGCATGCAGCAGCTCTATGAGGCCTTCATCGCTGTTCTGCTATAGTTTAACGGTAGTAAGCTTACCAAGACTCCTAGGAACCATGCTTCAGCACCCGTTTCGGTAACAGAACATTGCATAGAGCCAGGAAGCTCTGGTGGGCCGTGTATGCTGCGTGTCAACCTAGAAATTGGAGACTTATGGCACAAGGCTTGTCTTCCCATTATGAAAGCCTCGTTCATGTGGCCTCGAATATACCTGAAGAGTTTGTTGTTGCCGCTGTTTTAGTCACTGCCGGCATAGTTCTGAGAAGATATTGAGTTGTCCCGTAAGAAACCTTGTGCCTCCAGTTCCTAGTTGGAAGCTCACCCTGCTCTGCTCTATACCTAAAGTGAAAGTCAACGTGAGCCACAATCTCGAAGTAAGGCACGGATTTGCCTTGCCAAACGGGAGGCGTGGAGCAGCTCCATGAGGACTTCTTCACTGTTCCGCTTTAGTTTCACGGTAGTAAGCTTTCCAAGACTCCTAGGGACCTTGCTTCAGCACCCGTTTCGGTACCAGTATACTGAGTAGAGCCAGGAAGCTCAGGGCCAGCTCAGCAACTTCTGCCCCGTAGGCCTTTTGGAACACCCCATTGTTGGCTAGAGAAAGGCAACACACTGCACTCTTCCTTGGGAGAGCCAGATGACCTCAGCTCTACACAGGATTCAGGAACACACTTCTAGACTGTTCTCCATGCAATGGATGTCACCTCATTCCCCTAGCTGAACTCTACTGAGAAAAACACTCTGCTTCTAATCCCTTTTCACCTTTTACACTTAGAGTCACGCATCCTCAAGGAGGTGGTCGGCTTGCATTCCAAGTACAATTTAAACACAGTTCTTGGTGTAACACTGCAGGTCTTTGGAAGAAGCACGGTCACCTAAGTCTCCCTCGCGCTTCCTTTGTTTAGGCACTTGGCTGCACGCAGAAAAGCGGACGTAGAAAACATTTGCATCACTGAAAGCCCCAGTGGGTATCGTGAATCTCTTTTGACTTGTTAGCATCAACATGTACTTATGCTGCGTGTCAATCTGGAAATGGGAGACACAAATCTAGTTTTCGCATTTTGAAAGCTCCACTCATGCAGTCTCGAAGCTACCTGTAAAGCAGTGTTGTTAACGTGCTTTTAGTTTCTGCCGGCATGGCTCAGAGAAGAACATGAGTTTTCTCGAAAGAAACCTTGTGCTTCCAGTTCCTAGTTGGAAGCTCACCCTGCTCTCCTCTATACCAAAAGTGAAAGTCCACGTGAGCAGTAACCTCCAAGGAAGGCCCTGATTATCCTTGCAAATCGGGAGGCATGCAGCAGCTCCATGAGGCCTTCATCGCTGTTCTGCTTTAGTTTAACGGTAGTAAGCTTTCCAAGACTCCTAGGAACCTTGCTTCAGCACCCGTTTCGGTAACAGAACACTGCATAGAGCCAGGAAGCTCTGGTCCTGCGAGTATGCTGCGTGTCAACGTACACATTGAAGACTGATGGCACAAGGCTCGTTTGCCCATTATGAGAGCTCCGTTTAAGTGGCCTCGAATATTCCTGAAAAGCACTGTTGTTGCCGGGGCTTTACTCACTGCTGCATGGTTCTGAGAAGATACTGAGTTTTCCCGTAAGAAGCCTTGTGCTTCCAGTTCCCAGTTGGAAGCTCACCCTGCTCTGTTCTATATCTAAAGTGAAAGTCAACGTGAGCCCTAGCCTCGAAGTAAGGCCCTGAGTTGCCTTGCCAAACGGGAGGCCTGGAGCAGCTGCATGAGGCCTTCTTCACTGTTCTGCTTTAGTTTCATGGTAGTAAGCTTTTCAAGACTCCTAGGGACCTTGCTTCAGCACCCGTTTCGGTACCAGTATACTGAGTAGAGCTTAGAAACTCAGGGCCAGCTCAGCAACTTCAGCCCCGTAGGCCTTTTGGAACACCCCATTGTTGACTAGAGAAAGGCAACACACTGCACTCTTCCTTGGGTGAGCCAGATGACCTCAGCTCTACACAGGATTCAGGAACACACTTCTAGACTGTCCTCCATGCAATGGATGTCACCTCATTCCCCTAGCTGAACTCTACTGAGAAAAACACTCTGCTTCTATTCCCTTTTCACCTTTTACACTTAGAGTCACGCATCCTCAAGGAGGTGGTCGGCTTGCATTCCAAGTACAATTTAAGCACAGTTCTTGGTGTAACACTGCAGGTCTCAGGAAGAAGCACAGGCCCCTAAGTCTCCATCGCGCATCCTTTGTTTAGGCACTTTGCTGCACGCAGATAAGCGGTCGTAGAAAAAATTGGAATCATGGAAAGCCCCAGTGGGATCGTGAATCTCTTTTGACTTGTTCGCATCAACTTGTAGTTATGCTGCGTGTCATTCTGGAAATGTGAGACTGAGACACAAATCTTGTTATCCCATTTTAAAGCTTCACTCATGCAGTCTCGAAGCTACCTGTAAAGCACTGTGTTACCGTGCTTTTAGTTACTGCCGGCATGGCTCAGTGAAGAAAATGTTTTCTCTAAAGAAACCTTGTGCTTCCAGTTCCTAGTTGGACGCTCACCCTTCTCTCCTCTATACCTAAAGTGAAAGTCAACGTGAGCCCTAGCCTAGAAGTAAGGCCCTGATTTGCCTTGCCAAACGGGAGGAGTGGAGCAGCTCCATGTGGCCTTCAACACTGTTCTGCTTTACTTTAACGGTAGTAAGCATTCCAAGACTCCTAGAGACCTTGCTTCAGCACCCACTTGGGTATCAGAAAACTGCCTAGAGCCAGGAAGCTTTGGTCCTGCGTGTATGCTGCCTATCAACTTACAAATTGGAGACTGAGAGCACAAGGCTTGTTTGCCCATTATGAAAGCTCCGTTCATGCGGCTTCCAATATACCTGAAAAGCTTTGTTGTTGCCGCTGTTTTAGTAACTGCCGGCATGGTTCTGAGAAGATATTGAGTTTTCCCGTAAGAAACCTTGTGCTTCCAGTTCCTAGTTGGAAGCTCACCCTGCTCTCCTCTATACCAAAAGTGAAAGTCCACGTGAGCACTAACCTCGAACTAAGGCCCTGATTATCCTTGCAAATCGGGAGGCATGCAGCAGCTCTATGAGGCCTTCATCGCTGTTCTGCTATAGTTTAACGGTAGTAAGCTTACCAAGACTCCTAGGAACCATGCTTCAGCACCCGTTTCGGTAACAGAACATTGCATAGAGCCAGGAAGCTCTGGTGGGCCGTGTATGCTGCGTGTCAACCTAGAAATTGGAGACTTATGGCACAAGGCTTGTCTTCCCATTATGAAAGCCTCGTTCATGTGGCCTCGAATATACCTGAAGAGTTTGTTGTTGCCGCTGTTTTAGTCACTGCCGGCATAGTTCTGAGAAGATATTGAGTTGTCCCGTAAGAAACCTTGTGCCTCCAGTTCCTAGTTGGAAGCTCACCCTGCTCTGCTCTATACCTAAAGTGAAAGTCAACGTGAGCCACAATCTCGAAGTAAGGCACGGATTTGCCTTGCCAAACGGGAGGCGTGGAGCAGCTCCATGAGGACTTCTTCACTGTTCCGCTTTAGTTTCACGGTAGTAAGCTTTCCAAGACTCCTAGGGACCTTGCTTCAGCACCCGTTTCGGTACCAGTATACTGAGTAGAGCCAGGAAGCTCAGGGCCAGCTCAGCAACTTCTGCCCCGTAGGCCTTTTGGAACACCCCATTGTTGGCTAGAGAAAGGCAACACACTGCACTCTTCCTTGGGAGAGCCAGATGACCTCAGCTCTACACAGGATTCAGGAACACACTTCTAGACTGTTCTCCATGCAATGGATGTCACCTCATTCCCCTAGCTGAACTCTACTGAGAAAAACACTCTGCTTCTAATCCCTTTTCACCTTTTACACTTAGAGTCACGCATCCTCAAGGAGGTGGTCGGCTTGCATTCCAAGTACAATTTAAACACAGTTCTTGGTGTAACACTGCAGGTCTTTGGAAGAAGCACGGTCACCTAAGTCTCCCTCGCGCTTCCTTTGTTTAGGCACTTGGCTGCACGCAGAAAAGCGGACGTAGAAAACATTTGCATCACTGAAAGCCCCAGTGGGTATCGTGAATCTCTTTTGACTTGTTAGCATCAACATGTACTTAAGCTGCGTGTCAATCTGGAAATGGGAGACACAAATCTAGTTTTCGCATTTTGAAAGCTCCACTCATGCAGTCTCGAAGCTACCTGTAAAGCAGTGTTGTTAACGTGCTTTTAGTTTCTGCCGGCATGGCTCAGAGAAGAACATGAGTTTTCTCGAAAGAAACACTTGTGCTTCCAGTTCCTGGTTGGAAGCTCACCCTGCTCTCCTCTATACCAAAAGTGAAAGTCCACGTGAGCAGTAACCTCCAAGGAAGGCCCTGATTATCCTTGCAAATCGGGAGGCATGCAGCAGCTCCATGAGGCCTTCATCGCTGTTCTGCTTTAGTTTAACGGTAGTAAGCTTTCCAAGACTCCTAGGAACCTTGCTTCAGCACCCGTTTCGGTAACAGAACACTGCATAGAGCCAGGAAGCTCTGGTCCTGCGAGTATGCTGCGTGTCAACGTACACATTGAAGACTGATGGCACAAGGCTCGTTTGCCCATTATGAGAGCTCCGTTTAAGTGGCCCCGAATATTCCTGAAAAGCACTGTTGTTGCCGGGGCTTTACTCACTGCTGCATGGTTCTGAGAAGATACTGAGTTTTCCCGTAAGAAACCTTGTGCTTCCAGTTCCTAGTTGGAAGCTCACCCTGCTCTGTTCTATATCTAAAGTGAAAGTCAACGTGAGCCCTGGCCTCGAAGTAAGGCCCTGAGTTGCCTTGCCAAACGGCAGGCCTGGAGCAGCTCCATGAGGCCTTCTTCACTGTTATGCTTTAGTTTCACAGTAGTAAGGCTTTTCAAGACTCCTAGGGACCTTGCTTCAGCACCCGTTTCGGTAAGAGTATACTGAGTAGAGACAGGAAGCTTTGGTCCAATTAAGCAACTTCCAGCCCTGTAGGCCTCTTGGAACAATCCAGTGTTGGATACAGAAAGGCAACACACTGCACTCTTCCTTGGGAGAGCCAGATGACCTCAGCTCTACACAGGATTTAAGAACACACTTCGAGACTGTCCTCCATGCAATGGATGTCACCTCATTCCCCTAGCTGAACTCTACTGAGAAAAACACTCTGCTTCTAATCCCTTTTCACCTTTTACACTTAGAGTCACGCATCCTCAAAGAGGTGGTCGGCTTGCATTCCAAGTACAATTAAAGCACAGTTCTTGTTGTAACACTGCAGGTCTTTGGAAGATGCACAGGCCCTAAGTTTCCCTGGCGCATCCGTTGTATAGGCACTTGGCTGCACGCAGAAAAGCGGTCGTAGAATAAAGTTGAATCACTGAAAGCCCCAGTGGGTATCGTGAATCTCTTTTGACTTGTTAGCATCAGCATGTACTTACGCTGCGTTTCAATCTGGAAATGGGAGACTGATAGCACAAAGCTTGTTTTCCCATTTTGAAAGCTCCACTCATGCAGTCTCGAAGCTACCTGAAAAGCACTGTTGTTACCGTGTTTTTAGGGAATGCCGGCATGGCTCAGAGAAGAAAATGAGTTTTCCCGAAAGAAACCTTGTGCTTCCAGTTCCTAGTTGGAAGCTCACCCTGCTCTCCTCTACACCAAAAGTGAGAATCCCCGTGAGCACTAACCTCCAAGTAAGGCCCTGATTATCCTTGCAAATCGGGAGGCATGCAGCAGCTCCATGAGGCCTTCATCGCTGTTCTGCTTTAGTTTAACGGTAGTAAGCTTTCCAAGACTCCTAGGAACCTTGCTTCAGCACCCGGTTCGGTAACAGAAAATGGCATAGAGCCAGGAAGCTCTGGTCCTGCGAGTATGCTGCGTGTCAACGTACAAATTGAAGACTGATGGCACAAGGCTTGTTTGCCCATTATGAGAGCTCCGTTTCTGTGGCCTCGAATATACCTGAAAAGCACTGTTGTTGCCGGGGCTTTACTCACTGCTGCATGGTTCTGAGAAGATACTGAGTTTTCCTGTAAGAAGCCTTGTGCTTCCAGTTCCCAGTTGGAAGCTCACCCTGCTCTGCTCTATATCTAAAGTGAAAGTCAACATGAGCCCTAGCCTCGAAGTAAGGCCCTGAGTTGCCTTGCCAAACGGGAGGCCTGGAGCAGCTCCATGAGGCCTTCTTCACTGTTCTGCTTTAGTTTCATGGTAGTAAGCTTTTCAAGACTCCTAGGGACCTTGCTTCAGCACCCGTTTCGGTACCAGTATACTGAGTAGAGCTTAGAAACTCAGGGCCAGCTCAGCAACTTCAGCCCCGTAGGCCTTTTGGAACACCCCATTGTTGATTAGAGAAAGGCAACACACTGCACTCTTCCTTGGGTGAGCCAGATGACCTCAGCTCTACACAGGATTCAGGAACACACTTCTAGACTGTCCTCCATGCAATGGATGTCACCTCATTCCCCTAGCTGAACTCTATTGAGAAAAACACTCTGCTTCTATTCCCTTTTCACCTTTTACACTTAGAGTCACGCATCCTCAAGGAGGTGGTCGGCTTGCATTCCAAGTACAATTTAAGCACAGTTTTTGGTGTAACACTGCAGGTTTCAGGAAGAAGCACAGGCCCCTAAGTCTCCATCGCGCATCCTTTGTTTAGGCACTTTGCTGCACGCAGATAAGCCGTCGTAGAAAAAATTGGAATCATGGTAAGCCCCAGTGGGATCGTGAATCTCTTTTGACTTGTTCGCATCAACATGTAGTTATGCTGCGTGTCATTCTGGAAATGTGAGACTGAGACACAAATCTTGTTATCCCATTTTAAAGCTTCACTCATGCAGTCTCGAAGCTACCTGTAAAGCACTGTTGTTACCGTGCTTTTAGTTACTGCCGGCATGGCTCAGTGAAGAAAATGTTTTCTCTAAAGAAACCTTGTGCTTCCAGTTCCTAGTTGGAAGCTCACCCTTCTCTCCTCTATACCTAAAGTGAAAGTCAACGTGAGCCCTAGCCTAGAAGTAAGGCCCTGATTTGCCTTGCCAAACGGGAGGAGTGGAGCAGCTCCATGAGGCCTTCTACACTGTTCTGATTTACTTTAATGGTAGTAAGCATTCCAAGACTCCTAGAGACCTTGCTTCAGCACCCACTTGGGTATCAGAAAACTGCCTAGAGCCAGGAAGCTTTGGTCCTGCGTGTATGCTGCCTATCAACTTACAAATTGGAGACTGAGAGCACAAGGCTTGTTTGCCCATTATGAAAGCTCCGTTCATGCGGCTTCCAATATACCTGAAAAGCTTTGTTGTTGCCGCTCTTTTAGTAACTGCCGGCATGGTTCTGAGAAGATATTGAGTTTTCCCGTAAGAAACCTTGTGCTTCCAGTTCCTAGTTGGAAGCTCACCCTGCTCTCCTCTATACCAAAAGTGAAAGTCCACGTGAGCACTAACCTCGAACTAAGGCCCTGATTATCCTTGCAAATCGGGAGGCATGCAGCAGCTCTATGAGGCCTTCATCGCTGTTCTGCTATAGTTTAACGGTAGTAAGCTTACCAAGACTCCTAGGAACCATGCTTCAGCACCCGTATCGGTAACAGAACATTGCATAGAGCCAGGAAGCTCTGGTGGGCCGTGTATGCTGCGTGTCAACCTAGAAATTGGAGACTTATGGCACAAGGCTTGTCTTCCCATTATGAAAGCCTCGTTCATGTGGCCTCGAATATACCTGAAGAGTTTGTTGTTGCCGCTGTTTTAGTCACTGCCGGCATAGTTCTGAGAAGATATTGAGTTGTCCCGTAAGAAACCTTGTGCCTCCAGTTCCTAGTTGGAAGCTCACCCTGCTCTGCTCTATACCTAAAGTGAAAGTCAACGTGAGCCACAATCTCGAAGTAAGGCACGGATTTGCCTTGCCAAACGGGAGGCGTGGAGCAGCTCCATGAGGCCTTCTTCACTGTTCCGCTTTAGTTTCACGGTAGTAAGCTTTCCAAGACTCCTAGGGACCTTGCTTCAGCACCCGTTTCGGTACCAGTATACTGAGTAGAGCCAGGAAGCTCAGGGCCAGCTCAGCAACTTCTGCCCCGTAGGCCTTTTGGAACACCCCATTGTTGGCTAGAGAAAGGCAACACACTGCACTCTTCCTTGGGAGAGCCAGATGACCTCAGCTCTACACAGGATTCAGGAACACACTTCTAGACTGTTCTCCATGCAATGGATGTCACCTCATTCCCCTAGCTGAACTCTACTGAGAAAAACACTCTGCTTCTAATCCCTTTTCACCTTTTACACTTAGAGTCACGCGTCCTCAAGGAGGTGGTCGGCTTGCATTCCAAGTACAATTTAAACACAGTTCTTGGTGTAACACTGCAGGTCTTTGGAAGAAGCACGGTCACCTAAGTCTCCCTCGCGCTTCCTTTGTTTAGGCACTTGGCTGCACGCAAAAAAGCGGACGTAGAAAACAGTTGCATCACTGAAAGCCCCAGTGGGTATCGTGAATCTCTTTTGACTTGTTAGCATCAACATGTACTTATGCTGCGTGTCAATCTGGAAATGGGAGACACAAATCTAGTTTTCGCATTTTGAAAGCTCCACTCATGCAGTCTCGAAGCTACCTGTAAAGCAGTGTTGTTAACGTGCTTTTAGTTTCTGCCGGCATGGCTCAGAGAAGAACATGAGTTTTCTCGAAAGAAACCTTGTGCTTCCAGTTCCTAGTTGGAAGCTCACCCTGCTCTCCTCTATACCAAACGTGAAAGTCCACGTGAGCAGTAACCTCCAAGTAAGGCCCTGATTATCCTTGCAAATCGGGAGGCATGCAGCAGCTCCATGAGGCCTTCATCGCTGTTCTGCTTTAGTTTAACGGTAGTAAGCTTTCCAAGACTCCTAGGAACCTTGCTTCAGCACCCGTTTCGGTAACAGAACACTGCATAGAGCCAGGAAGCTCTGGTCCTGCGAGTATGCTGCGTGTCAACGTACACATTGAAGACTGATGGCACAAGGCTTGTTTGCCCATTATGAGAGCTCCGTTTATGTGGCTTCGAATATTCCTGAAAAGCAGTGTTGTTGCCGGGGCTTTACTCACTGCTGCATGGTTCTGAGAAGATACTGAGTTTTCCCGTAAGAAACCTTGTGCTTCCAGTTCCTAGTTGGAAGCTCACCCTGCTCTGTTCTATATCTAAAGTGAAAGTCAACGTGAGCCCTAGCCTCGAAGTAAGGCCCTGAGTTGCCTTGCCAAACGGGAGGTGTGGAGCAGCTCCATGAGGCCTTCTTCACTGTTATGCTTTAGTTTCACAGTAGTAAGCTTTTCAAGACTCCTAGGGACCTTGCTTCACCACCCGTTTCGGTAAGAGTATACTGAGTAGAGACAGGACGCTTTGTTCCAATTAAGCCACTTCCAGCCCTGTAGGCCTCTTGGAACAATCCAGTGTTGGATACAGAAAGGCAACACACTGCACTCTTCCTTGGGAGAGCCAGATTACCTCAGCTCTACACAGGATTCAGGAACACACTTCGAGACTGTCCTCCATGCAATGGATGTCACCTCATTCCCCTAGCTGAACTCTACTGAGAAAAACACTCTGCTTCTATTCCGTTTTCACCTTTTACACATAGAGTCACGCATCCTCAAAGAGGTGGTCGGCTTGCATTCCAAGTACAACTTAAGCACAGTTCTTGTTGTAACACTGCAGGTCTTTGGAAGATGCACAGGCCCTAAGTTTCCCTGGCGCATCCGTTGTTTAGGCACTTGGCTGCACGCTGAAAAGCGGTCGTAGAATAAAGTTGCATCACTGAAAGCCCCAGTGGGTATCGTGAATCTCTTTTGACTTGTTAGCATCAACATGTACTTATGCTGCGTGTCAATCTGGAAATGGGAGACTGATGGCACAAAGCTTGTTTTCCCATTTGGAAAGCTCCACTCATGCTGTCTCGAAGCTACCTGAAAAGCACTGTTGTTACCGTGTTTTTAGGTACTGCCGGCATGGCTCAGAGAAGAAAATGTGTTTTCCCGAAAGAAACCTTGTGCTTCCAGTTCCTAGTTGGAAGCTCACCCTGCTCTCCTCTATACCAAAAGTGAGAGTCCCCGTGAGCACTAACCTCCAAGTAAGGTCCTGATTATCCTTGCAAATCGGGAGGCATGCAGCAGCTCCATGAGGCCTTCATCGCTGTTCTGCTTTAGTTTAACGGTAGTAAGCTTTCCAAGACTCCTAGGATCCTTGCTTCAGCACCCGGTTCGGTAACAGAAAACTGCATAGAGCCAGGAAGTTCTGGTCCAGCGAGTATCCTGCATGTCAACGTACAAATTGAAGACTGATGGCACAAGGCTTGTTTGCCCATTATGAGAGCTCCGTTACTGTGGCCTCGAATATACCTGAAAAGCACTGTTGTTGCCGGGGCTTTACTCACTGCTGCATGGTTCTGAGAAGATACTGAGTTTTCCCGTAAGAAACCTTGTGCTTCCAGTTCCTAGTTGGAAGCTCACCCTGCTCTGCTCTATATCTAAAGTGAAAGTCAACATGAGCCCTAGCCTCGAAGTAAGGCCCTGAGTTGCCTTGCCAAACGGGAGGCCTGGAGCAGCTCCATGAGGCCTTCTTCACTGTTCTGCTTTAGTTTCATGGTAGTCAGCTTTCCAAGACTCCTAGGGACCTTGCTTCAGCACCCGTTTCGGTACCAGTATACTGAGTAGAGCTTAGAAACTCAGGGCCAGCTCAGCAACTTCAGCCCCGTAGGCCTTTTGGAACACCCCATTGTTGACTAGAGAAAGGCAACACACTGCACTCTTCCTTGGGTGAGCCAGATGACCTCAGCTCTACACAGGATTCAGGAACACACTTCTAGACTGTCCTCCATGCAATGGATGTCACCTCATTCCCCTAGCTGAACTCTATTGAGAAAAACACTCTGCTTCTATTCCCTTTTCACCTTTTACACTTAGAGTCACGCATCCTCAAGGAGGTGGTCGGCTTGCATTCCAAGTACAATTTAAGCACAGTTCTTGGTTTAACACTGCAGGTCTCAGGAAGAAGCACAGGCCCCTAATTCTCCATCGCGCATCCTTTGTTTAGGCCCTTTGCTGCACGCAGATAAGCCGTCGTAGAAAAAATTGGAATCATGGTAAGCCCCAGTGGGATCGTGAATCGCTTTTGACTTGTTCGCATCAACATGTAGTTATGCTGCGTGTCATTCTGGAAATGTGAGACTGAGACACAAATCTTGTTATCCCATTTTAAAGCTTCACTCATGCAGTCTCGAAGCTACCTGTAAAGCACTGTTGTTACCGTGCTTTTAGTTACTGCCGGCATGGCTCAGTGAAGAAAATGTTTTCTCTAAAGAAACCTTGTGCTTCCAGTTCCTAGTTGGAAGCTCACCCTTCTCTCCTCTATACCTAAAGTGAAAGTCAACGTGAGCCCTAGCCTAGAAGTAAGGCCCTGATTTGCCTTGCCAAACGGGAGGAGTGGAGCAGCTCCATGAGGCCTTCTACACTGTTCTGCTTTACTTTAATGGTAGTAAGCATTCCAAGACTCCTAGAGACCTTGCTTCAGCACCCACTTGGGTATCAGAAAACTGCCTAGAGCCAGGAAGCTTTGGTCCTGCGTGTATGCTGCCTATCAACTTACAAATTGGAGACTGAGAGCACAAGGCTTGTTTGCCCATTATGAAAGCTCCGTTCATGCGGCTTCCAATATACCTGAAAAGCTTTGTTGTTGCCGCTGTTTTAGTAACTGCCGGCATGGTTGTGAGAAGATATTGAGTTTTCCCGAAAGAAACCTTGTGCTTCCAGTTCCTAGTTGGAAGCTCACCCTGCTCTCCTCTATACCAAAAGTGAAAGTCCACGTGAGCACTAACCTCGAACTAAGGCCCTGATTATCCTTGCAAATCGGGAGGCATGCAGCAGCTCCATGAGGCCTTCATCGCTGTTCTGCTTTAGTTTAACGGTAGTAAGCTTTCCAAGACTCCTAGGAACCTTGCTTCAGCACCCGTTTCGGTAACAGAACACTGCATAGAGCCAGGAAGCTCTGGTCCTGCGAGTATGCTGCGTGTCAACGTACACATTGAAGACTGATGGCACAAGGCTTGTTTGCCCATTATGAGAGCTCCGTTTATGTGGCCTCGAATATTCCTGAAAAGCAGTGTTGTTGCCGGGGCTTTACTCACTGCTGCATGGTTCTGAAAAGATACTGAGTTTTCCCGTAAGAAATCTTGTGCTTCCAGTTCCTAGTTGGAAGCTCACCCTGCTCTGTTCTATATCTAAAGTGAAAGTCAACATGAGCCCTAGCCTCGAAGTAAGGCCCTGAGTTGCTTTGCCAAACGGGAGGTGTGGAGCAGCTCCATGAGGCCTTCTTCACTGTTATGCTTTAGTTTCACAGTAGTAAGCTTTTCAAGACTCCTAGGGACCTTGCTTCAGCACCCGTTTCGGTAAGAGTATACTGAGTAGAGACAGGACGCTTTGGTCCAATTAAGCCACTTCCAGCCCTGTAGGCCTCTTGGAACAATCCAGTGTTGGATACAGAAAGGCAACACACTGCACTCTTCCTTGGGAGAGCCAGATTACCTCAGCTCTACACAGGATTCAGGAACACACTTCGAGACTGTCCTCCATGCAATGGATGTCACCTCATTCCCCTAGCTGAACTCTACTGAGAAAAACACTCTGCTTCTAATCCCTTTTCACCTTTTACACATAGAGTCACGCATCCTCAAAGAGGTGGTCGGCTTGCATTCCAAGTACAACTTAAGCACAGTTCTTGTTGTAACACTGCAGGTCTTTGGAAGATGCACAGGCCCTAAGTTTCCCTGGCGCATCCGTTGTTTAGGCACTTGGCTGCACGCAGAAAAGCGGACGTAGAAAACAGTTGCATCACTGAAAGCCCCAGTGGGTATCGTGAATCTCTTTTGACTTGTTAGCATCAACATGTACTTATGCTGCGTGTCAATCTGGAAATGGGAGACTGATGGCACAAAGATTGTTTTCCCATTTGGAAAGCTCCACTCATGCAGTCTCGAAGCTACCTGAAAAGCACTGTTGTTACCGTGTTTTTAGGTACTGCCGGCATGGCTCAGAGAAGAAAATGAGTTTTCCCGAAAGAAACCTTGTGCTTCCAGTTCCTAGTTGGAAGCTCACCCTGCTCTCCTCTATACCTAAAGTGAAAGTCAACGTGAGCCCTAGCCTAGAAGTAAGGCCCTGATTAGCCTTGCCAAACGGGAGGAGTGGAGCAGCTCCATGAGGCCTTCAACACTGTTCTGCTTTACTTCAACGGTAGTAAGCATTCCAAGACTCCTAGAGACCTTGCTTCAGCACCCACTTGGGTATCAGAAAACTGCCTAGAGCCAGGAAGCTTTGGTCCTGCGTGTATGCTGCGTATCAACTTACAAATTGGAGACTGAGAGCACAAGGCTTGTTTGCCCATTATGAAAGCTCCGTTCATGCGGCTTCCAATATACCTGAAAAGCTTTGTTGTTGCCGCTGTTTTAGTAACTGCCGGCATGGTTCTGAGAAGATATTGAGTTTTCCCGTAAGAAACCTTGTGCTTCCAGTTCCTAGTTGGAAGCTCACCCTGCTCTCCTCTATACCAAAAGTGAAAGTCCACGTGAGCACTAACCTCGAACTAAGGCCCTGATTATCCTTGCAAATCGGGAGGCATGCAGCAGCTCTATGAGGCCTTCATCGCTGTTCTGCTATAGTTTAATGGTAGTAAGCTTACCAAGACTCCTAGGAACCTTGCTTCAGCACCCGTTTCGGTAACAGAACATTGCATAGAGCCAGGAAGCTCTGGTGGGCCGTGTATGCTGCGTGTCAACCTAGAAATTGGAGACTTATGGCACAAGGCTTGTCTTCCCATTATGAAAGCCTCGTTCATGTGGCCTCGAATATACCTGAAGAGTTTGTTGTTGCCGCTGTTTTAGTCACTGCCGGCATAGTTCTGAGAAGATATTGAGTTGTCCCGTAAGAAACCTTGTGCCTCCAGTTCCTAGTTGGAAGCTCACCCTGCTCTGCTCTATACCTAAAGTGAAAGTCAACGTGAGCCACAATCTCGAAGTAAGGCACGGATTTGCCTTGCCAAACGGGAGGCGTGGAGCAGCTCCATGAGGCCTTCTTCACTGTTCCGCTTTAGTTTCACGGTAGTAAGCTTTCCAAGACTCCTAGGGACCTTGCTTCAGCACCCGTTTCGGTACCAGTATACTGAGTAGAGCCAGGAAGCTCAGGGCCAGCTCAGCAACTTCTGCCCCGTAGGCCTTTTGGAACACCCCATTGTTGACTAGAGAAAGGCAACACACTGCACTCTTCCTTCGGTGAGCCAGATGACCTCAGCTCTACACAGGATTCAGGAACACACTTCTAGACTGTCCTCCATGCAATGGATGTCACCTCATTCCCCTAGCTGAACTCTATTGAGAAAAACACTCTGCTTCTATTACCTTTTCACCTTTTACACTTAGAGTCACGCATCCTCAAGGAGGTGGTCGGCTTGCATTCCAAGTACAATTTAAGCACAGTTCTTGGTTTAACACTGCAGGTCTCAGGAAGAAGCACAGGCCCCTAAGTCTCCATCGTGCATCCTTTGTTTAGGCACTTTGCTGCACGCAGATAAGCGGTCGTAGAAAAAATTGGAATCATGGTAAGCCCCAGTGGGATCGTGAATCTCTTTTGACTTGTTCGCATCAACATGTAGTTATGCTGCGTGTCATTCTGGAAATGTGAGACTGAGACACAAATCTTGTTATCCCATTTTAAAGCTTCACTCATGCAGTCTCGAAGCTACCTGTAAAGCACTGTGTTACCGTGCTTTTAGTTACTGCCGGCATGGCTCAGTGAAGAAAATGTTTTCTCTAAAGAAACCTTGTGCTTCCAGTTCCTAGTTGGAAGCTCACCCTTCTCTCCTCTATACCTAAAGTGAAAGTCAACGTGAGCCCTAGCTTAGAAGTAAGGCCCTGATTTGCCTTGCCAAACGGGAGGAGTGGAGCAGCTCCATGTGGCCTTCAACACTGTTCTGCTTTACTTTAACGGTAGTAAGCATTCCAAGACTCCTAGAGACCTTGATTCAGCACCCACTTGTGTATCAGAAAACTGCCTAGAGCCAGGAAGCTTTGGTCCTGCGTGTATGCTGCCTATCAACTTACAAATTGGAAACTGAGAGCACAAGGCTTGTTTGCCCATTATGAAAGCTCTGTTCATGCGGCTTCCAATATACCTGAAAAGCTTTGTTGTTGCCGCTGTTTTAGTAACTGCCGGCATGGTTGTGAGAAGATATTGAGTTTTCCCGTAAGAAACTTTGTGCTTCCAGTTCTTAGTTGGAAGCTCACCCTGCTCTCCTCTATACCAAAAGTGAAAGTCCACGTGAGCACTAACCTCCAAGTAAAGCCCTGATTATCCTTGCAAATCGGGAGGCATGCAGCAGCTCTATGAGGCCTTCATCGCTTTTCTGCTTTAGTTTAACAGTAGTAAGCTTACCAAGACCCCTAGGAACCATGATTCAGCACCCGTTTCGGTAACAGAACATTGCATAGAGCCAGGAAGCTCTGGTGGGCCGTGTATGCTGCGTGTCAACCTAGAAATTGGAGACTTATGGCACAAGGCTTGTTTTCCCATTATGAAAGCCTCGTTCATGTGGCCTAGATTATACCTGAAAAGTTTGTTGTTGCCGCTGTTTTAGACACTGCCGGCATATTTCTGAGAAGATATTGAGTTTTCCCGTAAGAAACCTTGTGCCTCCAGTTCCTAGTTGGAAGCTCACCCTGCTCTGCTCTATACCTAAAGTGAAAGTCAACGTGAGCCACAATCTCGAAGTAAGGCACGGATTTGCCTTGCCAAACGGGAGGCGTGGAGTAGCTCCATGAGGCCTTCTTCACTGTTCCGCTTTAGTTTCACGGTAGTAAGCTTTCCAAGACTCCTAGGGACCTTGCTTCAGCACCCGTTTCGGTACCAGTATGCTGAGTAGAGCCAGGAAGCTCAGGGCCAGCTCAGCAACTTCTGCCCGGTAGGCCTTTTGGAACACCCCATTGTTGGCTAGAGAAAGGCAACACACTGCACTCTTCCTTGGGAGAGCCAGATGACCTCAGCTCTACACAGGATTCAGGAACACACTTGTAGACTGTCCTCCATGCAATGGATGTCACCTCATTCCCCTAGCTGAACTCGACTGAGAAAAACACTCTGCTTCTAATCCCTTTTCACCTTTTACACTTAGAGTCACGCGTCCTCAAGGAGGTGGTCGGCTTGCATTCCAAGTACAATTTAAACACAGTTCTTGGTGTAACACTGCAGGTCTTTGGAAGAAGCACGGTCACCTAAGTCTCCCTCGCGCTTCCTTTGTTTAGGCACTTGGCTGCACGCAAAAAAGCGGACGTAGAAAACAGTTGCATCACTGAAAGCCCCAGTGGGTATCGTGAATCTCTTTTGACTGGTTAGCATCAACATGTACTTATGCTGCGTGTCAATCTGGAAATGGGAGACACAAATCTAGTTTTCGCATTTTGAAAGCTCCAATCATGCAGTCTCGAAGCTACCTGTAAAGCAGTGTTGTTAACGTGCTTTTAGTTTCTGCCGGCATGGCTCAGAGAAGAACATGAGTTTTCTCGAAAGAAACCTTGTGCTTCCAGTTCCTAGTTGGAAGCTCACCCTGCTCTCCTCTATACCAAAAGTGAAAGTCCACGTGAGCAGTAACCTCCAAGGAAGGCCCTGATTATCCTTGCAAATCGGGAGGCATGCAGCAGCTCCATGAGGCCTTCATCGCTGTTCTGCTTTAGTTTAACGGTAGTAAGCTTTCCAAGACTCCTAGGAACCTTGCTTCAGCACCCGTTTCGGTAACAGAACACCGCATAGAGCCAGGAAGCTCTGGTCCTGCGAGTATGCTGCGTGTCAACGTACACATTGAAGACTGATGGCACAAGGCTCGTTTGCCCATTATGAGAGCTCCGTTTAAGTGGCCTCGAATATTCCTGAAAAGCACTGTTGTTGCCGGGGCTTTACTCACTGCTGCATGGTTCTGAGAAGATACTGAGTTTTCCCGTAAGAAGCCTTGTGCTTCCAGTTCCCAGTTGGAAGCTCACCCTGCTCTGTTCTATATCTAATGTGAAAGTCAACGTGAGCCCTAGCCTCGAAGTAAGGCCCTGAGTTGCCTTGCCAAACGGGAGGCCTGGAGCAGCTGCATGAGGCCTTCTTCACTGTTCTGCTTTAGTTTCATGGTAGTAAGCTTTTCAAGACTCCTAGGGACCTTGCTTCAGCACCCGCTTCGGTACCAGTATACTGAGTAGAGCTTAGAAACTCAGGGCCAGCTCAGCAACTTCAGCCCCGTAGGCCTTTTGGAACACCCCATTGTTGACTAGAGAAAGGCAACACACTGCACTCTTCCTTGGGTGAGCCAGATGACCTCAGCTCTACACAGGATTCAGGAACACACTTCTAGACTGTCCTCCATGCAATGGATGTCACCTCATTCCCCTAGCTGAACTCTATTGAGAAAACCATTCTGCTTCTATTCCCTTTTCACCTTTTACACTTAGAGTCACGCATCCTCAAGGAGGTGGTCGGCTTGCATTCCAAGTACAATTTAAGCACAGTTCTTGGTGTAACACTGCAGGTCTCAGGAAGAAGCACAGGCCCCTAAGTCTCCATCGCGCATCCTTTGTTTAGGCACTTTGCTGCACGCAGATAAGCAGTCGTAGAAAAAATTGGAATCATGGAAAGCCCCAGTGGGATCGTGAATCTCTTTTGACTTGTTCACATCAACATGTAGTTATGCTGCGTGTCATTCTGGAAATGTGAGACTGAGACACAAATCTTGTTATCCCATTTTAAAGCTTCACTCATGCAGTCTCGAAGCTACCTGTAAAGCACTGTGTTACCGTGCTTTTAGTTACTGCCGGCATGGCTCAGTGAAGAAAATGTTTTCTCTAAAGAAACCTTGTGCTTCCAGTTCCTAGTTGGAAGCTCACCCTTCTCTCCTCTATACCTAAAGTGAAAGTCAACGTGAGCCCTAGCCTAGAAGTAAGGCCCTGATTTGCCTTGCCAAACGGGAGGAGTGGAGCAGCTCCATGTGGCCTTCAACACTGTTCTGCTTTACTTTAACGGTAGTAAGCATTCCAAGACTCCTAGAGACCTTGCTTCAGCACCCACTTGGGTATCAGAAAACTGCCTAGAGCCAGGAAGCTTTGGTCCTGCGTGTATGCTGCCTATCAACTTACAAATTGGAGACTGAGAGCACAAGGCTTGTTTGCCCATTATGAAAGCTCCGTTCATGCGGCTTCCAATATACCTGAAAAGCTTTGTTGTTGCCGCTCTTTTAGTAACTGCCGGCATGGTTCTGAGAAGATATTGAGTTTTCCCGTAAGAAACCTTGTGCTTCCAGTTCCTAGTTGGAAGCTCACCCTGCTCTCCTCTATACCAAAAGTGAAAGTCCACGTGAGCACTAACCTCCAAGTAAGGCCCTGATTATCCTTGCAAATCGGGAGGCATGCAGCAGCTCTATGAGGCCTTCATCGCTGTTCTGCTATAGTTTAACGGTAGTAAGCTTACCAAGACTCCTAGGAACCATGCTTCAGCACCCGTTTCGGTAACAGAACATTGCATAGAGCCAGGAAGCTCTGGTGGGCCGTGTATGCTGCGTGTCAACCTAGAAATTGGAGACTTATGGCACAAGGCTTGTCTTCCCATTATGAAAGCCTCGTTCATGTGGCCTCGAATATACCTGAAGAGTTTGTTGTTGCCGCTGTTTTAGTCACTGCCGGCATAGTTCTGAGAAGATATTGAGTTGTCCCGTAAGAAACCTTGTGCCTCCAGTTCCTAGTTGGAAGCTCACCCTGCTCTGCTCTATACCTAAAGTGAAAGTTAACGTGAGCCACAATCTCGAAGTAAGGCACGGATTTGCCTTGCCAAACGGGAGGCGTGGAGCAGCTCCATGAGGTCTTCTTCACTGTTCCGCTTTAGTTTCACGGTAGTAAGCTTTCCAAGACTCCTAGGGACCTTGCTTCAGCACCCGTTTCGGTACCAGTATACTGAGTAGAGCCAGGAAGCTCAGGGCCAGCTCAGCAACTTCTGCCCCGTAGGCCTTTTGGAACACCCCATTGTTGGCTAGAGAAAGGCAACACACTGCACTCTTCCTTGGGAGAGCCAGATGACCTCAGCTCTACACAGGATTCAGGAACACACTTCTAGACTGTTCTCCATGCAATGGATGTCACCTCATTCCCCTAGCTGAACTCTACTGAGAAAAACACTCTGCTTCTAATCCCTTTTCACCTTTTACACTTAGAGTCACGCGTCCTCAAGGAGGTGGTCGGCTTGCATTCCAAGTACAATTTAAACACAGTTCTTGGTGTAACACTGCAGGTCTTTGGAAGAAGCACGGTCACCTAAGTCTCCCTCGCGCTTCCTTTGTTTAGGCACTTGGCTGCACGCAAAAAAGCGGACGTAGAAAACAGTTGCATCACTGAAAGCCCCAGTGGGTATCGTGAATCTCTTTTGACTTGTTAGCATCAACATGTACTTATGCTGCGTGTCAATCTGGAAATGGGAGACACAAATCTAGTTTTCGCATTTTGAAAGCTCCACTCATGCAGTCTCGAAGCTACCTGTAAAGCAGTGTTGTTAACGTGCTTTTAGTTTCTGCCGGCATGGCTCAGAGAAGAACATGAGTTTTCTCGAAAGAAACCTTGTGCTTCCAGTTCCTAGTTGGAAGCTCACCCTGCTCTCCTCTATACCAAAAGTGAAAGTCCACGTGAGCAGTAACCTCCAAGGAAGGCCCTGATTATCCTTGCAAATCGGGAGGCATGCAGCAGCTCCATGAGGCCTTCATCGCTGTTCTGCTTTAGTTTAACGGTAGTAAGCTTTCCAAGACTCCTAGGAACCTTGCTTCAGCACCCGTTTCGGTAACAGAACACTGCATAGAGCCAGGAAGCTCTGGTCCTGCGAGTATGCTGCGTGTCAACGTACACATTGAAGACTGATGGCACAAGGCTCGTTTGCCCATTATGAGAGCTCCGTTTAAGTGGCCCCGAATATTCCTGAAAAGCACTGTTGTTGCCGGGGCTTTACTCACTGCTGCATGGTTCTGAGAAGATACTGAGTTTTCCCGTAAGAAACCTTGTGCTTCCAGTTCCTAGTTGGAAGCTCACCCTGCTCTGTTCTATATCTAAAGTGAAAGTCAACGTGAGCCCTAGCCTCGAAGTAAGGCCCTGAGTTGCCTTGCCAAACGGCAGGCCTGGAGCAGCTCCATGAGGCCTTCTTCACTGTTATGCTTTAGTTTCACAGTAGTAAGACTTTCCAAGACTCCTAGGGACCTTGCTTCAGCACCCGTTTCGGTAAGAGTATACTGAGTAGAGACAGGAAGCTTTGGTCCAATTAAGCAACTTCCAGCCCTGTAGGCCTCTTGGAACAATCCAGTGTTGGATACAGAAAGGCAACACACTGCACTCTTCCTTGGGAGAGCCAGATGACCTCAGCTCTACACAGGATTTAAGAACACACTTCGAGACTGTCCTCCATGCAATGGATGTCACCTCATTCCCCTAGCTGAACTCTACTGAGAAAAACACTCTGCTTCTAATCCCTTTTCACCTTTTACACTTAGAGTCACGCATCCTCAAAGAGGTGGTCGGCTTGCATTCCAAGTACAATTAAAGCACAGTTCTTGTTGTAACACTGCAGGTCTTTGGAAGATGCACAGGCCCTAAGTTTCCCTGGCGCATCCGTTGTATAGGCACTTGGCTGCACGCAGAAAAGCGGTCGTAGAATAAAGTTGAATCACTGAAAGCCCCAGTGGGTATCGTGAATCTCTTTTGACTTGTTAGCATCAGCATGTACTTACGCTGCGTTTCAATCTGGAAATGGGAGACTGATAGCACAAAGCTTGTTTTCCCATTTTGAAAGCTCCACTCATGCAGTCTCGAAGCTACCTGAAAAGCACTGTTGTTACCGTGTTTTTAGGGAATGCCGGCATGGCTCAGAGAAGAAAATGAGTTTTCCCGAAAGAAACCTTGTGCTTCCAGTTCCTAGTTGGAAGCTCACCCTGCTCTCCTCTACACCAAAAGTGAGAATCCCCGTGAGCACTAACCTCCAAGTAAGGCCCTGATTATCCTTGCAAATCGGGAGGCATGCAGCAGCTCCATGAGGCCTTCATCGCTGTTCTGCTTTAGTTTAACGGTAGTAAGCTTTCCAAGACTCCTAGTAACCTTGCTTCAGCACCCGGTTCGGTAACAGAAAATGGCATAGAGCCAGGAAGCTCTGGTCCTGCGAGTATGCTGCGTGTCAACGTACAAATTGAAGACTGATGGCACAAGGCTTGTTTGCCCATTATGAGAGCTCCGTTTCTGTGGCCTCGAATATACCTGAAAAGCACTGTTGTTGCTGGGGCTTTACTCACTGCTGCATGGTTCTGAGAAGATACTGAGTTTTCCTGTAAGAAGCCTTGTGCTTCCAGTTCCCAGTTGGAAGCTCACCCTGCTCTGCTCTATATCTAAAGTGAAAGTCAACATGAGCCCTAGCCTCGAAGTAAGGCCCTGAGTTGCCTTGCCAAACGGGAGGCCTGGAGCAGCTCCATGAGGCCTTCTTCACTGTTCTGCTTTAGTTTCATGGTAGTAAGCTTTTCAAGACTCCTAGGGACCTTGCTTCAGCACCCGTTTCGGTACCAGTATACTGAGTAGAGCTTAGAAACTCAGGGTCAGCTCAGCAACTTCAGCCCCGTAGGCCTTTTGGAACACCCCATTGTTGACTAGAGAAAGGCAACACACTGCACTCTTCCTTGGGTGAGCCAGATGACCTCAGCTCTACACAGGATTCAGGAACACACTTCTAGACTGTCCTCCATGCAATGGATGTCACCTCATTCCCCTAGCTGAACTCTATTGAGAAAAACACTCTGCTTCTATTCCCTTTTCACCTTTTACACTTAGAGTCACGCATCCTCAAGGAGGTGGTCGGCTTGCATTCCAAGTACAATTTAAGCACAGTTCTTGGTGTAACACTGCAGGTTTCAGGAAGAAGCACAGGCCCCTAAGTCTCCATCACGCATCCTTTGTTTAGGCACTTTGCTGCACGCAGATAAGCCGTCGTAGAAAAAATTCGAATCATGGTAAGCCCCAGTGGGATCGTGAATCTCTTTTGACTTGTTCGCATCAACATGTAGTTATGCTGCGTGTCATTCTGGAAATGTGAGACTGAGACACAAATCTTCTTATCCCATTTTAAAGCTTCACTCATGCAGTCTCGAAGCTACCTGTAAAGCACTGTTGTTACCTTGCTTTTAGTTACTGCCGGCATGGCTCAGTGAAGAAAATGTTTTCTCTAAAGAAACCTTGTGCTTCCAGTTCCTAGTTGGAAGCTCACCATTCTCTCCTCTATACCTAAAGTGAAAGTCAACGTGAGCCCTAGCCTAGAAGTAAGGCCCTGATTTGCCTTGCCAAACGGGAGGAGTGGAGCAGCTCCATGAGGCCTTCTACACTGTTCTGATTTACTTTAATGGTAGTAAGCATTCCAAGACTCCTAGAGACCTTGCTTCAGCACCCACTTGGGTATCAGAAAACTGCCTAGAGCCAGGAAGCTTTGGTCCTGCGTGTATGCTGCCTATCAACTTACAAATTGGAGACTGAGAGCACAAGGCTTGTTTGCCCATTATGAAAGCTCCGTTCATGCGGCTTCCAATATACCTGAAAAGCTTTGTTGTTGCCGCTCTTTTAGTAACTGCCGGCATGGTTCTGAGAAGATATTGAGTTTTCCCGTAAGAAACCTTGTGCTTCCAGTTCCTAGTTGGAAGCTCACCCTGCTCTCCTCTATACCAAAAGTGAAAGTCCACGTGAGCACTAACCTCGAACTAAGGCCCTGATTATCCTTGCAAATCGGGAGGCATGCAGCAGCTCTATGAGGCCTTCATCGCTGTTCTGCTATAGTTTAACGGTAGTAAGCTTACCAAGACTCCTAGGAACCATGCTTCAGCACCCGTATCGGTAACAGAACATTGCATAGAGCCAGGAAGCTCTGGTGGGCCGTGTATGCTGCGTGTCAACCTAGAAATTGGAGACTTATGGCACAAGGCTTGTCTTCCCATTATGAAAGCCTCGTTCATGTGGCCTCGAATATACCTGAAGAGTTTGTTGTTGCCGCTGTTTTAGTCACTGCCGGCATAGTTCTGAGAAGATATTGAGTTGTCCCGTAAGAAACCTTGTGCCTCCAGTTCCTAGTTGGAAGCTCACCCTGCTCTGCTCTATACCTAAAGTGAAAGTCAACGTGAGCCACAATCTCGAAGTAAGGCACGGATTTGCCTTGCCAAACGGGAGGCGTGGAGCAGCTCCATGAGGCCTTCTTCACTGTTCCGCTTTAGTTTCACGGTAGTAAGCTTTCCAAGACTCCTAGGGACCTTGCTTCAGCACCCGTTTCGGTACCAGTATACTGAGTAGAGCCAGGAAGCTCAGGGCCAGCTCAGCAACTTCTGCCCCGTAGGCCTTTTGGAACACCCCATTGTTGGCTAGAGAAAGGCAACACACTGCACTCTTCCTTGGGAGAGCCAGATGACCTCAGCTCTACACAGGATTCAGGAACACACTTCTAGACTGTTCTCCATGCAATGGATGTCACCTCATTCCCCTAGCTGAACTCTACTGAGAAAAACACTCTGCTTCTAATCCCTTTTCACCTTTTACACTTAGAGTCACGCGTCCTCAAGGAGGTGGTCGGCTTGCATTCCAAGTACAATTTAAACACAGTTCTTGGTGTAACACTGCAGGTCTTTGGAAGAAGCACGGTCACCTAAGTCTCCCTCGCGCTTCCTTTGTTTAGGCACTTGGCTGCACGCAAAAAAGCGGACGTAGAAAACAGTTGCATCACTGAAAGCCCCAGTGGGTATCGTGAATCTCTTTTGACTTGTTAGCATCAACATGTACTTATGCTGCGTGTCAATCTGGAAATGGGAGACACAAATCTAGTTTTCGCATTTTGAAAGCTCCACTCATGCAGTCTCGAAGCTACCTGTAAAGCAGTGTTGTTAACGTGCTTTTAGTTTCTGCCGGCATGGCTCAGAGAAGAACATGAGTTTTCTCGAAAGAAACCTTGTGCTTCCAGTTCCTAGTTGGAAGCTCACCCTGCTCTCCTCTATACCAAAAGTGAAAGTCCACGTGAGCAGTAACCTCCAAGGAAGGCCCTGATTATCCTTGCAAATCGGGAGGCATGCAGCAGCTCCATGAGGCCTTCATCGCTGTTCTGCTTTAGTTTAACGGTAGTAAGCTTTCCAAGACTCCTAGGAACCTTGCTTCAGCACCCGTTTCGGTAACAGAACACTGCATAGAGCCAGGAAGCTCTGGTCCTGCGAGTATGCTGCGTGTCAACGTACACATTGAAGACTGATGGCACAAGGCTCGTTTGCCCATTATGAGAGCTCCGTTTAAGTGGCCTCGAATATTCCTGAAAAGCACTGTTGTTGCCGGGGCTTTACTCACTGCTGCATGGTTCTGAGAAGATACTGAGTTTTCCCGTAAGAAGCCTTGTGCTTCCAGTTCCCAGTTGGAAGCTCACCCTGCTCTGTTCTATATCTAAAGTGAAAGTCAACGTGAGCCCTAGCCTCGAAGTAAGGCCCTGAGTTGCCTTGCCAAACGGGAGGCCTGGAGCAGCTGCATGAGGCCTTCTTCACTGTTCTGCTTTAGTTTCATGGTAGTAAGCTTTTCAAGACTCCTAGGGACCTTGCTTCAGCACCCGTTTCGGTACCAGTATACTGAGTAGAGCTTAGAAACTCAGGGCCAGCTCAGCAACTTCAGCCCCGTAGGCCTTTTGGAACACCCCATTGTTGACTAGAGAAAGGCAACACACTGCACTCTTCCTTGGGTGAGCCAGATGACCTCAGCTCTACACAGGATTCAGGAACACACTTCTAGACTGTCCTCCATGCAATGGATGTCACCTCATTCCCCTAGCTGAACTCTATTGAGAAAAACACTCTGCTTCTATTCCCTTTTCACCTTTTACACTTAGAGTCACGCATCCTCAAGGAGGTGGTCGGCTTGCATTCCAAGTACAATTTAAGCACAGTTCTTGGTGTAACACTGCAGGTCTCAGGAAGAAGCACAGGCCCCTAAGTCTCCATCGCGCATCCTTTGTTTAGGCACTTTGCTGCACGCAGATAAGCGGTCGTAGAAAAAATTGGAATCATGGAAAGCCCCAGTGGGATCGTGAATCTCTTTTGACTTGTTCGCATCAACATGTAGTTATGCTGCGTGTCATTCTGGAAATGTGAGACTGAGACACAAATCTTGTTATCCCATTTTAAAGCTTCACTCATGCAGTCTCGAAGCTACCTGTAAAGCACTGTGTTACCGTGCTTTTAGTTACTGCCGGCATGGCTCAGTGAAGAAAATGTTTTCTCTAAAGAAACCTTGTGCTTCCAGTTCCTAGTTGGACGCTCACCCTTCTCTCCTCTATACCTAAAGTGAAAGTCAACGTGAGCCCTAGCCTAGAAGTAAGGCCCTGATTTGCCTTGCCAAACGGGAGGAGTGGAGCAGCTCCATGTGGCCTTCAACACTGTTCTGCTTTACTTTAACGGTAGTAAGCATTCCAAGACTCCTAGAGACCTTGCTTCAGCACCCACTTGGGTATCAGAAAACTGCCTAGAGCCAGGAAGCTTTGGTCCTGCGTGTATGCTGCCTATCAACTTACAAATTGGAGACTGAGAGCACAAGGCTTGTTTGCCCATTATGAAAGCTCCGTTCATGCGGCTTCCAATATACCTGAAAAGCTTTGTTGTTGCCGCTGTTTTAGTAACTGCCGGCATGGTTCTGAGAAGATATTGAGTTTTCCCGTAAGAAACCTTGTGCTTCCAGTTCCTAGTTGGAAGCTCACCCTGCTCTCCTCTATACCAAAAGTGAAAGTCCACGTGAGCACTAACCTCGAACTAAGGCCCTGATTATCCTTGCAAATCGGGAGGCATGCAGCAGCTCTATGAGGCCTTCATCGCTGTTCTGCTATAGTTTAACGGTAGTAAGCTTACCAAGACTCCTAGGAACCATGCTTCAGCACCCGTTTCGGTAACAGAACATTGCATAGAGCCAGGAAGCTCTGGTGGGCCGTGTATGCTGCGTGTCAACCTAGAAATTGGAGACTTATGGCACAAGGCTTGTCTTCCCATTATGAAAGCCTCGTTCATGTGGCCTCGAATATACCTGAAGAGTTTGTTGTTGCCGCTGTTTTAGTCACTGCCGGCATAGTTCTGAGAAGATATTGAGTTGTCCCGTAAGAAACCTTGTGCCTCCAGTTGCTAGTTGGAAGCTCACCCTGCTCTGCTCTATACCTAAAGTGAAAGTCAACGTGAGCCACAATCTCGAAGTAAGGCACGGATTTGCCTTGCCAAACGGGAGGCGTGGAGCAGCTCCATGAGGCCTTCTTCACTGTTCCGCTTTAGTTTCACGGTAGTAAGCTTTCCAAGACTCCTAGGGACCTTGCTTCAGCACCCGTTTCGGTACCAGTATACTGAGTAGAGCCAGGAAGCTCAGGGCCAGCTCAGCAACTTCTGCCCCGTAGGCCTTTTGGAACACCCCATTGTTGGCTAGAGAAAGGCAACACACTGCACTCTTCCTTGGGAGAGCGAGATGACCTCAGCTCTACACAGGATTCAGGAACACACTTCTAGACTGTTCTCCATGCAATGGATGTCACCTCATTCCCCTAGCTGAACTCTACTGAGAAAAACACTCTGCTTCTAATCCCTTTTCACCTTTTACACTTAGAGTCACGCATCCTCAAGGAGGTGGTCGGCTTGCATTCCAAGTACAATTTAAACACAGTTCTTGGTGTAACACTGCAGGTCTTTGGAAGAAGCACGGTCACCTAAGTCTCCCTCGCGCTTCCTTTGTTTAGGCACTTGGCTGCACGCAGAAAAGCGGACGTAGAAAACATTTGCATCACTGAAAGCCCCAGTGGGTATCGTGAATCTCTTTTGACTTGTTAGCATCAACATGTACTTATGCTGCGTGTCAATCTGGAAATGGGAGACACAAATCTAGTTTTCGCATTTTGAAAGCTCCACTCATGCAGTCTCGAAGCTACCTGTAAAGCAGTGTTGTTAACGTGCTTTTAGTTTCTGCCGGCATGGCTCAGAGAAGAACATGAGTTTTCTCGAAAGAAACCTTGTGCTTCCAGTTCCTGGTTGGAAGCTCACCCTGCTCTCCTCTATACCAAAAGTGAAAGTCCACGTGAGCAGTAACCTCCAAGGAAGGCCCTGATTATCCTTGCAAATCGGGAGGCATGTAGCAGCTCCATGAGGCCTTCATCGCTGTTCTGCTTTAGTTTAACGGTAGTAAGCTTTCCAAGACTCCTAGGAACCTTGCTTCAGCACCCGTTTCGGTAACAGAACACTGCATAGAGCCAGGAAGCTCTGGTCCTGCGAGTATGCTGCGTGTCAACGTACACATTGAAGAGTGATGGCACAAGGCTCGTTTGCCCATTATGAGAGCTCCGTTTAAGTGGCCCCGAATATTCCTGAAAAGCACTGTTGTTGCCGGGGCTTTACTCACTGCTGCATGGTTCTGAGAAGATACAGAGTTTTCCCGTAAGAAACCTTGTGCTTCCAGTTCCTAGTTGGAAGCTCACCCTGCTCTGTTCTATATCTAAAGTGAAAGTCAACGTGAGCCCTAGCCTCGAAGTAAGGCCCTGAGTTGCCTTGCCAAACGGCAGGCCTGGAGCAGCTCCATGAGGCCTTCTTCACTGTTATGCTTTAGTTTCACAGTAGTAAGGCTTTCCAAGACTCCTAGGGACCTTGCTTCAGCACCCGTTTCGGTAAGAGTATACTGAGTAGAGACAGGAAGCTTTGGTCCAATTAAGCAACTTCCAGCCCTGTAGGCCTCTTGGAACAATCCAGTGTTGGATACAGAAAGGCAACACACTGCACTCTTCCTTGGGAGAGCCAGATGACCTCAGCTCTACACAGGATTTAAGAACACACTTCGAGACTGTCCTCCATGCAATGGATGTCACCTCATTCCCCTAGCTGAACTCTACTGAGAAAAACACTCTGCTTCTAATCCCTTTTCACCTTTTACACTTAGAGTCACGCATCCTCAAAGAGGTGGTCGGCTTGCATTCCAAGTACAATTAAAGCACAGTTCTTGTTGTAACACTGCAGGTCTTTTGAAGATGCACAGGCCCTAAGTTTCCCTGGCGCATCCGTTGTATAGGCACTTGGCTGCACGCAGAAAAGCGGTCGTAGAATAAAGTTGAATCACTGAAAGCCCCAGTGGGTATCGTGAATCTCTTTTGACTTGTTAGCATCAGCATGTACTTACGCTGCGTTTCAATCTGGAAATGGGAGACTGATAGCACAAAGCTTGTTTTCCCATTTTGAAAGCTCCACTCATGCAGTCTCGAAGCTACCTGAAAAGCACTGTTGTTACCGTGTTTTTAGGGAATGCCGGCATGGCTCAGAGAAGAAAATGAGTTTTCCCGAAAGAAACCTTGTGCTTCCAGTTCCTAGTTGGGAGCTCACCCTGCTCTCCTCTACACCAAAAGTGAGAATCCCCGTGAGCACTAACCTCCAAGTAAGGCCCTGATTATCCTTGCAAATCGGGAGGCATGCAGCAGCTCCATGAGGCCTTCATCGCTGTTCTGCTTTAGTTTAACGGTAGTAAGCTTTCCAAGACTCCTAGTAACCTTGCTTCAGCACCCGGTTCGGTAACAGAAAATGGCATAGAGCCAGGAAGCTCTGGTCCTGCGAGTATGCTGCGTGTCAACGTACAAATTGAAGACTGATGGCACAAGGCTTGTTTGCCCATTATGAGAGCTCCGTTTCTGTGGCCTCGAATATACCTGAAAAGCACTGTTGTTGCCGGGGCTTTACTCACTGCTGCATGGTTCTGAGAAGATACTGAGTTTTCCTGTAAGAAGCCTTGTGCTTCCAGTTCCCAGTTGGAAGCTCACCCTGCTCTGCTCTATATCTAAAGTGAAAGTCAACATGAGCCCTAGCCTCGAAGTAAGGCCCTGAGTTGCCTTGCCAAACGGGAGGCCTGGAGCAGCTCCATGAGGCCTTCTTCACTGTTCTGCTTTAGTTTCATGGTAGTAAGCTTTTCAAGACTCCTAGGGACCTTGCTACAGCACCCGTTTCGGTACCAGTATACTGAGTAGAGCTTAGAAACTCAGGGTCAGCTCAGCAACTTCAGCCCCGTAGGCCTTTTGGAACACCCCATTGTTGACTAGAGAAAGGCAACACACTGCACTCTTCCTTGGGTGAGCCAGATGACCTCAGCTCTACACAGGATTCAGGAACACACTTCTAGACTGTCCTCCATGCAATGGATGTCACCTCATTCCCCTAGCTGAACTCTATTGAGAAAAACACTCTGCTTCTATTCCCTTTTCACCTTTTACACTTAGAGTCACGCATCCTCAAGGAGGTGGTCGGCTTGCATTCCAAGTACAATTTAAGCACAGTTCTTGGTGTAACACTGCAGGTTTCAGGAAGAAGCACAGGCCCCTAAGTCTCCATCGCGCATCCTTTGTTTAGGCACTTTGCTGCACGCAGATAAGCGGTCGTAGAAAAAATTGGAATCATGGTAAGCCCCAGTGGGATCGTGAATCTCTTTTGACTTGTTCGCATCAACATGTAGTTATGCTGCGTGTCATTCTGGAAATGTGAGACTGAGACACAAATCTTGTTATCCCATTTTAAAGCTTCACTCATGCAGTCTCGAAGCTACCTGTAAAGCACTGTTGTTACCGTGCTTTTAGTTACTGCCGGCATGGCTCAGTGAAGAAAATGTTTTCTCTAAAGAAACCTTGTGCTTCCAGTTCCTAGTTGGAAGCTCACCATTCTCTCCTCTATACCTAAAGTGAAAGTCAACGTGAGCCCTAGCCTAGAAGTAAGGCCCTGATTTGCCTTGCCAAACGGGAGGAGTGGAGCAGCTCCATGAGGCCTTCTACACTGTTCTGATTTACTTTAATGGTAGTAAGCATTCCAAGACTCCTAGAGACCTTGCTTCAGCACCCACTTGGGTATCAGAAAACTGCCTAGAGCCAGGAAGCTTTGGTCCTGCGTGTATGCTGCCTATCAACTTACAAATTGGAGACTGAGAGCACAAGGCTTGTTTGCCCATTATGAAAGCTCCGTTCATGCGGCTTCCAATATACCTGAAAAGCTTTGTTGTTGCCGCTCTTTTAGTAACTGCCGGCATGGTTCTGAGAAGATATTGAGTTTTCCCGTAAGAAACCTTGTGCTTCCAGTTCCTAGTTGGAAGCTCACCCTGCTCTCCTCTATACCAAAAGTGAAAGTCCACGTGAGCACTAACCTCGAACTAAGGCCCTGATTATCCTTGCAAATCGGGAGGCATGCAGCAGCTCTATGATGCCTTCATCGCTGTTCTGCTATAGTTTAACGGTAGTAAGCTTACCAAGACTCCTAGGAACCATGCTTCAGCACCCGTATCGGTAACAGAACATTGCATAGAGCCAGGAAGCTCTGGTGGGCCGTGTATGCTGCGTGTCAACCTAGAAATTGGAGACTTATGGCACAAGGCTTGTCTTCCCATTATGAAAGCCTCGTTCATGTGGCCTCGAATATACCTGAAGAGTTTGTTGTTGCCGCTGTTTTAGTCACTGCCGGCATAGTTCTGAGAAGATATTGAGTTGTCCCGTAAGAAACCTTGTGCCTCCAGTTCCTAGTTGGAAGCTCACCCTGCTCTGCTCTATACCTAAAGTGAAAGTCAACGTGAGCCACAATCTCGAAGTAAGGCACGGATTTGCCTTGCCAAACGGGAGGCGTGGAGCAGCTCCATGAGGCCTTCTTCACTGTTCCGCTTTAGTTTCACGGTAGTAAGCTTTCCAAGACTCCTAGGGACCTTGCTTCAGCACCCGTTTCGGTACCAGTATACTGAGTAGAGCCAGGAAGCTCAGGGCCAGCTCAGCAACTTCTGCCCCGTAGGCCTTTTGGAACACCCCATTGTTGGCTAGAGAAAGGCAACACACTGCACTCTTCCTTGGGAGAGCCAGATGACCTCAGCTCTACACAGGATTCAGGAACACACTTCTAGACTGTTCTCCATGCAATGGATGTCACCTCATTCCCCTAGCTGAACTCTACTGAGAAAAACACTCTGCTTCTAATCCCTTTTCACCTTTTACACTTAGAGTCACGCATCCTCAAGGAGGTGGTCGGCTTGCATTCCAAGTACAATTTAAACACTGTTCTTGGTGTAACACTGCAGGTCTTTGGAAGAAGCACGGTCACCTAAGTCTCCCTCGCGCTTCCTTTGTTTAGGCACTTGGCTGCACGCAAAAAAGCGGACGTAGAAAACAGTTGCATCACTGAAAGCCCCAGTGGGTATCGTGAATCTCTTTTGACTTGTTAGCATCAACATGTACTTATGCTGCGTGTCAATCTGGAAATGGGAGACACAAATCTAGTTTTCGCATTTTGAAAGCTCCACTCATGCAGTCTCGAAGCTACCTGTAAAGCAGTGTTGTTAACGTGCTTTTAGTTTCTGCCGGCATGGCTCAGAGAAGAACATGAGTTTTCTCGAAAGAAACCTTGTGCTTCCAGTTCCTAGTTGGAAGCTCACCCTGCTCTCCTCTATACCAAAAGTGAAAGTCCACGTGAGCAGTAACCTCCAAGGAAGGCCCTGATTATCCTTGCAAATCGGGAGGCATGCAGCAGCTCCATGAGGCCTTCATCGCTGTTCTGCTTTAGTTTAATGGTAGTAAGCTTTCCAAGACTCCTAGGAACCTTGCTTCAGCACCCGTTTCGGTAACAGAACACTGCATAGAGCCAGGAAGCTCTGGTCCTGCGAGTATGCTGCGTGTCAACGTACACATTGAAGACTGATGGCACAAGGCTCGTTTGCCCATTATGAGAGCTCCGTTTAAGTGGCCTCGAATATTCCTGAAAAGCACTGTTGTTGCCGGGGCTTTACTCACTGCTGCATGGTTCTGAGAAGATACTGAGTTTTCCCGTAAGAAGCCTTGTGCTTCCAGTTCCCAGTTGGAAGCTCACCCTGCTCTGTTCTATATCTAAAGTGAAAGTCAACGTGAGCCCTAGCCTCGAAGTAAGGCCCTGAGTTGCCTTGCCAAACGGGAGGCCTGGAGCAGCTGCATGAGGCCTTCTTCACTGTTCTGCTTTAGTTTCATGGTAGTAAGCTTTTCAAGACTCCTAGGGACCTTGCTTCAGCACCCGTTTCGGTACCAGTATACTGAGTAGAGCTTAGAAACTCAGGGCCAGCTCAGCAACTTCAGCCCCGTAGGCCTTTTGGAACACCCCATTGTTGACTAGAGAAAGGCAACACACTGCACTCTTCCTTGGGTGAGCCAGATGACCTCAGCTCTACACAGGATTCAGGAACACACTTCTAGACTGTCCTCCATGCAATGGATGTCACCTCATTCCCCTAGCTGAACTCTATTGAGAAAAACACTCTGCTTCTATTCCCTTTTCACCTTTTACACTTAGAGTCACGCATCCTCAAGGAGGTGGTCGGCTTGCATTCCAAGTACAATTTAAGCACAGTTCTTGGTGTAACACTGCAGGTCTCAGGAAGAAGCACAGGCCCCTAAGTCTCCATCGCGCATCCTTTGTTTAGGCACTTTGCTGCACGCAGATAAGCGGTCGTAGAAAAAATTGGAATCATGGAAAGCCCCAGTGGGATCGTGAATCTCTTTTGACTTGTTCGCATCAACATGTAGTTATGCTGCGTGTCATTCTGGAAATGTGAGACTGAGACACAAATCTTGTTATCCCATTTTAAAGCTTCACTCATGCAGTCTCGAAGCTACCTGTAAAGCACTGTGTTACCGTGCTTTTAGTTACTGCCGGCATGGCTCAGTGAAGAAAATGTTTTCTCTAAAGAAACCTTGTGCTTCCAGTTCCTAGTTGGACGCTCACCCTTCTCTCCTCTATACCTAAAGTGAAAGTCAACGTGAGCCCTAGCCTAGAAGTAAGGCCCTGATTTGCCTTGCCAAACGGGAGGAGTGGAGCAGCTCCATGAGGCCTTCTACACTGTTCTGATTTACTTTAATGGTAGTAAGCATTCCAAGACTCCTAGAGACCTTGCTTCAGCACCCACTTGGGTATCAGAAAACTGCCTAGAGCCAGGAAGCTTTGGTCCTGCGTGTATGCTGCCTATCAACTTACAAATTGGAGACTGAGAGCACAAGGCTTGTTTGCCCATTATGAAAGCTCCGTTCATGCGGCTTCCAATATACCTGAAAAGCTTTGTTGTTGCCGCTGTTTTAGTAACTGCCGGCATGGTTGTGAGAAGATACTGAGTTTTCCCGTAAGAAACCTTGTGCTTCCAGTTCTTAGTTGGAAGCTCACCCTGCTCTCCTCTATACCAAAAGTGAAAGTCCACGTGAGCACTAACCTCCAAGTAAGGCCCTGATTATCCTTGCAAATCGGGAGGCATGCAGCAGCTCTATGAGGCCTTCATCGCTGTTCTGCTATAGTTTAACGGTAGTAAGCTTACCAAGACTCCTAGGAACCATGCTTCAGCACCCGTTTCGGTAACAGAACATTGCATAGAGCCAGGAAGCTCTGGTGGGCCGTTTATGCTGCGTGTCAACCTAGAAATTGCAGACTTATGGCACAAGGCTTGTTTTCCCATTATGAAAGCCTCGTTCATGTGGCCTCGAATATACCTGAAGAATTTGTTGTTGCCGCTGTTTTAGTCACTGCCGGCATAGTTCTGAGAAGATATTGAGTTTTCCCGTAAGAAACCTTGTGCCTCCAGTTCCTAGTTGGAAGCTCACCCTGCTCTGCTCTATACCTAAAGTGAAAGTCAACGTGAGCCACAATCTCGAAGTAAGGCACGGATTTGCCTTGCCAAACGGGAGGCGTGGAGCAGCTCCATGAGGCCTTCTTCACTGTTCCGCTTTAGTTTCACGGTAGTAAGCTTTCCAAGACTCCTAGGGACCTTGCTTCAGCACCCATTTCGGTACCAGTATGCTGAGTAGAGCCAGGAAGCTCAGGGCCAGCTCAGCAACTTCTGCCCCGTAGGCCTTTTGGAACACCCCATTGTTGGCTAGAGAAAGGCAACACACTGCACTCTTCCTTGGGAGAGCCAGATGACCTCAGCTCTACACAGGTTTCAGGAACACACTTCTAGACTATCCTCCATGCAGTGGATGTCACCTCATTCCCCTAGCTGAACTCTACTGAGAAAAACACTCTGCTTCTAATCCCTTTTCACCTTTTACACTTAGAGTCACGCATCCTCAAGGAGGTGGTCAGCTTGCATTCCAAGTACAATTTAAACACTGTTCTTGGTGTAACACTGCAGGTCTTTGGAAGAAGCACAGTCACCTAAGTCTCCGTCACGCTTCCTTTGTTTAGGCACTTGGCTGTACGCAGAAAAGCGGTCGTAGAAAACAGTTGCATCACTGAAAGCCCCAGTGGGTATCGTGAATCTCTTTTGACTTGTTAGCATCAACATGTACTTATGCTGCGTGTCAATCTGGAAATGGGAGACACAAATCTAGTTTTCGCATTTTGAAAGCTCCACTCATGCAGTCTCGAAGCTACCTGTAAAGCAGTGTTGTTAACGTGCTTTTAGTTTCTGCCGGCATGGCTCAGAGAAGAACATGAGTTTTCTCGAAAGAAACCTTGTGCTTCCAGTTCCTAGTTGGAAGCTCACCCTGCTCTCCTCTATACCAAAAGTGAAAGTCCACGTGAGCAGTAACCTCCAAGTAAGGCCCTGATTATCCTTGCAAATCGGGAGGCATGCAGCAGCTCCATGAGGCCTTCATCGCTGTTCTGCTTTAGTTTAACGGTAGTAAGCTTTCCAAGACTCCTAGGAACCTTGCTTCAGCACCCGTTTCGGTAACAGAACACTGCATAGAGCCAGGAAGCTCTGGTCCTGCGAGTATGCTGCGTGTCAACGTACACATTGAAGACTGATGGCACAAGGCTTGTTTGCCCATTATGAGAGCTCCGTTTATGTGGCTTCGAATATTCCTGAAAAGCAGTGTTGTTGCCGGGGCTTTACTCACTGCTGCATGGTTCTGAGAAGATACTGAGTTTTCCCGTAAGAAACCTTGTGCTTCCAGTTCCTAGTTGGAAGCTCACCCTGCTCTGTTCTATATCTAAAGTGAAAGTCAACGTGAGCCCTAGCCTCGAAGTAAGGCCCTGAGTTGCCTTGCCAAACGGGAGGTGTGGAGCAGCTCCATGAGGCCTTCTTCACTGTTATGCTTTAGTTTCACAGTAGTAAGCTTTTCAAGACTCCTAGGGACCTTGCTTCACCACCCGTTTCGGTAAGAGTATACTGAGTAGAGACAGGACGCTTTGTTCCAATTAAGCCACTTCCAGCCCTGTAGGCCTCTTGGAACAATCCAGTGTTGGATACAGAAAGGGAACACACTGCACTCTTCCTTGGGAGAGCCAGATTACCTCAGCTCTACACAGGATTCAGGAACACACTTCGAGACTGTCCTCCATGCAATGGATGTCACCTCATTCCCCTAGCTGAACTCTACTGAGAAAAACACTCTGCTTCTATTCCCTTTTCACCTTTTACACATAGAGTCACGCATCCTCAAAGAGGTGGTCGGCTTGCATTCCAAGTACAACTTAAGCACAGTTCTTGTTGTAACACTGCAGGTCTTTGGAAGATGCACAGGCCCTAAGTTTCCCTGGCGCATCCGTTGTTTAGGCACTTGGCTGCACGCAGAAAAGCGGTCGTAGAATAAAGTTGCATCACTGAAAGCCCCAGTGGGTATCGTGAATCTCTTTTGACTTGTTAGCATCAACATGTACTTATGCTGCGTGTCAATCTGGAAATGGGAGACTGATGGCACAAAGCTTGTTTTCCCATTTGGAAAGCTCCACTCATGCTGTCTCGAAGCTACCTGAAAAGCACTGTTGTTACCGTGTTTTTAGGTACTGCCGGCATGGCTCAGAGAAGAAAATGTGTTTTCCCGAAAGAAACCTTGTGCTTCCAGTTCCTAGTTGGAAGCTCACCCTGCTCTCCTCTATACCAAAAGTGAGAGTCCCCGTGAGCACTAACCTCCAAGTAAGGTCCTGATTATCCTTGCAAATCGGGAGGCATGCAGCAGCTCCATGAGGCCTTCATCGCTGTTCTGCTTTAGTTTAACGGTAGTAAGCTTTCCAAGACTCCTAGAATCCTTGCTTCAGCACCCGGTTCGGTAACAGAAAACTGCATAGAGCCAGGAAGTTCTGGTCCAGCGAGTATCCTGCATGTCAACGTACAAATTGAAGACTGATGGCACAAGGCTTGTTTGCCCATTATGAGAGCTCCGTTACTGTGGCCTCGAATATACCTGAAAAGCACTGTTGTTGCCGGGGCTTTACTCACTGCTGCATGGTTCTGAGAAGATACTGAGTTTTCCCGTAAGAAACCTTGTGCTTCCAGTTCCTAGTTGGAAGCTCACCCTGCTCTGCTCTATATCTAAAGTGAAAGTCAACATGAGCCCTAGCCTCGAAGTAAGGCCCTGAGTTGCCTTGCCAAACGGGAGGCCTGGAGCAGCTCCATGAGGCCTTCTTCACTGTTCTGCTTTAGTTTCATGGTAGTCAGCTTTCCAAGACTCCTAGGGACCTTGCTTCAGCACCCGTTTCGGTACCAGTATACTGAGTAGAGCTTAGAAACTCAGGGCCAGCTCAGCAACTTCAGCCCCGTAGGCCTTTTGGAACACCCCATTGTTGACTTGAGAAAGGCAACACACTGCACTCTTCCTTGGGTGAGCCAGATGACCTCAGCTCTACACAGGATTCAGGAACACACTTCTAGACTGTCCTCCATGCAATGGATGTCACCTCATTCCCCTAGCTGAACTCTATTGAGAAAAACACTCTGCTTCTATTCCCTTTTCACCTTTTACACTTAGAGTCACGCATCCTCAAGGAGGTGGTCGGCTTGCATTCCAAGTACAATTTAAGCACAGTTCTTGGTTTAACACTGCAGGTCTCAGGAAGAAGCACAGGCCCCTAAGTCTCCATCGCGCATCCTTTGTTTAGGCCCTTTGCTGCACGCAGATAAGCCGTCGTAGAAAAAATTGGAATCATGGTAAGCCCCAGTGGGATCGTGAATCTCTTTTGACTTGTTCGCATCAACATGTAGTTATGCTGCGTGTCATTCTGGAAATGTGAGACTGAGACACAAATCTTGTTATCCCATTTTAAAGCTTCACTCATGCAGTCTCGAAGCTACCTGTAAAGCACTGTTGTTACCGTGCTTTTAGTTACTGCCGGCATGGCTCAGTGAAGAAAATGTTTTCTCTAAAGAAACCTTGTGCTTCCAGTTCCTAGTTGGAAGCTCACCCTTCTCTCCTCTATACCTAAAGTGAAAGTCAACGTGAGCCCTAGCCTAGAAGTAAGGCCCTGATTTGCCTTGCCAAACGGGAGGAGTGGAGCAGCTCCATGAGGCCTTCTACACTGTTCTGCTTTACTTTAATGGTAGTAAGCATTCCAAGACTCCTAGAGACCTTGCTTCAGCACCCACTTGGGTATCAGAAAACTGCCTAGAGCCAGGAAGCTTTGGTCCTGCGTGTATGCTGCGTATCAACTTACAAATTGGAGACTGAGAGCACAAGGCTTGTTTGCCCATTATGAAAGCTCCGTTCATGCGGCTTCCAATATACCTGAAAAGCTTTGTTGTTGCCGCTGTTTTAGTAACTGCCGGCATGGTTCTGAGAAGATATTGAGTTTTCCCGTAAGAAACCTTGTGCTTCCAGTTCCTAGTTGGAAGCTCACCCTGCTCTCCTCTATACCAAAAGTGAAAGTCCACGTGAGCACTAACCTCGAACTAAGGCCCTGATTATCCTTGCAAATCGGGAGGCATGCAGCAGCTCTATGAGGCCTTCATCGCTGTTCTGCTATAGTTTAACGGTAGTAAGCTTACCAAGACTCCTAGGAACCATGCTTCAGCACCCGTTTCGGTAACAGAACATTGCATAGAGCCAGGAAGCTCTGGTGGGCCGTGTATGCTGCGTGTCAACCTAGAATTTGGAGACTTATGGCACAAGGCTTGTCTTCCCATTATGAAAGCCTCGTTCATGTGGCCTCGAATATACCTGAAGAGTTTGTTGTTGCCGCTGTTTTAGTCACTGCCGGCATAGTTCTGAGAAGATATTGAGTTGTCCCGTAAGAAACCTTGTGCCTCCAGTTCCTAGTTGGAAGCTCACCCTGCTCTGCTCTATACCTAAAGTGAAAGTCAACGTGAGCCACAATCTCGAAGTAAGGCACGGATTTGCCTTGCCAAACGGGAGGCGTGGAGCAGCTCCATGAGGCCTTCTTCACTGTTCCGCTTTAGTTTCACGGTAGTAAGCTTTCCAAGACTCCTAGGGACCTTGCTTCAGCACCCGTTTCGGTACCAGTATACTGAGTAGAGCCAGGAAGCTCAGGGCCAGCTCAGCAACTTCTGCCCCGTAGGCCTTTTGGAACACCCCATTGTTGGCTAGAGAAAGGCAACACACTGCACTCTTCCTTGGGAGAGCCAGATGACCTCAGCTCTACACAGGATTCAGGAACACACTTCTAGACTGTTCTCCATGCAATGGATGTCACCTCAATCCCCTAGCTGAACTCTACTGAGAAAAACACTCTGCTTCTAATCCCTTTTCACCTTTTACACTTAGAGTCACGCATCCTCAAGGAGGTGGTCGGCTTGCATTCCAAGTACAATTTAAACACTGTTCTTGGTGTAACACTGCAGGTCTTTGGAAGAAGCACGGTCACCTAAGTCTCCCTCGCGCTTCCTTTGTTTAGGCACTTGGCTGCACGCAAAAAAGCGGACGTAGAAAACAGTTGCATCACTGAAAGCCCCAGTGGGTATCGTGAATCTCTTTTGACTTGTTAGCATCAACATGTACTTATGCTGCGTGTCAATCTGGAAATGGGAGACACAAATCTAGTTTTCGCATTTTGAAAGCTCCACTCATGCAGTCTCGAAGCTACCTGTAAAGCAGTGTTGTTAACGTGCTTTTAGTTTCTGCCGGCATGGCTCAGAGAAGAACATGAGTTTTCTCGAAAGAAACCTTGTGCTTCCAGTTCCTAGTTGGAAGCTCACCCTGCTCTCCTCTATACCAAAAGTGAAAGTCCACGTGAGCAGTAACCTCCAAGGAAGGCCCTGATTATCCTTGCAAATCGGGAGGCATGCAGCAGCTCCATGAGGCCTTCATCGCTGTTCTGCTTTAGTTTAACGGTAGTAAGCTTTCCAAGACTCCTAGGAACCTTGCTTCAGCACCCGTTTCGGTAACAGAACACTGCATAGAGCCAGGAAGCTCTAGTCCTGCGAGTATGCTGCGTGTCAACGTACACATTGAAGACTGATGGCACAAGGCTCGTTTGCCCATTATGAGAGCTCCGTTTAAGTGGCCTCGAATATTCCTGAAAAGCACTGTTGTTGCCGGGGCTTTACTCACTGCTGCATGGTTCTGAGAAGATACTGAGTTTTCCCGTAAGAAGCCTTGTGCTTCCAGTTCCCAGTTGGAAGCTCACCCTGCTCTGTTCTATATCTAAAGTGAAAGTCAACGTGAGCCCTAGCCTCGAAGTAAGGCCCTGAGTTGCCTTGCCAAACGGGAGGCCTGGAGCAGCTGCATGAGGCCTTCTTCACTGTTCTGCTTTAGTTTCATGGTAGTAAGCTTTTCAAGACTCCTAGGGACCTTGCTTCAGCACCCGTTTCGGTACCAGTATACTGAGTAGAGCTTAGAAACTCAGGGCCAGCTCAGCAACTTCAGCCCCGTAGGCCTTTTGGAACACCCCATTGTTGACTAGAGAAAGGCAACACACTGCACTCTTCCTTGGGTGAGCCAGATGACCTCAGCTCTACACAGGATTCAGGAACACACTTCTAGACTGTCCTCCATGCAATGGATGTCACCTCATTCCCCTAGCTGAACTCTATTGAGAAAAACACTCTGCTTCTATTCCCTTTTCACCTTTTACACTTAGAGTCACGCATCCTCAAGGAGGTGGTCGGCTTGCATTCCAAGTACAATTTAAGCACAGTTCTTGGTGTAACACTGCAGGTCTCAGGAAGAAGCACAGGCCCCTAAGTCTCCATCGCGCATCCTTTGTTTAGGCACTTTGCTGCACGCAGATAAGCGGTCGTAGAAAAAATTGGAATCATGGAAAGCCCCAGTGGGATCGTGAATCTCTTTTGACTTGTTCGCATCAACATGTAGTTATGCTGCGTGTCATTCTGGAAATGTGAGACTGAGACACAAATCTTGTTATCCCATTTTAAAGCTTCACTCATGCAGTCTCGAAGCTACCTGTAAAGCACTGTGTTACCGTGCTTTTAGTTACTGCCGGCATGGCTCAGTGAAGAAAATGATTTCTCTAAAGAAACCTTGTGCTTCCAGTTCCTAGTTGGACGCTCACCCTTCTCTCCTCTATACCTAAAGTGAAAGTCAACGTGAGCCCTAGCCTAGAAGTAAGGCCCTGATTTGCCTTGCCAAACGGGAGGAGTGGAGCAGCTCCATGAGGCCTTCTACACTGTTCTGATTTACTTTAATGGTAGTAAGCATTCCAACACTCCTAGAGACCTTGCTTCAGCACCCACTTGGGTATCAGAAAACTGCCTAGAGCCAGGAAGCTTTGGTCCTGCGTGTATGCTGCCTATCAACTTACAAATTGGAGACTGAGAGCACAAGGCTTGTTTGCCCATTATGAAAGCTCCGTTCATGCGGCTTCCAATATACCTGAAAAGCTTTGTTGTTGCCGCTGTTTTAGTAACTGCCGGCATGGTTGTGAGAAGATACTGAGTTTTCCCGTAAGAAACCTTGTGCTTCCAGTTCTTAGTTGGAAGCTTACCCTGCTCTCCTCTATACCAAAAGTGAAAGTCCACGTGAGCACTAACCTCCAAGTAAGGCCCTGATTATCCTTGCAAATCGGGAGGCATGCAGCAGCTCTATGAGGCCTTCATCGCTGTTCTGCTATAGTTTAACGGTAGTAAGCTTACCAAGACTCCTAGGAACCATGCTTCAGCACCCGTTTCGGTAACAGAACATTGCATAGAGCCAGGAAGCTCTGGTGGGCCGTTTATGCTGCGTGTCAACCTAGAAATTGCAGACTTATGGCACAAGGCTTGTTTTCCCATTATGAAAGCCTCGTTCATGTGGCCTCGAATATACCTGAAGAGTTTGTTGTTGCCGCTGTTTTAGTCACTGCCGGCATAGTTCTGAGAAGATATTGAGTTGTCCCGTAAGAAACCTTGTGCCTCCAGTTCCTAGTTGGAAGCTCACCCTGCTCTGCTCTATACCTAAAGTGAAAGTCAACGTGAGCCACAATCTCGAAGTAAGGCACGGATTTGCCTTGCCAAACGGGAGGCGTGGAGCAGCTCCATGAGGCCTTCTTCACTGTTCCGCTTTAGTTTCACGGTAGTAAGCTTTCCAAGACTCCTAGGGACCTTGCTTCAGCACCCATTTCGGTACCAGTATGCTGAGTAGAGCCAGGAAGCTCAGGGCCAGCTCAGCAACTTCTGCCCCGTAGGCCTTTTGGAACACCCCATTGTTGGCTAGAGAAAGGCAACACACTGCACTCTTCCTTGGGAGAGCCAGATGACCTCAGCTCTACACAGGTTTCAGGAACACACTTCTAGACTATCCTCCATGCAGTGGATGTCACCTCATTCCCCTAGCTGAACTCTACTGAGAAAAACACTCTGCTTCTAATCCCTTTTCACCTTTTACACTTAGAGTCACGCATCCTCAAGGAGGTGGTCAGCTTGCATTCCAAGTACAATTTAAACACTGTTCTTGGTGTAACACTGCAGGTCTTTGGAAGAAGCACAGTCACCTAAGTCTCCGTCACGCTTCCTTTGTTTAGGCACTTGGCTGTACGCAGAAAAGCGGTCGTAGAAAACAGTTGCATCACTGAAAGCCCCAGTGGGTATCGTGAATCTCTTTTGACTTGTTAGCATCAACATGTACTTATGCTGCGTGTCAATCTGGAAATGGGAGACACAAATCTAGTTTTCGCATTTTGAAAGCTCCACTCATGCAGTCTCGAAGCTACCTGTAAAGCAGTGTTGTTAACGTGCTTTTAGTTTCTGCCGGCATGGCTCAGAGAAGAACATGAGTTTTCTCGAAAGAAACCTTGTGCTTCCAGTTCCTAGTTGGAAGCTCACCCTGCTCTCCTCTATACCAAAAGTGAAAGTCCACGTGAGCAGTAACCTCCAAGTAAGGCCCTGATTATCCTTGCAAATCGGGAGGCATGCAGCAGCTCCATGAGGCCTTCATCGCTGTTCTGCTTTAGTTTAACGGTAGTAAGCTTTCCAAGACTCCTAGGAACCTTGCTTCAGCACCCGTTTCGGTAACAGAACACTGCATAGAGCCAGGAAGCTCTGGTCCTGTGAGTATGCTGCGTGTCAACGTACACATTGAAGACTGATGGCACAAGGCTTGTTTGCCCATTATGAGAGCTCCGTTTATGTGGCTTCGAATATTCCTGAAAAGCAGTGTTGTTGCCGGGGCTTTACTCACTGCTGCATGGTTCTGAGAAGATACTGAATTTTCCCGTAAGAAACCTTGTGCTTCCAGTTCCTAGTTGGAAGCTCACCCTGCTCTGTTCTATATCTAAAGTGAAAGTCAACGTGAGCCTTAGCCTCGAAGTAAGGCCCTGAGTTGCCTTGCCAAACGGGAGGTGTGGAGCAGCTCCATGAGGCCTTCTTCACTGTTATGCTTTAGTTTCACAGTAGTAAGCTTTTCAAGACTCCTAGGGACCTTGCTTCACCACCCGTTTCGGTAAGAGTATACTGAGTAGAGACAGGACGCTTTGTTCCAATTAAGCCACTTCCAGCCCTGTAGGCCTCTTGGAACAATCCAGTGTTGGATACAGAAAGGGAACACACTGCACTCTTCCTTGGGAGAGCCAGATTACCTCAGCTCTACACAGGATTCAGGAACACACTTCGAGACTGTCCTCCATGCAATGGATGTCACCTCATTCCCCTAGCTGAACTCTACTGAGAAAAACACTCTGCTTCTATTCCCTTTTCACCTTTTACACATAGAGTCACGCATCCTCAAAGAGGTGGTCGGCTTGCATTCCAAGTACAACTTAAGCACAGTTCTTGTTGTAACACTGCAGGTCTTTGGAAGATGCACAGGCCCTAAGTTTCCCTGGCGCATCCGTTGTTTAGGCACTTGGCTGCACGCAGAAAAGAGGTCGTAGAATAAAGTTGCATCACTGAAAGCCCCAGTGGGTATCGTGAATCTCTTTTGACTTGTTAGCATCAACATGTACTTATGCTGCGTGTCAATCTGGAAATGGGAGACTGATGGCACAAAGCTTGTTTTCCCATTTGGAAAGCTCCACTCATGCTGTCTCGAAGCTACCTGAAAAGCACTGTTGTTACCGTGTTTTTAGGTACTGCCGGCATGGCTCAGAGAAGAAAATGTGTTTTCCCGAAGGAAACCTTGTGCTTCCAGTTCCTAGTTGGAAGCTCACCCTGCTCTCCTCTATACCAAAAGTGAGAGTCCCCGTGAGCACTAACCTCCAAGTAAGGTCCTGATTATCCTTGCAAATCGGGAGGCATGCAGCAGCTCCATGAGGCCTTCATCGCTGTTCTGCTTTAGTTTAACGGTAGTAAGCTTTCCAAGACTCCTAGGATCCTTGCTTCAGCACCCGGTTCGGTAACAGAAAACTGCATAGAGCCAGGAAGTTCTGGTCCAGCGAGTATCCTGCATGTCAACGTACAAATTGAAGACTGATGGCACAAGGCTTGTTTGCCCATTATGAGAGCTCCGTTACTGTGGCCTCGAATATACCTGAAAAGCACTGTTGTTGCCGGGGCTTTACTCACTGCTGCATGGTTCTGAGAAGATACTGAGTTTTCCCGTAAGAAACCTTGTGCTTCCAGTTCCTATTTGGAAGCTCACCCTGCTCTGCTCTATATCTAAAGTGAAAGTCAACATGAGCCCTAGCCTCGAAGTAAGGCCCTGAGTTGCCTTGCCAAACGGGAGGCCTGGAGCAGCTCCATGAGGCCTTCTTCACTGTTATGCTTTAGTTTCATGGTAGTAAGCTTTCCAAGACTCCTAGGGACCTTGCTTCAGCACCCGTTTCGGTACCAGTATACTGAGTAGAGCTTAGAAACTCAGGGCCAGCTCAGCAACTTCAGCCCCGTAGGCCTTTTGGAACACCCCATTGTTGACTAGAGAAAGGCAACACACTGCACTCATCCTTGGGTGAGCCAGATGACCTCAGCTCTACACAGGATTCAGGAACACACTTCTAGACTGTCCTCCATGCAATGGATGTCACCTCATTCCCCTAGCTGAACTCTATTGAGAAAAACACTCTGCTTCTATTCCCTTTTCACCTTTTACACTTAGAGTCACGCATCCTCAAGGAGGTGGTCGGCTTGCATTCCAAGTACAATTTAAGCACAGTTCTTGGTTTAACACTGCAGGTCTCAGGAAGAAGCACAGGCCCCTAAGTCTCCATCGCGCATCCTTTGTTTAGGCACTTTGCTGCACGCAGATAAGCCGTCGTAGAAAAAATTGGAATCATGGTAAGCCCCAGTGGGATCGTGAATCTCTTTTGACTTGTTCGCATCAACATGTAGTTATGCTGCGTGTCATTCTGGAAATGTGAGACTGAGACACAAATCTTGTTATCCCATTTTAAAGCTTCACTCATGCAGTCTCGAAGCTACCTGTAAAGCACTGTTGTTACCGTGCTTTTAGTTACTGCCGGCATGGCTCAGTGAAGAAAATGTTTTCTCTAAAGAAACCTTGTGCTTCCAGTTCCTAGTTGGAAGCTCACCCTTCTCTCCTCTATACCTAAAGTGAAAGTCAACGTGAGCCCTAGCCTAGAAGTAAGGCCCTGATTTGCCTTGCCAAACGGGAGGAGTGGAGCAGCTCCATGAGGCCTTCTACACTGTTCTGCTTTACTTTAATGGTAGTAAGCATTCCAAGACTCCTAGAGACCTTGCTTCAGCACCCACTTGGGTATCAGAAAACTGCCTAGAGCCAGGAAGCTTTGGTCCTGCGTGTATGCTGCGTATCAACTTACAAATTGGAGACTGAGAGCACAAGGCTTGTTTGCCCATTATGAAAGCTCCGTTCATGCGGCTTCCAATATACCTGAAAAGCTTTGTTGTTGCCGCTGTTTTAGTAACTGCCGGCATGGTTGTGAGAAGATATTGAGTTTTCCCGAAAGAAACCTTGTGCTTCCAGTTCTTAGTTGGAAGCTCACCCTGCTCTCCTCTATACCAAAAGTGAAAGTCCATGTCAGCACTAACCTCCAAGTAAGGCCCTGATTATCCTTGCAAATCGGGAGGCATGCAGCAGCTCTATGAGGCCTTCATCGCTGTTCTGCTATAGTTTAACGGTAGTAAGCTTACCAAGACTCCTAGGAACCATGCTTCAGCACCCGTTTCGGTAACAGAACATTGCATAGAGCCAGGAAGCTCTGGTGGGCCGTGTATGCTGCGTGTCAACCTAGAAATTGGAGACTTATGGCACAAGGCTTGTCTTCCCATTATGAAAGCCTCGTTCATGTGGCCTCGAATATACCTGAAGAGTTTGTTGTTGCCGCTGTTTTAGTCACTGCCGGCATAGTTCTGAGAAGATATTGAGTTTTCCCGTAAGAAACCTTGTGCCTCCAGTTCCTAGTTGGAAGCTCACCCTGCTCTGCTCTATACCTAAAGTGAAAGTCAACGTGAGCCACAATCTCGAAGTAAGGCACGGATTTGCCTTGCCAAACGGGAGGCGTGGAGCAGCTCCATGAGGCCTTCTTCACTGTTCCGCTTTAGTTTCACGGTAGTAAGCTTTCCAAGACTCCTAGGGACCTTGCTTCAGCACCCGTTTCGGTACCAGTATACTGAGTAGAGCCAGGAAGCTCAGGGCCAGCTCAGCAACTTCTGCCCCGTAGGCCTTTTGGAACACCCCATTGTTGGCTAGAGAAAGGCAACACACTGCACTCTTCCTTGGGAGAGCCAGATGACCTCAGCTCTACACAGGATTCAGGAACACACTTGTAGACTGTCCTCCATGCAATGGATGTCACCTCATTCCCCTAGCTGAACTCGACAGAGAAAAACACTCTGCTTCTAATCCCTTTTCACCTTTTACACTTAGAGTCACGCATCCTCAAGGAGGTGGTCGGCTTGCATTCCAAGTACAATTTAAACACTGTTCTTGGTGTAACACTGCAGGTCTTTGGAAGAAGCACAGTCACCTAAGTCTCCCTCGCGCTTCCTTTGTTTAGGCACTTGGCTGCACGCAGAAAAGCGGTCGTAGAAAACAGTTGCATCACTGAAAGCCCCAGTGGGTATCGTGAATCTCTTTTGACTTGTTAGCATCAACATGTACTTATGCTGCGTGTCAATCTGGAAATGGGAGACACAAATCTAGTTTTCGCATTTTGAAAGCTCCACTCATGCAGTCTCGAAGCTACCTGTAAAGCAGTGTTGTTAACGTGCTTTTAGTTTCTGCCGGCATGGCTCAGAGAAGAACATGAGTTTTCTCGAAAGAAACCTTGTGCTTCCAGTTCCTAGTTGGAAGCTCACCCTGCTCTCCTCTATACCAAACGTGAAAGTCCACGTGAGCAGTAACCTCCAAGGAAGGCCCTGATTATCCTTGCAAATCGGGAGGCATGCAGCAGCTCCATGAGGCCTTCATCGCTGTTCTGCTTTAGTTTAACGGTAGTAAGCTTTCCAAGACTCCTAGGAACCTTGCTTCAGCACCCGTTTCGGTAACAGAACACTGCATAGAGCCAGGAAGCTCTGGTCCTGCGAGTATGCTGCGTGTCAACGTACACATTGAAGACTGATGGCACAAGGCTTGTTTGCCCATTATGAGAGCTCCGTTTATGTGGCCTCGAATATTCCTGAAAAGCAGTGTTGTTGCCGGGGCTTTACTCACTGCTGCATGGTTCTGAGAAGATACTGAGTTTTCCCGTAAGAAATCTTGTGCTTCCAGTTCCTAGTTGGAAGCTCACCCTGCTCTGTTCTATATCTAAAGTGAAAGTCAACATGAGCCCTAGCCTCGAAGTAAGGCCCTGAGTTGCCTTGCCAAACGGGAGGTGTGGAGCAGCTCCATGAGGCCTTCTTCACTGTTATGCTTTAGTTTCACAGTAGTAAGCTTTTCAAGACTCCTAGGGACCTTGCTTCAGCACCCGTTTCGGTAAGAGTATACTGAGTAGAGACAGGACGCTTTGGTCCAATTAAGCCACTTCCAGCCCTGTAGGCCTCTTGGAACAATCCAGTGTTGGATACAGAAAGGCAACACACTGCACTCTTCCTTGGGAGAGCCAGATTACCTCAGCTCTACACAGGATTCAGGAACACACTTCGAGACTGTCCTCCATGCAATGGATGTCACCTCATTCCCCTAGCTGAACTCTACTGAGAAAAACACTCTGCTTCTAATCCCTTTTCACCTTTTACACATAGAGTCACGCATCCTCAAAGAGGTGGTCGGCTTGCATTCCAAGTACAACTTAAGCACAGTTCTTGTTGTAACACTGCAGGTCTTTGGAAGATGCACAGGCCCTAAGTTTCCCTGGCGCATCCGTTGTTTAGGCACTTGGCTGCACGCAGAAAAGCGGACGTAGAAAACAGTTGCATCACTGAAAGCCCCAGTGGGTATCGTGAATCTCTTTTGACTTGTTAGCATCAACATGTACTTATGCTGCGTGTCAATCTGGAAATGGGAGACTGAAGGCACAAAGATTGTTTTCCCATTTGGAAAGCTCCACTCATGCAGTCTCGAAGCTACCTGAAAAGCACTGTTGTTACCGTGTTTTTAGGTACTGCCGGCATGGCTCAGAGAAGAAAATGAGTTTTCCCGAAAGAAACCTTGTGCTTCCAGTTCCTAGTTGGAAGCTCACCCTGCTCTCCTCTATACCAAAAGTGAGAGTCCCCGTGAGCACTAAACTCCAAGTAAGGCCCTGATTATCCTTGCAAATTGGGAGGCATGCAGCAGCTCCATGAGGCCTTCATCGCTGTTCTGCTTTAGTTTAAGGGTTGTAAGCTTTCCAAGACTCCTAGGAACCTTGCTTCAGCACCCGGTTCGGTAACAGAAAACTGCATAGAGCCAGGAAGTTCTGGTCCTGCGAGTATGCTGCATGTCAACGTAAAAATTGAAGACTGATGGCACAAGGCTTGTTTGCCCATTATGAGAGCTCCGTTACTGTGGCCTCGAATATACCTGAAAAGCACTGTTGTTGCCGGGGCTTTACTCACTGCTGCATGGTTCTGAGAAGATACTGAGTTTTCCCGTAAGAAACCTTGTGCTTCCAGTTCCTAGTTGGAAGCTCACCCTGCTCTGCTCTATATCTAAAGTGAAAGTCAACATGAGCCCTAGCCTCAAAGTAAGGCCCTGAGTTGCCTTGCCAAACGGGAGGCCTGGAGCAGCTCCATGAGGCCTTCTTCACTGTTCTGCTTTAGTTTCATGGTAGTAAGCTTTCCAAGACTCCTAGGGACCTTGCTTCAGCACCCGTTTCGGTACCAGTATACTGAGTAGAGCTTAGAAACTCAGGGCCAGCTCAGCAACTTCAGCCCCGTAGGCCTTTTGGAACACCCCATTGTTGACTAGAGAAAGGCAACACACTGCACTCTTCCTTGGGTGAGCCAGATGACCTCAGCTCTACACGGGATTCAGGAACACACTTCTAGACTGTCCTCCATGCAATGGATGTCACCTCATTCCCCTAGCTGAACTCTATTGAGAAAAACACTCTGCTTCTATTCCCTTTTCACCTTTTACACTTAGAGTCACGCATCCTCAAGGAGGTGGTCGGCTTGCATTCCAAGTACAATTTAAGCACAGTTCTTGGTGTAACACTGCAGGTCTCAGGAAGAAGCACAGGCCCCTAAGTCTCCATCGTGCATCCTTTGTTTAGGCACTTTGCTGCACGCAGATAAGCGGTCGTAGAAAAAATTGGAATCATGGTAAGCCCCAGTGGGATCGTGAATCTCTTTTGACTTGTTCGCATCAACATGTAGTTATGCTGCGTGTCATTCTGGAAATGTGAGACTGAGACACAAATCTTGTTATCCCATTTTAAAGCTTCACTCATGCAGTCTCGAAGCTACCTGTAAAGCACTGTTGTTACCGTGCTTTTAGTTACTGCCGGCATGGCTCAGTGAAGAAAATGTTTTCTCTAAAGAAACCTTGTGCTTCCAGTTCCTAGTTGGAAGCTCACCCTTCTCTCCTCTATACCTAAAGTGAAAGTCAACGTGAGCCCTAGCCTAGAAGTAAGGCCCTGATTTGCCTTGCCAAACGGGAGGAGTGGAGCAGCTCCATGAGGCCTTCTACACTGTTCTGCTTTACTTTAACGGTAGTAAGCATTCCAAGACTCCTAGAGACCTTGCTTCAGCACCCACTTGGGTATCAGAAAACTGCCTAGAGCCAGGAAGCTTTGGTCCTGCGTGTATGCTGCGTATCAACTTACAAATTGGAGACTGAGAGCACAAGGCTTGTTTGCCCATTATGAAAGCTCCGTTCATGCGGCTTCCAATATACCTGAAAAGCTTTGTTGTTGCCGCTGTTTTAGTAACTGCCGGCATGGTTGTGAGAAGATATTGAGTTTTCCCGTAAGAAACTTTGTGCTTCCAGTTCTTAGTTGGAAGCTCACCCTGCTCTCCTCTATACCAAAAGTGAAAGTCCACGTGAGCACTAACCTCCAAGTAAAGCCCTGATTATCCTTGCAAATCGGGAGGCATGCAGCAGCTCTATGAGGCCTTCATCGCTTTTCTGCTTTAGTTTAACAGTAGTAAGCTTACCAAGACCCCTAGGAACCATGCTTCAGCACCCGTTTCGGTAACAGAACATTGCATAGAGCCAGGAAGCTCTGGTGGGCCGTGTATGCTGCGTGTCAACCTAGAAATTGGAGACTTATGGCACAAGGCTTGTTTTCCCATTATGAAAGCCTCGTTCATGTGGCCTAGAATATACCTGAAAAGTTTGTTGTTGCCGCTGTTTTAGACACTGCCGGCATATTTCTGAGAAGATATTGAGTTTTCCCGTAAGAAACCTTGTGCCTCCAGTTCCTAGTTGGAAGCTCACCCTGCTCTGCTCTATACCTAAAGTGAAAGTCAACGTGAGCCACAATCTCGAAGTAAGGCACGGATTTGCCTTGCCAAACGGGAGGCGTGGAGTAGCTCCATGAGGCCTTCTTCACTGTTCCGCTTTAGTTTCACGGTAGTAAGCTTTCCAAGACTCCTAGGGACCTTGCTTCAGCACCCGTTTCGGTACCAGTATGCTGAGTAGAGCCAGGAAGCTCAGGGCCAGCTCAGCAACTTCTGCCCGGTAGGCCTTTTGGAACACCCCATTGTTGGCTAGAGAAAGGCAACACACTGCACTCTTCCTTGGGAGAGCCAGATGACCTCAGCTCTACACAGGATTCAGGAACACACTTGTAGACTGTCCTCCATGCAACGGATGTCACCTCATTCCCCTAGCTGAACTCGACTGAGAAAAACACTCTGCTTCTAATCCCTTTTCACCTTTTACACTTAGAGTCACGCATCCTCAAGGAGGTGGTCGGCTTGCATTCCAAGTACAATTTAAACACTGTTCTTGGTGTAACACTGCAGGTCTTTGGAAGAAGCACAGTCACCTAAGTCTCCCTCGCGCTTCCTTTGTTTAGGCACTTGGCTGCACGCAGAAAAGCGGTCGTAGAAAACAGTTGCATCACTGAAAGCCCCAGTGGGTATCGTGAATCTCTTTTGACTTGTTAGCATCAACATGTACTTATGCTGCGTGTCAATCTGGAAATGGGAGACACAAATCTAGTTTTCGCATTTTGAAAGCTCCACTCATGCAGTCTCGAAGCTACCTGTAAAGCAGTGTTGTTAACGTGCTTTTAGTTTCTGCCGGCATGGCTCAGAGAAGAACATGAGTTTTCTCGAAAGAAACCTTGTGCTTCCAGTTCCTAGTTGGAAGCTCACCCTGCTCTCCTCTATACCAAAAGTGAAAGTCCACGTGAGCAGTAACCTCCAAGGAAGGCCCTGATTATCCTTGCAAATCGGGAGGCATGCAGCAGCTCCATGAGGCCTTCATCGCTGTTCTGCTTTAGTTTAACGGTAGTAAGCTTTCCAAGACTCCTAGGAACCTTGCTTCAGCACCCGTTTCGGTAACAGAACACTGCATAGAGCCAGGAAGCTCTGGTCCTGCGAGTATGCTGCGTGTCAACGTACACATTGAAGACTGATGGCACAAGGCTTGTTTGCCCATTATGAGAGCTCCGTTTATGTGGCCTCGAATATTCCTGAAAAGCAGTGTTGTTGCCGGGGCTTTACTCACTGCTGCATGGTTCTGAGAAGATACTGAGTTTTCCCGTAAGAAATCTTGTGCTTCCAGTTCCTAGTTGGAAGCTCACCCTGCTCTGTTCTATATCTAAAGTGAAAGTCAACATGAGCCCTAGCCTCGAAGTAAGGCCCTGAGTTGCCTTGCCAAACGGGAGGTGTGGAGCAGCTCCATGAGGCCTTCTTCACTGTTATGCTTTAGTTTCACAGTAGTAAGCTTTTCAAGACTCCTAGGGACCTTGCTTCAGCACCCGTTTCGGTAAGAGTATACTGAGTAGAGACAGGACGCTTTGGTCCAATTAAGCCACTTCCAGCCCTGTAGGCCTCTTGGAACAATCCAGTGTTGGATACAGAAAGGCAACACACTGCACTCTTCCTTGGGAGAGCCAGATTACCTCAGCTCTACACAGGATTCAGGAACACACTTCGAGACTGTCCTCCATGCAATGGATGTCACCTCATTCCCCTAGCTGAACTCTACTGAGAAAAACACTCTGCTTCTAATCCCTTTTCACCTTTTACACATAGAGTCACGCATCCTCAAAGAGGTGGTCGGCTTGCATTCCAAGTACAACTTAAGCACAGTTCTTGTTGTAACACTGCAGGTCTTTGGAAGATGCACAGGCCCTAAGTTTCCCTGGCGCATCCGTTGTTTAGGCACTTGGCTGCACGCAGAAAAGGCGGACGTAGAAAACAGTTGCATCACTGAAAGCCCCAGTGGGTATCGTGAATCTCTTTTGACTTGTTAGCATCAACATGTACTTATGCTGCGTGTCAATCTGGAAATGGGAGACTGAAGGCACAAAGATTGTTTTCCCATTTGGAAAGCTCCACTCATGCAGTCTCGAAGCTACCTGAAAAGCACTGTTGTTACCGTGTTTTTAGGTACTGCCGGCATGGCTCAGAGAAGAAAATGAGTTTTCCCGAAAGAAACCTTGTGCTTCCAGTTCCTAGTTGGAAGCTCACCCTGCTCTCCTCTATACCAAAAGTGAGAGTCCCCGTGAGCACTAAACTCCAAGTAAGGCCCTGATTATCCTTGCAAATTGGGAGGCATGCAGCAGCTCCATGAGGCCTTCATCGCTGTTCTGCTTTAGTTTAAGGGTTGTAAGCTTTCCAAGACTCCTAGGAACCTTGCTTCAGCACCCGGTTCGGTAACAGAAAACTGCATAGAGCCAGGAAGTTCTGGTCCTGCGAGTATGCTGCATGTCAACGTAAAAATTGAAGACTGATGGCACAAGGCTTGTTTGCCCATTATGAGAGCTCCGTTACTGTGGCCTCGAATATACCTGAAAAGCACTGTTGTTGCCGGGGCTTTACTCACTGCTGCATGGTTCTGAGAAGATACTGAGTTTTCCCGTAAGAAACCTTGTGCTTCCAGTTCCTAGTTGGAAGCTCACCCTGCTCTGCTCTATATCTAAAGTGAAAGTCAACATGAGCCCTAGCCTCGAAGTAAGGCCCTGAGTTGCCTTGCCAAACGGGAGGCCTGGAGCAGCTCCATGAGGCCTTCTTCACTGTTCTGCTTTAGTTTCATGGTAGTAAGCTTTCCAAGACTCCTAGGGACCTTGCTTCAGCACCCGTTTCGGTACCAGTATACTGAGTAGAGCTTAGAAACTCAGGGCCAGCTCAGCAACTTCAGCCCCGTAGGCCTTTTGGAACACCCCATTGTTGACTAGAGAAAGGCAACACACTGCACTCTTCCTTGGGTGAGCCAGATGACCTCAGCTCTACACGGGATTCAGGAACACACTTCTAGACTGTCCTCCATGCAATGGATGTCACCTCATTCCCCTAGCTGAACTCTATTGAGAAAAACACTCTGCTTCTATTCCCTTTTCACCTTTTACACTTAGAGTCACGCATCCTCAAGGAGGTGGTCGGCTTGCATTCCAAGTACAATTTAAGCACAGTTCTTGGTGTAACACTGCAGGTCTCAGGAAGAAGCACAGGCCCCTAAGTCTCCATCGTGCATCCTTTGTTTAGGCACTTTGCTGCACGCAGATAAGCGGTCGTAGAAAAAATTGGAATCATGGTAAGCCCCAGTGGGATCGTGAATCTCTTTTGACTTGTTCGCATCAACATGTAGTTATGCTGCGTGTCATTCTGGAAATGTGAGACTGAGACACAAATCTTGTTATCCCATTTTAAAGCTTCACTCATGCAGTCTCGAAGCTACCTGTAAAGCACTGTTGTTACCGTGCTTTTAGTTACTGCCGGCATGGCTCAGTGAAGAAAATGTTTTCTCTAAAGAAACCTTGTGCTTCCAGTTCCTAGTTGAAAGCTCACCCTTCTCTCCTCTATACCTAAAGTGAAAGTCAACGTGAGCCCTAGCCTAGAAGTAAGGCCCTGATTTGCCTTGCCAAACGGGAGGAGTGGAGCAGCTCCATGAGGCCTTCTACACTGTTCTGCTTTACTTTAACGGTAGTAAGCATTCCAAGACTCCTAGAGACCTTGATTCAGCACCCACTTGTGTATCAGACAACTGCCTAGAGCCAGGAAGCTTTGGTCCTGCGTGTATGCTGCCTATCAACTTACAAATTGGAGACTGAGAGCACAAGGCTTGTTTGCCCATTATGAAAGCTCCGTTCATGCGGCTTCCAATATACCTGAAAAGCTTTGTTGTTGCCGCTGTTTTAGTAACTGCCGGCATGGTTGTGAGAAGATATTGAGTTTTCCCGTAAGAAACTTTGTGCTTCCAGTTCTTAGTTGGAAGCTCACCCTGCTCTCCTCTATACCAAAAGTGAAAGTCCACGTGAGCACTAACCTCCAAGTAAAGCCCTGATTATCCTTGCAAATCGGGAGGCATGCAGCAGCTCTATGAGGCCTTCATCGCTTTTCTGCATTAGTTTAACAGTAGTAAGCTTACCAAAACCCCTAGGAACCATGCTTCAGCACCCGTTTCGGTAACAGAACATTGCATAGAGCCAGGAAGCTCTGGTGGGCCGTGTATGCTGCGTGTCAACCTAGAAATTGGAGACTTATGGCACAAGGCTTGTTTTCCCATTATGAAAGCCTCGTTCATGTGGCCTAGAATATACCTGAAAAGTTTGTTGTTGCCGCTGTTTTAGACACTGCCGGCATATTTCTGAGAAGATATTGAGTTTTCCCGTAAGAAACCTTGTGCCTCCAGTTCCTAGTTGGAAGCTCACCCTGCTCTGCTCTATACCTAAAGTGAAAGTCAACGTGAGCCACAATCTCGAAGTAAGGCACGGATTTGCCTTGCCAAACGGGAGGCGTGGAGTAGCTCCATGAGGCCTTCTTCACTGTTCCGCTTTAGTTTCACGGTAGTAAGCTTTCCAAGACTCCTAGGGACCTTGCTTCAGCACCCGTTTCGGTACCAGTATGCTGAGTAGAGCCAGGAAGCTCAGGGCCAGCTCAGCAACTTCTGCCCGGTAGGCCTTTTGGAACACCCCATTGTTGGCTAGAGAAAGGCAACACACTGCACTCTTCCTTGGGAGAGCCAGATTACCTCAGCTCTACACAGGATTCAGGAACACACTTCGAGACTGTCCTCCATGCAATGGATGTCACCTCATTCCCCTAGCTGAACTCGAATGAGAAAAACACTCTGCTTCTAATCCCTTTTCACCTTTTACACTTAGAGTCACGCATCCTCAAGGAGGTGGTCGGCTTGCATTCCAAGTACAATTTAAACACTGTTCTTGGTGTAACACTGCAGGTCTTTGGAAGAAGCACAGTCACCTAAGTCTCCCTCGCGCTTCCTTTGTTTAGGCACTTGGCTGCACGCAGAAAAGCGGACGTAGAAAACAGTTGCATCACTGAAAGCCCCAGTGGGTATCGTGAATCGCTTTTGACTTGTTAGCATCAACATGTACTTATGCTGCGTGTCAATCTGGAAATGGGAGACACAAATCTAGTTTTCGCATTTTGAAAGCTCCACTCATGCAGTCTCGAAGCTACCTGTAAAGCAGTGTTGTTAACGTGCTTTTAGTTTCTGCCGGCATGGCTCAGAGAAGAACATGAGTTTTCTCGAAAGAAACCTTGTGCTTCCAGTTCCTAGTTGGAAGCTCACCCTGCTCTCCTCTATACCAAACGTGAAAGTCCACGTGAGCAGTAACCTCCAAGGAAGGCCCTGATTATCCTTGCAAATCGGGAGGCATGCAGCAGCTCCATGAGGCCTTCATCGCTGTTCTGCTTTAGTTTAACGGTAGTAAGCTTTCCAAGACTCCTAGGAACCTTGCTTCAGCACCCGTTTCGGTAACAGAACACTGCATAGAGCCAGGAAGCTCTGGTCCTGCGAGTATGCTGCGTGTCAACGTACACATTGAAGACTGATGGCACAAGGCTTGTTTGCCCATTATGAGAGCTCCGTTTATGTGGCCTCGAATATTCCTGAAAAGCAGTGTTGTTGCCGGGGCTTTACTCACTGCTGCATGGTTCTGAGAAGATACTGAGTTTTCCCGTAAGAAACCTTGTGCTTCCAGTTCCTAGTTGTAAGCTCACCCTGCTCTGTTCTATATCTAAAGTGAAAGTCAACGTGAGCCCTAGCCTCGAAGTAAGGCCCTGAGTTGCTTTGCCAAACGGGAGGTGTGGAGCAGCTCCATGAGGCCTTCTTCACTGTTATGCTTTAGTTTCACAGTAGTAAGCTTTTCAAGACTCCTAGGGACCTTGCTTCAGCACCCGTTTCGGTAAGAGTATACTGAGTAGAGACAGGACGCTTTGGTCCAATTAAGCCACTTCCAGCCCTGTAGGCCTCTTGGAACAATCCAGTGTTGGATACAGAAAGGCAACACACTGCACTCTTCCTTGGGAGAGCCAGATGACCTCAGCTCTACACAGGATTCAGGAACACACTTCGAGACTGTCCTCCATGCAATGGATGTCACCTCATTCCCCTAGCTGAACTCTACTGAGAAAAACACTCTGCTTCTAATCCCTTTTCACCTTTTACACATAGAGTCACGCATCCTCAAAGAGGTGGTCGGCTTGCATTCCAAGTACAACTTAAGCACAGTTCTTGTTGTAACACTGCAGGTCTTTGGAAGATGCAGAGGCCCTAAGTTTCCCTGGCGCATCCGTTGTTTAGGCAGTTGGCTGCACGCAGAAAAGCGGACGTAGAAAACAGTTGCATCACTGAAAGCCCCAGTGGGTATCGTGAATCTCTTTTGACTTGTTAGCATCAACATGTACTTATGCTGCGTGTCAATCTGGAAATGGGAGACTGATGGCACAAAGATTGTTTTCCCATTTGGAAAGCTCCACTCATGCAGTCTCGAAGCTACCTGAAAAGCACTGTTGTTACCGTGTTTTTAGGTACTGCCGGCATGGCTCAGAGAGGAAAATGAGTTTTCCCGAAAGAAACCTTGTGCTTCCAGTTCCTAGTTGGAAGCTCACCCTGCTCTCCTCTATACCAAAAGTGAGAGTCCCCGTGAGCACTAAACTCCAAGTAAGGCCCTGATTATCCTTGCAAATTGGGAGGCATGCAGCAGCTCCATGAGGCCTTCATCGCTGTTCTGCTTTAGTTTAAGGGTTGTAAGCTTTCCAAGACTCCTAGGAACCTTGCTTCAGCACCCGGTTCGGTAACAGAAAACTGCATAGAGCCAGGAAGTTCTGGTCCTGCGAGTATGCTGCATGTCAACGTAAAAATTGAAGACTGATGGCACAAGGCTTGTTTGCCCATTATGAGAGCTCCGTTACTGTGGCCTCGAATATACCTGAAAAGCACTGTTGTTGCCGGGGCTTTACTCACTGCTGCATGGTTCTGAGAAGATACTGAGTTTTCCCGTAAGAAACCTTGTGCTTCCAGTTCCTAGTTGGAAGCTCACCCTGCTCTGCTCTATATCTAAAGTGAAAGTCAACATGAGCCCTAGCCTCGAAGTAAGGCCCTGAGTTGCCTTGCCAAACGGGAGGCCTGGAGCAGCTCCATGAGGCCTTCTTCACTGTTCTGCTTTAGTTTCATGGTAGTAAGCTTTCCAAGACTCCTAGGGACCTTGCTTCAGCACCCGTTTCGGTACCAGTATACTGAGTAGAGCTTAGAAACTCAGGGCCAGCTCAGCAACTTCAGCCCCGTAGGCCTTTTGGAACACCCCATTGTTGACTAGAGAAAGGCAACACACTGCACTCTTCCTTGGGTGAGCCAGATGACCTCAGCTCTACACGGGATTCAGGAACACACTTCTAGACTGTCCTCCATGCAATGGATGTCACCTCATTCCCCTAGCTGAACTCTATTGAGAAAAACACTCTGCTTCTATTCCCTTTTCACCTTTTACACTTAGAGTCACGCATCCTCAAGGAGGTGGTCGGCTTGCATTCCAAGTACAATTTAAGCACAGTTCTTGGTGTAACACTGCAGGTCTCAGGAAGAAGCACAGGCCCCTAAGTCTCCATCGTGCATCCTTTGTTTAGGCACTTTGCTGCACGCAGATAAGCGGTCGTAGAAAAAATTGGAATCATGGTAAGCCCCAGTGGGATCGTGAATCTCTTTTGACTTGTTCGCATCAACATGTAGTTATGCTGCGTGTCATTCTGGAAATGTGAGACTGAGACACAAATCTTGTTATCCCATTTTAAAGCTTCACTCATGCAGTCTCGAAGCTACCTGTAAAGCACTGTTGTTACCGTGCTTTTAGTTACTGCCGGCATGGATCAGTGAAGAAAATGTTTTCTCTAAAGAAACCTTGTGCTTCCAGTTCCTAGTTGGAAGCTCACCCTTCTCTCCTCTATACCTAAAGTGAAAGTCAACGTGAGCCCTAGCCTAGAAGTAAGGCCCTGATTTGCCTTGCCAAACGGGAGGAGTGGAGCAGCTCCATGAGGCCTTCTACACTGTTCTGCTTTACTTTAACGGTAGTAAGCATTCCAAGACTCCTAGAGACCTTGATTCAGCACCCACTTGGGTATCAGAAAACTGCCTAGAGCCAGGAAGCTTTGGTCCTGCGTGTATGCTGCGTATCAACTTACAAATTGGAGACTGAGAGCACAAGGCTTGTTTGCCCATTATGAAAGCTCCGTTCATGCGGCTTCCAATATACCTGAAAAGCTTTGTTGTTGCCGCTGTTTTAGTAACTGCCGGCATGGTTGTGAGAAGATATTGAGTTTTCCCGTAAGAAACTTTGTGCTTCCAGTTCTTAGTTGGAAGCTCACCCTGCTCTCCTCTATACCAAAAGTGAAAGTCCACGTGAGCACTAACCTCCAAGTAAAGCCCTGATTATCCTTGCAAATCGGGAGGCATGCAGCAGCTCTATGAGGCCTTCATCGCTTTTCTGCTTTAGTTTAACAGTAGTAAGCTTACCAAGACCCCTAGGAACCATGCTTCAGCACCCGTTTCGGTAACAGAACATTGCATAGAGCCAGGAAGCTCTGGTGGGCCGTGTATGCTGCGTGTCAACCTAGAAATTGGAGACTTATGGCACAAGGCTTGTTTTCCCATTATGAAAGCCTCGTTCATGTGGCCTAGAATATACCTGAAAAGTTTGTTGTTGCCGCTGTTTTAGACACTGCCGGCATATTTCTGAGAAGATATTGAGTTTTCCCGTAAGAAACCTTGTGCCTCCAGTTCCTAGTTGGAAGCTCACCCTGCTCTGCTCTATACCTAAAGTGAAAGTCAACGTGAGCCACAATCTCGAAGTAAGGCACGGATTTGCCTTGCCAAACGGGAGGCGTGGAGTAGCTCCATGAGGCCTTCTTCACTGTTCCGCTTTAGTTTCACGGTAGTAAGCTTTCCAAGACTCCTAGGGACCTTGCTTCAGCACCCGTTTCGGTACCAGTATGCTGAGTAGAGCCAGGAAGCTCAGGGCCAGCTCAGCAACTTCTGCCCGGTAGGCCTTTTGGAACACCCCATTGTTGGCTAGAGAAAGGCAACACACTGCACTCTTCCTTGGGAGAGCCAGATTACCTCAGCTCTACACAGGATTCAGGAACACACTTGTAGACTGTCCTCCATGCAATGGATGTCACCTCATTCCCCTAGCTGAACTCGACTGAGAAAAACACTCTGCTTCTAATCCCTTTTCACCTTTTACACTTAGAGTCACGCATCCTCAAGGAGGTGGTCGGCTTGCATTCCAAGTACAATTTAAACACTGTTCTTGGTGTAACACTGCAGGTCTTTGGAAGAAGCACAGTCACCTAAGTCTCCCTCGCGCTTCCTTTGTTTAGGCACTTGGCTGCACGCAGAAAAGCGGACGTAGAAAACAGTTGCATCACTGAAAGCCCCAGTGGGTATCGTGAATCGCTTTTGACTTGTTAGCATCAACATGTACTTATGCTGCGTGTCAATCTGGAAATGGGAGACACAAATCTAGTTTTCGCATTTTGAAAGCTCCACTCATGCAGTCTCGAAGCTACCTGTAAAGCAGTGTTGTTAACGTGCTTTTAGTTTCTGCCGGCATGGCTCAGAGAAGAACATGAGTTTTCTCGAAAGAAACCTTGTGCTTCCAGTTCCTAGTTGGAAGCTCACCCTGCTCTCCTCTATACCAAACGTGAAAGTCCACGTGAGCAGTAACTTCCAAGGAAGGCCCTGATTATCCTTGCAAATCGGGAGGCATGCAGCAGCTCCATGAGGCCTTCATCGCTGTTCTGCTTTAGTTTAACGGTAGTAAGCTTTCCAAGACTCCTAGGAACCTTGCTTCAGCACCCGTTTCGGTAACAGAACACTGCATAGAGCCAGGAAGCTCTGGTCCTGCGAGTATGCTGCGTGTCAACGTACACATTGAAGACTGATGGCACAAGGCTTGTTTGCCCATTATGAGAGCTCCGTTCATGTGGCATGAATACAGCTGAAAAGCATTGTGGTTGCCGGGGTTTTAGTCACTGCCGGTATGGTTCTGAGGAGATACTGAGTTTTCCCGTAAGAAACCTTGTGCTTCCAGTTCCTAGTTGGAAGCTCACCCTGCTCTGTTCTATACCTAAAGTGAAAGTCAACGTGAGCCCTAGCCTCGAAGTGTGGCCCTGATTTGCCTTGCCAAACGAGAGGCGTGGAGCAGCTCCATGAGGCCTTCTTCACTGTTCTGCTTTAGTTTCATGGTAGTAAGCTTTTCAAGACTCCTAGGGACCTTGCTTCAGCACCCGTTTCGGTACCAGTATACTGAGTAGAGCCAGGAAGCTTTGGTCCAGTTAAGCAACTTCCAGCCCCGCAGGCCTTTTTGAACAGCCCAGTGTTGGCTAGAGAAAGGCAACGCAGTGCAGTCTTCCTTGGGAGAGACAGATGACCTCAGCTCTACACAGGATTCAGGAACACACTTCTAGACTCTCCTCCATGCAATGGATGTCACCTCATTCCCCTAGCTGAACTCTACTGAGAAAAACACTCTGCTTCTAATCCCTTTTCACCTTTTACACTTCGAGTCACGCATCCTCAAGGAGGTGGTCGGCTTGCATTCCAAGTACAATTTAAACACTGTTCTTGGTGTAACACTGCAGGTCTTTGGAAGAAGCACAGTCACCTAAGTCTCCCTCGCGCTTCCTTTGTTTAGGCACTTTGCTGCACGCAGATACGCCGTCGTAGAAAAAATTTGAATCATGGGAAGCCCCAGTGGTTATCGTGAATCTCTTTTGACTTGTTAGCATTAACATGTCCTTATGCTGCGTGTCAACCGGGAAATGTGACTGAGACACAAATCTAGTTTTCGCATTATGGAAGCGCCACTCATGCAGTCTCGAAGCTACCTGAAAAGCACTGTTGTTACCGTGTTTTTAGGTACTGCTGGCATGGCTCAGAGAAGAACATGAGTTTTCTCGAAAGAAACCTTGTGCTTCCAGTTCCTAGTTGGAAGCTCACCTGCTCTCCTGTATACCAAAAGCGAAAGTCAACGTGAGCACTAACCTCCAAGTAAGGCCCTGATTATCCTTGCAAATCGGGAGGCATGCAGCAGCTCCATGAGGCCTTCATTGCTGTTCTGGTTTAGTTTCACGGTAGTAAGCTTTCCAAGACTCCTAGGAACATTACTTCAGCACCCGTTTCGGTAACAGAACACTGCATAGAGCCAGGAAGCTCTGGTCCTTCGAGTATGCTGCGTGTCAACGTACAAATTGAAGACTGATGGCACAAGGCTTGTTTGCCCATTATGAGAGCTCCGTTTATGTGGCCACGAATATACCTGAAAAGCACTGTTGTTGCCGGGGTTTTACTCACTGCTGCATGGTTCTGAGAAGATACTGAGTTTTCCCTTAAGAAACCTTGTGCCTCCAGTTCCTAGTTGGAAGCTCACCCTGCTCGGCTCTATACCTAAAGTGAAAGTCAACGTGAGCCACAGCCTCGAAGTAAGGCCCTGATTTGCCTTGTCAAACGGGAGGAGAGGAACAGCTCCATGAGGGCTTCTTCACAGTTCTGCTTTAGTTTCACTGTAGGAAGCTTTTCAAGACTCCTAGGGACCTTGCTTCAGCACCCATTTCGTTACCATTGTACAGAGTAGAGCCAGAAAGCTCAGGGCCAGTTAAGCAACTTCCGCCCCGTAGGTCTTTTGGAACACCCCAGTGTTGGCTAGAGAAAGGCAACACACTGCACTCTTCCTTGGGAGAGCCAGATGACCTCAGCTCTACACAGGATTCAGGAACAAATTTCCAGACTGTCCTCCATGCAATGGATGTCACCTCATTCCCCTAGCTGAACTCTATTGAGAAAAACACATTGCTTCTAATCTCTTTTCACCTTTTACACTTAGAGTCATGCATCCTCAAGGAGGTGGTCGGCTTGCATTTCAAGTTCAATTTAAGCACTGTTCTTGGTGTAACACTGCAGGTCTTTGGAAGAAGCACAGTCACCTAAGTCTCCCTCGCGCTTCCTTTGTTTAGGCACTTTGCTGCACGCAGATAAGCGGTCGTAGAAAAAATTTGAATCAGGGAAAGCCCAAAGGTTTTCGTGAATCTCTTTTGACTTGTTAGCATCAACATGTCCTTATGCTGCGTGTCAATCTGGAAATGTGAGACTGAGACACAAATCTAGTTTTCCCATTTTGAAAGCTCCACTCATGCAGTCTCGAAGCTACCTGAAAAGCACTGTTGTTACCGTGCTTTTAGTTACTGCCGGCATGGGTCAGAGAAGAACATGAGTTTTCTCGAAAGAAACCTTGTGCTTCGAGTTCCTAGTTGGAAGCTCACCCTGCTCTCCTCTATACCAAAAGTGAAACTCCACGTGAGCACTAACCTCCAAGTAAGGCACTGATTATCCTTGCAAATCGAGAGGCATGCAGCAGCTCCATGAGGCCTTCATCGCTGTTCAGCTTTAGTTTAACGGTAGTAAGCTTTCCAAGACTCCTAGGAACCTTGCTTCAGCACCCGGTTCGGTAAGAGAACACTGCATAGAGCCAGGAAGCTCTGGTCCTGCGAGTATGCTGCGTGTCAACGTGGAAATTGAAGACTGATGGCACAAGGCTTGTTTGCCCATTATGAGAGCTCTGTTTATGTGGCCTGGAATATACCTGAAAAACACTGTTGTTGTCAGGGTTTTACTCACTGCTGCATGGTTCTGAGAAGATACTGAGTTTTCCCGTAAGAAACCTTGTGCCTCCAGTTCCTAGTTGGAAGCTCACCCTGCTCTGCTCTATACCTAACGTGAAAGTCAACGTGACCCACAGCCTCGAAGTAAGGCCCTGATTTGCCTTGCCAAACGGGAGGCCTGGAGCAGCTCCATGAGGCCTTCTTCACTGTTCTGCTTTAGTTTCATGGTAGTAAGCTTTTCAAGACTCCTAGGGACCTTGCTTCAGCACCCGTTTCAGTACCAGTATACTGAGTAGAGCCAGGAAGCTTTGGTCCAGTTAAGCAACTTCCAGCCCCGTAGGCCTTTTTGAACAGCCCAGTGTTGGCTAGAGAAAGGCAACGCAGTGCAGTCTTCCTTGGGAGAGCTAGATGACCTCAGCTCTACACAGGATTCAGGAACACACTTCTAGACTGTCCTCCATGCAATGGATGTCACCTCATTCCCCTAGCTGAACTCTACTGAGAAAACACTCTGCTTCTAATCCCTTTTCACCTTTTACACTTCGAGTCACGCATCCTCAAGGAGGTGGTCGGCTTGCATTCCAAGTACAATTTAAACACTGTTCTTGGTGTAACACTGCAGGTCTTTGGAAGAAGCACAGTCACCTAAGTCTCCCTCGCACTTCCTTTGTTTAGGCACTTTGCTGCACGCAGATACGCCGTCGTAGAAAAAATTTGAATCATGGGAAGCCCCAGTGTTTATCGTGAATCTCTTTTGACTTGTTAGCATTAACATGTCCTTATGCTGCGTGTCAACCGGGAAATGTGACTGAGACACAAATCTAGTTTTCGCATTTTGGAAGCGCCACTCATGCAGTCTCGAAGCTACCTGAAAAGCACTGTTGTTACCGTGCTTTTAGTTACTGCCGGCATGGGTCAGAGAAGAACATGAGTTTTCTCGAAAGAAACCTTGTGCTTCGAGTTCCTAGTTGGAAGCTCACCCTGCTCTCCTCTACACCAAAAGTGAAACTCCACGTGAGCACTAACCTCCAAGTAAGGCGCTGATTATCCTTGCAAATCGAGAGGCATGCAGCAGCTCCATGAGGCCTTCATCGCTGTTCTGCTTTAGTTTAACGGTAGTAAGCTTTCCAAGACTCCTAGGAACCTTGCTTCAGCACCCGTTTCGGTAAGAGAACACTGCATAGAGCCAGGAAGCTCTGGTCCTGCGAGTATGCTGCGTGTCAACGTGGAAATTGAAGACTGATGGCACAAGGCTTGTTTTCCCATTATGAGAGCTCCGTTTATGTGGCCTTAAATATACCTGAAAAGCACTGTTGTTGCCCGGCTTTACTCACTGCTGCATGGTTCTGAGAAGATACTGAGTTTTCCCGTAAGAAACCTTGTGCTTCCAGTTCCTACTTGGAAGCTCACCCTGCTCTGCTCTATACCTAAAGTGAAAGTCAACGTGAGCCACAATCTCGAAGTAAGGCACGGATTTGCCTTGCCAAACAGGAGGCGTGGAGCAGCTCCATGAGGCCTTCTTCACTGTTCCGCTTTAGTTTCACGGTAGTAAGCTTTTCAAGACTCCTAGGGACCTTGCTTCAGCACCCGTTTCGGTACCAGTATACTGAGTAGAGCCAGGAAGCTCAGGGCCAGCTCAGCAACTTCTGCCCCGTAGGCCTTTTGGAACACCCCAGTGTTGGCTAGAGAAAGGCAACACACTGCACTCTTCCTTGGGAGAGCCAGATTACCTCAGCTCTACACAGGATTCAGGAACAAATTTCCAGACTGTCCTCCATGCAATGGATGTCACCTCATTCCCCTAGCTGAAATCTATTGAGAAAAACACTCTGCTTCTAATCTCTTTTCACCTTTTACACTTAGAGTCATGCATCCTCAAGGAGGTGGTCGGCTTGCATTTCAAGTACAATTTAAGCACTCTTCTTTGTGTAACACTGCAGGTCTTTGGAAGAAGCACAGTCACCTAAAACTCCCTCGCGCTTCCTTTGTTTAGGCACTTTGCTGCACGCAGATAAGCGGTCGTAGAAAAAAGTTGAATCAGGGAAAGCCCCAGGGTTATCGTGAATCTCTTTTGACTTGTTAGCATCAACATGTCCTTATGCTGCGTGTCAATTTGGAAATGTGAGACTGAGACACAAATCTAGTTTTCCCATTTTGAAAGCTCCACTCATGCAGTCTTGAAGCTACCTGAAAAGCACTGTTGTTACCGTGCTTTTAGTTACTGCCGGCATGGGTCAGAGAAGAACATGAGTTTTCTCGAAAGAAACCTTGTGCTTCGAGTTCCTAGTTCGAAGCTCACCCTGCTCTCCTCTATACCAAAAGTGAAAGTCCACGTGAGCACTAACCTCCAAGTAAGGCGCTGATTATCCTTGCAAATCGAGAGGCATGCAGCAGCTCCATGAGGCCTTCATCGTTGTTCTGCTTTAGTTTAACGGTAATAAGCTTTCCAAGACTCCTAGGAATCTTGCTTCAGCACCCTTTTCGGTAACAGAACACTGCGTACAGCCAGGAAGCTCTGGTCCTCCATGTATGCTGCGTGTCAACCTAGAAATTGGAGACTGATGGCACAAGGCTTGTTTCCCCATTAGGAAAGCTCCGTTCATGCGGCCTCGAACATATCTGAAAATCATGGTTGTTGCCGGGGATTTAGTCACTGCCTGCCTGCTTCTGCAAAGAAAACGAGTTTTCCCGAAAGAAACCTTGTGCTTCCAGTTCCTAGTTGGAAGCTCACCCTGATCTGCTCTATAACTAAATTGAAAGTCAAGGGGAGCACTAGCCTCGAAGTAAGACTCTGATTATCCTTGAGAAACGGGAGGCGTGCAACTCCTCCATGAGGGCTTCATCGCTCTTCTTCTTTAGTTCAACTGTAGTAAGCTTTCCAAGACTCCTAGGAACCTTGCTTCTGCACCCGTTTCGGGAACAGAACACTGCACCGAGCCAGGAAGCTCTGGTCCTCCGTGTATGCTGCGTGTCAACCTGCAAATTGTAGACAGATCGCACAAGGCTTGTTAGCCCATTATGAAAGCTCCGTTCATGTGGCCTTGAATATAGCTGAAAAGCATTGTGGTTGCCGGGGTTTTAGTCACTGCCGGCATGGTTCTGAGGAGATAGTGAGTTTTCCCGTAAGAAACCTTGTGCTTCCAGTTCCTAGTTGGAAGCTCACCCTGCTCTGTTCTATACCTAAAATGAAAGTCAACGTGAGCCCTAGCCTCGAAGTATGGCCCTGATTTGCCTTGCCAAACGAGAGGCGTGGAGCAGCTCCATGAGGCCTTCTTCACTGTTCTGCTTTAGTTTCATGGTAGTAAGCTTTTCAAGACTCCTAGGGACCTTGCTTCAGCACGCGTTTCGGTACCAGTATACTGAGTAGAGCCAGGAAGCTTTGGTCCAGTTAAGCAACTTCCAGCCCCGCAGGCCTTTTTGAACAGCCCAGTGTTGGCTAGAGAAAGGCAACGCAGTGCAGTCTTCCTTGGGAGAGCCAGATGACCTCAGCTCTACACAGGATTCAGGAACACACTTCTAGACTGTCCTCCATGCAATGGATGTCACCTCATTCCCCTAGCTGAACTCTACTGAGAAAACACTCTGCTTCTAATCCCTTTTCACCTTTTACACTTCGAGTCACGCATCCTCAAGGAGGTGGTCGGCTTGCATTCCAAGTACAATTTAAACACTGTTCTTGGTGTAACACTGCAGGTCTTTGGAAAAGCACAGTCACCTAAGTCTCCCTCGCGCTTCCTTTGTTTAGGCACTTTGCTGCACGCAGATACGCCGTCGTAGAAAAAATTTGAATCATGGGAAGCCCCAGTGGTTATCGTGAATCTCTTTTGACTTGTTAGCATTAACATGTCCTTATGCTGCGTGTCAACCGGGAAATGTGACTGAGACACAAATCTAGTTTTCGCATTTTGGAAGCGCCACTCATGCAGTCTCGAAGCTACCTGTAAAACACTGTTGTTACCGTGTTTTTAGGTACTGCTTGCATGGCTCAGAGAAGAAAATGAGTTTTCTCGAAAGAAACCTTGTGCTTCCAGTTCCTAGTTGGAAGCTCACCTGCTCTCCTGTATACCAAAAGTGAAAGTCAACGTGAGCACTAACCTCCAAGTAAGGCCCTGATTATCCTTGCAAATCGGGAGGCATGCAGCAGCTCCATGAGGCCTTCATTGCTGTTCTGGTTTAGTTTCACGGTAGTAAGCTTTCCAAGACTCCTAGGAACATTACTTCAGCACCCATTTCGGTAACAGAACACTGCATAGAGCCAGGAAGCTCTGGTCCTGCGAGTATGCTGCGTGTCAACGTACAAATTGAAGACTGATGGCACAAGGCTTGTTTGCCCATTATGAGAGCTCCGTTTATGTGGCCTCGAATATACCTGAAAAGCACTGTTGTTGCCGGGGTTTTACTCACTGCTGCATGGTTCTGAGAAGATACTGAGTTTTCCCTTAAGAAACCTTGTGCCTCCAGTTCCTAGTTGGAAGCTCACCCTGCTCGGCTCTATACCTAAAGTGAAAGTCAACGTGAGCCACAGCCTCGAAGTAAGGCCCTGATTTGCCTTGTCAATCGGGAGGCGTGGAGCAGCTCCATGAGGGCTTCTTCACAGTTCTGCTTTAGTTTCACTGTAGGAAGCTTTTCAAGACTCCTAGGGACCTTGCTTCAGCACCCGTTTCGTTACCATTGTACAGAGTAGAGCCAGAAAGCTCAGGGCCAGTTAAGCAACTTCTGCCTCGTAGGTCTTTTGGAACACCCCAGTGTTGGCTAGAGAAAGGCAACACACTGCACTCTTCCTTGGGAGAGCCAGATTACCTCAGCTCTACACAGGATTCAGGAACAAATTTCCAGACTGTCCTCCATGCAATGGATGTCACCTCATTCCCCTAGCTGAACTCTATTGAGAAAAACACATTGCTTCTAATCTCTTTTCACCTTTTACACTTAGAGTCATGCATCCTCAAGGAGGTGGTCGGCTTGCATTTCAAGTTCAATTTAAGCACTGTTCTTGGTGTAACACTGCAGGTCTTTGGAAGAAGCACAGTCACCTAAGTCTCCCTCGCGCTTCCTTTGTTTAGGCACTTTGCTGCACGCAGATAAGCGGTCGTAGAAAAAATTTGAATCAGGGAAAGCCCAAAGGTTTTCGTGAATCTCTTTTGACTTGTTAGCATCAACATGTCCTTATGCTGCGTGTCAATCTGGAAATGTGAGACTGAGACACAAATCTAGTTTTCCCATTTTGAAAGCTCCACTCATGCAGTCTCGAAGCTACCTGAAAAGCAATGTTGTTACCGTGTTTTTAGTTACTGCCGGCATGGGTCAGAGAAGAACATGAGTTTTCTCGAAAGAAACCTTGTGCTTCGAGTTCCTAGTTGGAAGCTCACCCTGCTCTCCTCTATACCAAAAGTGAAACTCCACGTGAGCACTAACCTCCAAGTAAGGCGCTGATTATCCTTGCAAATCGAGAGGCATGCAGCAGCTCCATGAGGCCTTCATCGCTGTTCTGCTTTAGTTTAACGGTAGTAAGCTTTCCAAGACTCCTAGGAACCTTGCTTCAGCACCCGGTTCGGTAAGAGAACACTGCATAGAGCCAGGAAGCTCTGGTCCTGCGAGTATGCTGCGTGTCAACGTGGAAATTGAAGACTGATGGCACAAGGCTTGTTTGCCCATTATGAGAGCTCTGTTTATGTGGCCTGGAATATACCTGAAAAACACTGTTGTTGTCAGGGTTTTACTCACTGCTGCATGGTTCTGAGAAGATACTGAGTTTTCCCGTAAGAAACCTTGTGCCTCCAGTTCCTAGTTGGAAGCTCACCCTGCTCTGCTCTATACCTAAAGTGAAAGTCAACGTGACCCACAGCCTCGAAGTAAGGCCCTGATTTGCCTTGCCAAACGGGAGGCCTGGAGCAGCTCCATGAGGCCTTCTTCACTGTTCTGCTTTAGTTTCATGGTAGTAAGCTTTTCAAGACTCCTAGGGACCTTGCTTCAGCACCCGTTTCGGTACCAGTATACTGAGTAGAGCCAGGAAGCTTTGGTCCAGTTAAGCAACTTCCAGCCCCGTAGGCCTTTTTGAAAAGCCCAGTGTTGGCTAGAGAAAGGCAACGCAGTGCAGTCTTCCTTGGGAGAGCTAGATGACCTCAGCTCTACACAGGATTCAGGAACACACTTCTAGACTGTCCTCCATGCAATGGATGTCACCTCATTCCCCTAGCTGAACTCTATTGAGAAAACACTCTGCTTCTAATCCCTTTTCACCTTTTACACTTCGAGTCACGCATCCTCAAGGAGGTGGTCGGCTTGCATTCCAAGTACAATTTAAACACTGTTCTTGGTGTAACACTGCAGGTCTTTGGAAGAAGCACAGTCACCTAAGTCTCCCTCGCGCTTCCTTTGTTTAGGCACTTTGCTGCACGCAGATACGCCGTCGTAGAAAAAATTTGAATCATGGGAAGCCCCAGTGTTTATCGTGAATCTCTTTTGACTTGTTAGCATTAACATGTCCTTATGCTGCGTGTCAACCGGGAAATGTGACTGAGACACAAATCTAGTTTTCGCATTTTGGAAGCGCCACTCATGCAGTCTCGAAGCTACCTGAAAAGCACTGTTGTTACCGTGCTTTTAGTTACTGCCGGCATGGGTCAGAGAAGAACATGAGTTTTCTCGAAAGAAACCTTGTGCTTCGAGTTCCTAGTTGGAAGCTCACCCTGCTCTCCTCTACACCAAAAGTGAAACTCCACGTGAGCACTAACCTCCAAGTAAGGCGCTGATTATCCTTGCAAATCGAGAGGCATGCAGCAGCTCCATGAGGCCTTCATCGCTGTTCTGCTTTAGTTTAACGGTAGTAAGCTTTCCAAGACTCCTAGGAACCTTGCTTCAGCACCCGTTTCGGTAAGAGAACACTGCATAGAGCCAGGAAGCTCTGGTCCTGCGAGTATGCTGCGTGTCAACGTGGAAATTGAAGACTGATGGCACAAGGCTTGTTTTCCCATTATGAGAGCTCTGTTTATGTGGCCTCGAATATATCTGAAAAACACTGTTGTTGCCAGGGTTTTACTCACTGCTGCATGGTTCTGAGAAGATACTGAGTTTTCCCGTAAGAAACCTTGTGCTTCCAGTTCCTAGTTGGAAGCTCACCCTGTTCTGCTCTATACCTAAAGTGAAAGTCAACGTGAGCCACAGCCTCGAAGTAAGGCCCTGATTTGCCTTGCCAAACGGGAGGCCTGGAGCAGCTCCATGAGGCCTTCTTCACTGTTCTGCTTTAGTTTCATGGTAGTAACTTTCCAAGACTCCTAGGGACCTTGCTTCAGCACCCATTTCGGTACCAGTATACTGAGTAGAGCTTAGAAACTCAGGGCCAGCTCAGCAACTTCAGCCCCGTAGGCCTTTTGGAACACCCCATTGTTGACTAGAGAAAGGCAACACACTGCACTCTTCCTTGGGAGAGCCAGATGACCTCAGCTCTACACAGGATTCAGGAACACACTTCTAGACTGTCCTCCATGCAATGGATGTCACCTCATTCCCCTAGCTGAACTCTATTGAGAAAAACACTCTGCTTCTATTCCCTTTTCACCTTTTACACTTAGAGTCACGCATCCTCAAGGAGGTGGTCGGCTTGCATTCCAAGTACAATTTAAGCACAGTTCTTGGTGTAATACTGCAGGTCTTTGGAAGAAGCACAGGCCCTTAAGTCTCCATCGTGCATCCTTTGTTTAGGCACTTTGCTGCACGCAGATAAGCGGTCGTAAAAAAAATTTGAATCATGCTAAGCTCCAGTGGGATCGTGAATCTCTTTTGACTTGTTAGCATCAACATGTAGTTATGCTGCGTGTCATTCTGGAAATGTGAGACTGAGACACAAATCTAGTTTTCCCATTTTAAAGCTCCACTCATGCAGTCTCGAAGCTACCTGTAAAGCACTGTTGTTACCGTGTTTTTAGGTACTGCCGGCATGGCTCAGAGAAGAAAATGAGTTTTCTCGAAAGAAATCTTGTGCTTCCAGTTCCTAGTTGGAAGCTCACCCTGCCCTCCTCTATACCAAATGTGAAAGTCCACGTGAGCACTAACCTCCAAGTAAGGCCCTGATTATCCTTGCAAATCGGAAGGCATGCAGCAGCTCCGTAAGGCCTTCATCGTTGTTCTGCTTCAGTTTAACGGTAGTAAGCTTTCCAAGTCTCCTAGGAACCTTGCTTCAGCACACGTTTCGGTAACAGAACACTGCGTACAGCCAGGAAGATCTGGTCCTCCGTGTATGCTGCGTGTCAACCTAGAAATTGTAGACTGATGGCACAAGGCTTGTTTCCCCATTAGGAAAGCTCCGTTCATGCGGCCTCGAACATACCTGAAAATCATGGTTGTTGCCGGGGATTTAGTCACTGCCTGCCTGCTTCTGCGAAGAAAATGAGTTTTCCCGAAAGAAACCTTGTGCTTCCAGTTCCTAGTTGGAAGCTCACCCTGCTCTGCTCTATAACTAAATTGAAAGTCAAGGGGAGCACTAGCCTTGAAGTAAGACTCTGATTATCCTTGCGAAACGTGAGGCACGCAACTCCTCCATGAGGGCTTCATCGCTCTTCTGCTTTAGTTTAACGGTAGTAAGCTTTCCAAGACTCCTAGGAACCTTGCTTCTGCACCCGTTTCGGGAACAGAACACTGCACAGAGGCAGGAAGCTCTGGTCCTCCGTGTATGCTGCGTGTCAACCTGCAAATTGTATACAGATCGCACAAGGCTTGTTAGCCCATTATAAAAGCTCCGTTCATGTGGCCTTGAATATAACTGAAAAGCATTGTGGTTGCCGGGTTTTAGTCACTGCCGGCATGGTTCTGAGGAGATACTGAGTTTTCCCGTACGAAACCTTGTGCTTCCAGTTCCTAGTTGGAAGCTCACCCTGCTCTGCTCTATATCTAAAGTGAAAGTCAACGTGAGCCCTAGCCTTGAAGTATGGCCCTGATTTGCCTTGCCAAACGAGAGGCGTGGAGCAGCTCCATGAGGCCTTCTTCACTGTTCTGCTTTAGTTTCATGGTAGTAAGCTTTTCAAGACTCCTAGGGACCTTGCTTCAGCACCCGTTTCGGTACCAGTATACTGAGTAGAGCCAGTAAGCTTTGGTCCAGTTAAGCAACTTCCAGCCCCGCAGGCCTTTTTGAACAGCCCAGTGTTGGCTAGAGAAAGGCAACGCAGTGCAGTCTTCCTTGGGAGAGCCAGATGACCTCAGCTCTACACAGGATTCAGGAACACACTTCTAGACTGTCCTCCATGCAATGGATGTCACCTCATTCCCCTAGCTGAACTCTACTGAGAAAAACACTCTGCTTCTAATCCCTTTTCACCTTTTACACTTCGAGTCACGCATCCTCAAAGAGGTGGTCGGCTTGCATTCCAAGTACAATTTAAACACTGTTCTTGGTGTAACACTGCAGGTCTTTGGAAGAAGCACAGTCACCTAAGTCTCCCTCGCGCTTCCTTTGTTTAGGCACTTTGCTGCACGCAGATACGCCGTCGTAGAAAAAATTTGAATCATGGGAAGCCCCAGTGGTTATCGTGAATCTCTTTTGACTTGTTAGCATTAACATGTCCTTATGCTGCGTGTCAACCGGGAAATGTGACTGAGACACAAATCTAGTTTTCGCATTTTGGAAGCGCCACTCATGCAGTCTCGAAGCTACCTGAAAAGCACTGTTGTTACCGTGTTTTTAGGTACTGCTGGCTTGGCTCAGAGAAGAAAATGAGTTTTCTCGAAAGAAACCTTGTGCTTCCAGTTCCTAGTTGGAAGCTCACCTGCTCTCCTGTATACCAAAAGTGAAAGTCAACGTGAGCACTAACCTCCAAGTAAGACCCTGATTATCCTTGCAAATCGGGAGGCATGCAGCAGCTCCATGAGGCCTTCATTGCTGTTCTGGTTTAGTTTCACGGTAGTAAGCTTTCCAAGACTCCTAGGAACATTACTTCAGCACCCATTTCGGTAACAGAACACTGCATAGAGCCAGGAAGCTCTGGTCCTGCGAGTATGCTGCGTGTCAACGTACAAATTGAAGACTGATGGCACAAGGCTTGTTTGCCCATTATGAGAGCTCCGTTTATGTGGCCTCGAATATACCTGAAAAGCACTGTTGTTGCCGGGGTTTTACTCACTGCTGCATGGTTCTGAGAAGATACTGAGTTTTCCCTTAAGAAACCTTGTGCCTCCAGTTCCTAGTTGGAAGCTCACCCTGCTCGGCTCTATACCTAAAGTGAAAGTCAACGTGAGCCACAGCCTCGAAGTAAGGCCCTGATTTGCCTTGTCAAACGGGAGGAGAGGAACAGCTCCATGAGGGCTTCTTCACAGTTCTGCTTTAGTTTCACTGTAGGAAGCTTTTCAAGACTCCTAGGGACCTTGCTTCAGCACCCATTTCGTTACCATTGTACAGAGTAGAGCCAGAAAGCTCAGGGCCAGTTAAGCAACTTCCGCCCCGTAGGTCTTTTGGAACACCCCAGTGTTGGCTAGAGAAAGGCAACACACTGCACTCTTCCTTGGGAGAGCCAGATGACCTCAGCTCTACACAGGATTCAGGAACAAATTTCCAGACTGTCCTCCATGCAATGGATGTCACCTCATTCCCCTAGCTGAACTCTATTGAGAAAAACACATTGCTTCTAATCTCTTTTCACCTTTTACACTTAGAGTCATGCATCCTCAAGGAGGTGGTCGGCTTACATTTCAAGTTCAATTTAAGCACTGTTCTTGGTGTAACACTGCAGGTCTTTGGAAGAAGCACAGTCACCTAAGTCTCCCTCGCGCTTCCTTTGTTTAGGCACTTTGCTGCACGCAGATAAGCGGTCGTAGAAGAAATTTGAATCAGGGAAAGCCCAAAGGTTTTCGTGAATCTCTTTTGACTTGTTAGCATCAACATGTCCTTATGCTGCGTGTCAATCTGGAAATGTGAGACTGAGACACAAATCTAGTTTTCCCATTTTGAAAGCTCCACTCATGCAGTCTCGAAGCTACCTGAAAAGCACTGTTGTTACCGTGCTTTTAGTTACTGCCGGCATGGGTCAGAGAAGAACATGAGTTTTCTCGAAAGAAACCTTGTGCTTCGAGTTCCTAGTTGGAAGCTCACCCTGCTCTCCTCTATACCAAAAGTGAAACTCCACGTGAGCACTAACCTCCAAGTAAGGCGCTGATTATCCTTGCAAATCGAGAGGCATGCAGCAGCTCCATGAGGCCTTCATCGCTGTTCTGCTTTAGTTTAACGGTAGTAAGCTTTCCAAGACTCCTAGGAACCTTGCTTCAGCACCCGGTTCGGTAAGAGAACACTGCATAGAGCCAGGAAGCTCTGGTCCTGCGAGTATGCTGCGTGTCAACGTGGAAATTGAAGACTGATGGCACAAGGCTTGTTTGCCCATTATGAGAGCTCTGTTTATGTGGCCTGGAATATACCTGAAAAACACTGTTGTTGTCAGGGTTTTACTCACTGCTGCATGGTTCTGAGAAGATACTGAGTTTTCCCGTAAGAAACCTTGTGCCTCCAGTTCCTAGTTGGAAGCTCACCCTGCTCTGCTCTATACCTAAAGTGAAAGTCAACGTGACCCACAGCCTCGAAGTAAGGCCCTGATTTGCCTTGCCAAACGGGAGGCCTGGAGCAGCTCCATGAGGCCTTCTTCACTGTTCTGCTTTAGTTTCATGGTAGTAAGCTTTTCAAGACTCCTAGGGACCTTGCTTCAGCACCCGTTTCGGTACCAGTATACTGAGTAGAGCCAGGAAGCTTTGGTCCAGTTAAGCAACTTCCAGCCCCGTAGGCCTTTTTGAAAAGCCCAGTGTTGGCTAGAGAAAGGCAACGCAGTGCAGTCTTCCTTGGGAGAGCTAGATGACCTCAGCTCTACACAGGATTCAGGAACACACTTCTAGACTGTCCTCCATGCAATGGATGTCACCTCATTCCCCTAGCTGAACTCTATTGAGAAAACACTCTGCTTCTAATCCCTTTTCACCTTTTACACTTCGAGTCACGCATCCTCAAGGAGGTGGTCGGCTTGCATTCCAAGTACAATTTAAACACTGTTCTTGGTGTAACACTGCAGGTCTTTGGAAGAAGCACAGTCACCTAAGTCTCCCTCGCGCTTCCTTTGTTTAGGCACTTTGCTGCACGCAGATACGCCGTCGTAGAAAAAATTTGAATCATGGGAAGCCCCAGTGTTTATCGTGAATCTCTTTTGACTTGTTAGCATTAACATGTCCTTATGCTGCGTGTCAACCGGGAAATGTGACTGAGACACAAATCTAGTTTTCGCATTTTGGAAGCGCCACTCATGCAGTCTCGAAGCTACCTGAAAAGCACTGTTGTTACCGTGCTTTTAGTTACTGCCGGCATGGGTCAGAGAAGAACATGAGTTTTCTCGAAAGAAACCTTGTGCTTCGAGTTCCTAGTTGGAAGCTCACCCTGCTCTCCTCTACACCAAAAGTGAAACTCCACGTGAGCACTAACCTCCAAGTAAGGCGCTGATTATCCTTGCAAATCGAGAGGCATGCAGCAGCTCCATGAGGCCTTCATCGCTGTTCTGCTTTAGTTTAACGGTAGTAAGCTTTCCAAGACTCCTAGGAACCTTGCTTCAGCACCCGTTTCGGTAAGAGAACACTGCATAGAGCCAGGAAGCTCTGGTCCTGCGAGTATGCTGCGTGTCAACGTGGAAATTGAAGACTGATGGCACAAGGCTTGTTTTCCCATTATGAGAGCTCTGTTTATGTGGCCTCGAATATATCTGAAAAACACTGTTGTTGCCAGGGTTTTACTCACTGCTGCATGGTTCTGAGAAGATACTGAGTTTTCCCGTAAGAAACCTTGTGCTTCCAGTTCCTACTTGGAAGCTCACCCTGCTCTGCTCTATACCTAAAGTGAAAGTCAACGTGACCCACAGCCTCGAAGTAAGGCCCTGATTTGCCTTGCCAAACGGGAGGCCTGGAGCAGCTCCATGAGGCCTTCTTCACTGTTCTGCTTTAGTTTCATGGTAGTAACTTTCCAAGACTCCTAGGGACCTTGCTTCAGCACCCATTTCGGTACCAGTATACTGAGTAGAGCTTAGAAACTCAGGGCCAGCTCAGCAACTTCAGCCCCGTAGGCCTTTTGGAACACCCCATTGTTGACTAGAGAAAGGCAACACACTGCACACTTCCTTGGGTGAGCCAGATGACCTCAGCTCTACACAGGATTCAGGAACACACTTCTAGACTGTCCTCCATGCAATGGATGTCACCTCATTCCCCTAGCTGAACTCTATTGAGAAAAACACTCTGCTTCTATTCCCTTTTCACCTTTTACACTTAGAGTCACGCATCCTCAAGGAGGTGGTCGGCTTGCATTCCAAGTACAATTTAAGCACAGTTCTTGGTGTAATACTGCAGGTCTTTGGAAGAAGCACAGGCCCTTAAGTCTCCATCGCGCATCCTTTGTTTAGGCACTTTGCTGCACGCAGATAAGCGGTCGTAAAAAAAATTTGAATCATGCTAAGCTCCAGTGGGATCGTGAATCTCTTTTGACTTGTTAGCATCAACATGTAGTTATGCTGCGTGTCATTCTGGAAATGTGAGACTGAGACACAAATCTAGTTTTCCCATTTTAAAGCTCCACTCATGCAGTCTCGAAGCTACCTGTAAAGCACTGTTGTTACCGTGTTTTTAGGTACTGCCGGCATGGCTCAGAGAAGAAAATGAGTTTTCTCGAAAGAAATCTTGTGCTTCCAGTTCCTAGTTGGAAGCTCACCCTGCCCTCCTCTATACCAAATGTGAAAGTCCACGTGAGCACTAACCTCCAAGTAAGGCCCTGATTATCCTTGCAAATCGGAAGGCATGCAGCAGCTCCGTAAGGCCTTCATCGTTGTTCTGCTTCAGTTTAACGGTAGTAAGCTTTCCAAGTCTCCTAGGAACCTTGCTTCAGCACACGTTTCGGTAACAGAACACTGCGTACAGCCAGGAAGATCTGGTCCTCCGTGTATGCTGCGTGTCAACCTAGAAATTGTAGACTGATGGCACAAGGCTTGTTTCCCCATTAGGAAAGCTCCGTTCATGCGGCCTCGAACATACCTGAAAATCATGGTTGTTGCCGGGGATTTAGTCACTGCCTGCCTGCTTCTGCGAAGAAAATGAGTTTTCCCGAAAGAAACCTTGTGCTTCCAGTTCCTAGTTGGAAGCTCACCCTGCTCTGCTCTATAACTAAATTGAAAGTCAAGGGGAGCACTAGCCTTGAAGTAAGACTCTGATTATCCTTGCGAAACGTGAGGCACGCAACTCCTCCATGAGGGCTTCATCGCTCTTCTGCTTTAGTTTAACGGTAGTAAGCTTTCCAAGACTCCTAGGAACCTTGCTTCTGCACCCGTTTCGGGAACAGAACACTGCACAGAGGCAGGAAGCTCTGGTCCTCCGTGTATGCTGCGTGTCAACCTGCAAATTGTATACAGATCGCACAAGGCTTGTTAGCCCATTATAAAAGCTCCGTTCATGTGGCCTTGAATATAACTGAAAAGCATTGTGGTTGCCGGGGTTTTAGTCACTGCCGGCATGGTTCTGAGGAGATACTGAGTTTTCCCGTACGAAACCTTGTGCTTCCAGTTCCTAGTTGGAAGCTCACCCTGCTCTGCTCTATATCTAAAGTGAAAGTCAACGTGAGCCCTAGCCTTGAAGTATGGCCCTGATTTGCCTTGCCAAACGAGAGGCGTGGAGCAGCTCCATGAGGCCTTCTTCACTGTTCTGCTTTAGTTTCATGGTAGTAAGCTTTTCAAGACTCCTAGGGACCTTGCTTCAGCACCCGTTTCGGTACCAGTATACTGAGTAGAGCCAGTAAGCTTTGGTCCAGTTAAGCAACTTCCAGCCCCGCAGGCCTTTTTGAACAGCCCAGTGTTGGCTAGAGAAAGGCAACGCAGTGCAGTCTTCCTTGGGAGAGCCAGATGACCTCAGCTCTACACAGGATTCAGGAACACACTTCTAGACTGTCCTCCATGCAATGGATGTCACCTCATTCCCCTAGCTGAACTCTACTGAGAAAAACACTCTGCTTCTAATCCCTTTTCACCTTTTACACTTCGAGTCACGCATCCTCAAAGAGGTGGTCGGCTTGCATTCCAAGTACAATTTAAACACTGTTCTTGGTGTAACACTGCAGGTCTTTGGAAGAAGCACAGTCACCTAAGTCTCCCTCGCGCTTCCTTTGTTTAGGCACTTTGCTGCACGCAGATACGCCGTCGTAGAAAAAATTTGAATCATGGGAAGCCCCAGTGGTTATCGTGAATCTCTTTTGACTTGTTAGCATTAACATGTCCTTATGCTGCGTGTCAACCGGGAAATGTGACTGAGACACAAATCTAGTTTTCGCATTTTGGAAGCGCCACTCATGCAGTCTCGAAGCTACCTGAAAAGCACTGTTGTTACCGTGTTTTTAGGTACTGCTGGCATGGCTCAGAGAAGAAAATGAGTTTTCTCGAAAGAAACCTTGTGCTTCCAGTTCCTAGTTGGAAGCTCACCTGCTCTCCTGTATACCAAAAGTGAAAGTCAACGTGAGCACTAACCTCCAAGTAAGACCCTGATTATCCTTGCAAATCGGGAGGCATGCAGCAGCTCCATGAGGCCTTCATTGCTGTTCTGGTTTAGTTTCACGGTAGTAAGCTTTCCAAGACTCCTAGGAACATTACTTCAGCACCCATTTCGGTAACAGAACACTGCATAGAGCCAGGAAGCTCTGGTCCTGCGAGTATGCTGCGTGTCAACGTACAAATTGAAGACTGATGGCACAAGGCTTGTTTGCCCATTATGAGAGCTCCGTTTATGTGGCCTCGAATATACCTGAAAAGCACTGTTGTTGCCGGGGTTTTACTCACTGCTGCATGGTTCTGAGAAGATACTGAGTTTTCCCTTAAGAAACCTTGTGCCTCCAGTTCCTAGTTGGAAGCTCACCCTGCTCGGCTCTATACCTAAAGTGAAAGTCAACGTGAGCCACAGCCTCGAAGTAAGGCCCTGATTTGCCTTGTCAAACGGGAGGAGAGGAACAGCTCCATGAGGGCTTCTTCACAGTTCTGCTTTAGTTTCACTGTAGGAAGCTTTTCAAGACTCCTAGGGACCTTGCTTCAGCACCCATTTCGTTACCATTGTACAGAGTAGAGCCAGAAAGCTCAGGGCCAGTTAAGCAACTTCCGCCCCGTAGGTCTTTTGGAACACCCCAGTGTTGGCTAGAGAAAGGCAACACACTGCACTCTTCCTTGGGAGAGCCAGATGACCTCAGCTCTACACAGGATTCAGGAACACACTTCTAGACTGTTCTCCATGCAATGGATGTCACCTCATTCCCCTAGCTGAACTCTACTGAGAAAAACACTCTGCTTCTAATCCCTTTTCACCTTTTACACTTAGAGTCACGCGTCCTCAAGGAGGTGGTCGGCTTGCATTCCAAGTACAATTTAAACACAGTTCTTGGTGTAACACTGCAGGTCTTTGGAAGAAGCACGGTCACCTAAGTCTCCCTCGCGCTTCCTTTGTTTAGGCACTTGGCTGCACGCAAAAAAGCGGACGTAGAAAACAGTTGCATCACTGAAAGCCCCAGTGGGTATCGTGAATCTCTTTTGACTTGTTAGCATCAACATGTACTTATGCTGCGTGTCAATCTGGAAATGGGAGACACAAATCTAGTTTTCGCATTTTGAAAGCTCCACTCATGCAGTCTCGAAGCTACCTGTAAAGCAGTGTTGTTAACGTGCTTTTAGTTTCTGCCGGCATGGCTCAGAGAAGAACATGAGTTTTCTCGAAAGAAACCTTGTGCTTCCAGTTCCTAGTTGGAAGCTCACCCTGCTCTCCTCTATACCAAAAGTGAAAGTCCACGTGAGCAGTAACCTCCAAGGAAGGCCCTGATTATCCTTGGAAATCGGGAGGCATGCAGCAGCTCCATGAGGCCTTCATCGCTGTTCTGCTTTAGTTTAACGGTAGTAAGCTTTCCAAGACTCCTAGGAACCTTGCTTCAGCACCCGTTTCGGTAACAGAACACTGCATAGAGCCAGGAAGCTCTGGTCCTGCGAGTATGCTGCGTGTCAACGTACACATTGAAGACTGATGGCACAAGGCTCGTTTGCCCATTATGAGAGCTCCGTTTAAGTGGCCTCGAATATTCCTGAAAAGCACTGTTGTTGCCGGGGCTTTACTCACTGCTGCATGGTTCTGAGAAGATACTGAGTTTTCCCGTAAGAAGCCTTGTGCTTCCAGTTCCCAGTTGGAAGCTCACCCTGCTCTGTTCTATATCTAAAGTGAAAGTCAACGTGAGCCCTAGCCTCGAAGTAAGGCCCTGAGTTGCCTTGCCAAACGGGAGGCCTGGAGCAGCTGCATGAGGCCTTCTTCACTGTTCTGCTTTAGTTTCATGGTAGTAAGCTTTTCAAGACTCCTAGGGACCTTGCTTCAGCACCCGTTTCGGTACCAGTATACTGAGTAGAGCTTAGAAACTCAGGGCCAGCTCAGCAACTTCAGCCCCGTAGGCCTTTTGGAACACCCCATTGTTGACTAGAGAAAGGCAACACACTGCACTCTTCCTTGGGTGAGCCAGATGACCTCAGCTCTACACAGGATTCAGGAACACACTTCTAGACTGTCCTCCATGCAATGGATGTCACCTCATTCCCCTAGCTGAACTCTATTGAGAAAAACACTCTGCTTCTATTCCCTTTTCACCTTTTACACTTAGAGTCACGCATCCTCAAGGAGGTGGTCGGCTTGCATTCCAAGTACAATTTAAGCACAGTTCTTGGTGTAACACTGCAGGTCTCAGGAAGAAGCACAGGCCCCTAAGTCTCCATCGCGCATCCTTTGTTTAGGCACTTTGCTGCACGCAGATAAGCGGTCGTAGAAAAAATTGGAATCATGGAAATCCCCAGTGGGATCGTGAATCTCTTTTGACTTGTTCGCATCAACATGTAGTTATGCTGCGTGTCATTCTGGAAATGTGAGACTGAGACACAAATCTTGTTATCCCATTTTAAAGCTTCACTCATGCAGTCTCGAAGCTACCTGTAAAGCACTGTGTTACCGTGCTTTTAGTTACTGCCGGCATGGCTCAGTGAAGAAAATGTTTTCTCTAAAGAAACCTTGTGCTTCCAGTTCCTAGTTGGACGCTCACCCTTCTCTCCTCTATACCTAAAGTGAAAGTCAACGTGAGCCCTAGCCTAGAAGTAAGGCCCTGATTTGCCTTGCCAAACGGGAGGAGTGGAGCAGCTCCATGTGGCCTTCAACACTGTTCTGCTTTACTTTAACGGTAGTAAGCATTCCAAGACTCCTAGAGACCTTGCTTCAGCACCCACTTGGGTATCAGAAAACTGCCTAGAGCCAGGAAGCTTTGGTCCTGCGTGTATGCTGCGTATCAACTTACAAATTGGAGACTGAGAGCACAAGGCTTGTTTGCCCATTATGAAAGCTCCGTTCATGCGGCTTCCAATATACCTGAAAATCTTTGTTGTTGCCGCTGTTTTAGTAACTGCCGGCATGGTTCTGAGAAGATATTGAGTTTTCCCGTAAGAAACCTTGTGCTTCCAGTTCCTAGTTGGAAGCTCACCCTGCTCTCCTCTATACCAAAAGTGAAAGTCCACGTGAGCACTAACCTCGAACTAAGGCCCTGATTATCCTTGCAAATCGGGAGGCATGCAGCAGCTCTATGAGGCCTTCATCGCTGTTCTGCTATAGTTTAACGGTAGTAAGCTTACCAAGACTCCTAGGAACCATGCTTCAGCACCCGTTTCGGTAACAGAACATTGCATAGAGCCAGGAAGCTCTGGTGGGCCGTGTATGCTGCGTGTCAACCTAGAAATTGGAGACTTATGGCACAAGGCTTGTCTTCCCATTATGAAAGCCTCGTTCATGTGGCCTCGAATATACCTGAAGAGTTTGTTGTTGCCGCTGTTTTAGTCACTGCCGGCATAGTTCTGAGAAGATATTGAGTTGTCCCGTAAGAAACCTTGTGCCTCCAGTTCCTAGTTGGAAGCTCACCCTGCTCTGCTCTATACCTAAAGTGAAAGTCAACGTGAGCCACAATCTCGAAGTAAGGCACGGATTTGCCTTGCCAAACGGGAGGCGTGGAGCAGCTCCATGAGGCCTTCTTCACTGTTCCGCTTTAGTTTCACGGTAGTAAGCTTTCCAAGACTCCTAGGGACCTTGCTTCAGCACCCGTTTCGGTACCAGTATACTGAGTAGAGCCAGGAAGCTCAGGGCCAGCTCAGCAACTTCTGCCCCGTAGGCCTTTTGGAACACCCCATTGTTGGCTAGAGAAAGGCAACACACTGCACTCTTCCTTGGGAGAGCCAGATGACCTCAGCTCTACACAGGATTCAGGAACACACTTCTAGACTGTTCTCCATGCAATGGATGTCACCTCATTCCCCTAGCTGAACTCTACTGAGAAAAACACTCTGCTTCTAATCCCTTTTCACCTTTTACACTTAGAGTCACGCATCCTCAAGGAGGTGGTCGGCTTGCATTCCAAGTACAATTTAAACACAGTTCTTGGTGTAACACTGCAGGTCTTTCGAAGAAGCACGGTCACCTAAGTCTCCCTCGCGCTTCCTTTGTTTAGGCACTTGGCTGCACGCAGAAAAGCGGACGTAGAAAACATTTGCATCACTGAAAGCCCCAGTGGGTATCGTGAATCTCTTTTGACTTGTTAGCATCAACATGTACTTAAGCTGCGTGTCATTCTGGAAATGGGAGACACAAATCTAGTTTTCGCATTTTGAAAGCTCCACTCATGCAGTCTCGAAGCTACCTGTAAAGCAGTGTTGTTAACGTGCTTTTAGTTTCTGCCGGCATGGCTCAGAGAAGAACATGAGTTTTCTCGAAAGAAACCTTGTGCTTCCAGTTCCTGGTTGGAAGCTCACCCTGCTCTCCTCTATACCAAAAGTGAAAGTCCACGTGAGCAGTAACCTCCAAGGAAGGCCCTGATTATCCTTGCAAATCGGGAGGCATGCAGCAGCTCCATGAGGCCTTCATCGCTGTTCTGCTTTAGTTTAACGGTAGTAAGCTTTCCAAGACTCCTAGGAACCTTGCTTCAGCACCCGTTTCGGTAACAGAACACTGCATAGAGCCAGGAAGCTCTGGTCCTGCGAGTATGCTGCGTGTCAACGTGGAAATTGAAGACTGATGGCACAAGGCTTGTTTTCCCATTATGAGAGCTCTGTTTATGTGGCCTCGAATATATCTGAAAAACACTGTTGTTGCCAGGGTTTTACTCACTGCTGCATGGTTCTGAGAAGATACTGAGTTTTCCCGTAAGAAACCTTGTGCTTCCAGTTCCTACTTGGAAGCTCACCCTGCTCTGCTCTATACCTAAAGTGAAAGTCAACGTGACCCACAGCCTCGAAGTAAGGCCCTGATTTGCCTTGCCAAACGGGAGGCCTGGAGCAGCTCCATGAGGCCTTCTTCACTGTTCTGCTTTAGTTTCATGGTAGTAACTTTCCAAGACTCCTAGGGACCTTGCTTCAGCACCCATTTCGGTACCAGTATACTGAGTAGAGCTTAGAAACTCAGGGCCAGCTCAGCAACTTCAGCCCCGTAGGCCTTTTGGAACACCCCATTGTTGACTAGAGAAAGGCAACACACTGCACACTTCCTTGGGTGAGCCAGATGACCTCAGCTCTACACAGGATTCAGGAACACACTTCTAGACTGTCCTCCATGCAATGGATGTCACCTCATTCCCCTAGCTGAACTCTATTGAGAAAAACACTCTGCTTCTATTCCCTTTTCACCTTTTACACTTAGAGTCACGCATCCTCAAGGAGGTGGTCGGCTTGCATTCCAAGTACAATTTAAGCACAGTTCTTGGTGTAATACTGCAGGTCTTTGGAAGAAGCACAGGCCCTTAAGTCTCCATCGCGCATCCTTTGTTTAGGCACTTTGCTGCACGCAGATAAGCGGTCGTAAAAAAAATTTGAATCATGCTAAGCTCCAGTGGGATCGTGAATCTCTTTTGACTTGTTAGCATCAACATGTAGTTATGCTGCGTGTCATTCTGGAAATGTGAGACTGAGACACAAATCTAGTTTTCCCATTTTAAAGCTCCACTCATGCAGTCTCGAAGCTACCTGTAAAGCACTGTTGTTACCGTGTTTTTAGGTACTGCCGGCATGGCTCAGAGAAGAAAATGAGTTTTCTCGAAAGAAATCTTGTGCTTCCAGTTCCTAGTTGGAAGCTCACCCTGCCCTCCTCTATACCAAATGTGAAAGTCCACGTGAGCACTAACCTCCAAGTAAGGCCCTGATTATCCTTGCAAATCGGAAGGCATGCAGCAGCTCCGTAAGGCCTTCATCGTTGTTCTGCTTCAGTTTAACGGTAGTAAGCTTTCCAAGTCTCCTAGGAACCTTGCTTCAGCACACGTTTCGGTAACAGAACACTGCGTACAGCCAGGAAGATCTGGTCCTCCGTGTATGCTGCGTGTCAACCTAGAAATTGTAGACTGATGGCACAAGGCTTGTTTCCCCATTAGGAAAGCTCCGTTCATGCGGCCTCGAACATACCTGAAAATCATGGTTGTTGCCGGGGATTTAGTCACTGCCTGCCTGCTTCTGCGAAGAAAATGAGTTTTCCCGAAAGAAACCTTGTGCTTCCAGTTCCTAGTTGGAAGCTCACCCTGCTCTGCTCTATAACTAAATTGAAAGTCAAGGGGAGCACTAGCCTTGAAGTAAGACTCTGATTATCCTTGCGAAACGTGAGGCACGCAACTCCTCCATGAGGGCTTCATCGCTCTTCTGCTTTAGTTTAACGGTAGTAAGCTTTCCAAGACTCCTAGGAACCTTGCTTCTGCACCCGTTTCGGGAACAGAACACTGCACAGAGGCAGGAAGCTCTGGTCCTCCGTGTATGCTGCGTGTCAACCTGCAAATTGTATACAGATCGCACAAGGCTTGTTAGCCCATTATAAAAGCTCCGTTCATGTGGCCTTGAATATAACTGAAAAGCATTGTGGTTGCCGGGGTTTTAGTCACTGCCGGCATGGTTCTGAGGAGATACTGAGTTTTCCCGTACGAAACCTTGTGCTTCCAGTTCCTAGTTGGAAGCTCACCCTGCTCTGCTCTATATCTAAAGTGAAAGTCAACGTGAGCCCTAGCCTTGAAGTATGGCCCTGATTTGCCTTGCCAAACGAGAGGCGTGGAGCAGCTCCATGAGGCCTTCTTCACTGTTCTGCTTTAGTTTCATGGTAGTAAGCTTTTCAAGACTCCTAGGGACCTTGCTTCAGCACCCGTTTCGGTACCAGTATACTGAGTAGAGCCAGTAAGCTTTGGTCCAGTTAAGCAACTTCCAGCCCCGCAGGCCTTTTTGAACAGCCCAGTGTTGGCTAGAGAAAGGCAACGCAGTGCAGTCTTCCTTGGGAGAGCCAGATGACCTCAGCTCTACACAGGATTCAGGAACACACTTCTAGACTGTCCTCCATGCAATGGATGTCACCTCATTCCCCTAGCTGAACTCTACTGAGAAAAACACTCTGCTTCTAATCCCTTTTCACCTTTTACACTTCGAGTCACGCATCCTCAAAGAGGTGGTCGGCTTGCATTCCAAGTACAATTTAAACACTGTTCTTGGTGTAACACTGCAGGTCTTTCGAAGAAGCACGGTCACCTAAGTCTCCCTCGCGCTTCCTTTGTTTAGGCACTTGGCTGCACGCAGAAAAGCGGACGTAGAAAACATTTGCATCACTGAAAGCCCCAGTGGGTATCGTGAATCTCTTTTGACTTGTTAGCATCAACATGTACTTAAGCTGCGTGTCATTCTGGAAATGGGAGACACAAATCTAGTTTTCGCATTTTGAAAGCTCCACTCATGCAGTCTCGAAGCTACCTGTAAAGCAGTGTTGTTAACGTGCTTTTAGTTTCTGCCGGCATGGCTCAGAGAAGAACATGAGTTTTCTCGAAAGAAACCTTGTGCTTCCAGTTCCTGGTTGGAAGCTCACCCTGCTCTCCTCTATACCAAAAGTGAAAGTCCACGTGAGCAGTAACCTCCAAGGAAGGCCCTGATTATCCTTGCAAATCGGGAGGCATGCAGCAGCTCCATGAGGCCTTCATCGCTGTTCTGCTTTAGTTTAACGGTAGTAAGCTTTCCAAGACTCCTAGGAACCTTGCTTCAGCACCCGTTTCGGTAAGAGAACACTGCATAGAGCCAGGAAGCTCTGGTCCTGCGAGTATGCTGCGTGTCAACGTGGAAATTGAAGACTGATGGCACAAGGCTTGTTTTCCCATTATGAGAGCTCTGTTTATGTGGCCTCGAATATATCTGAAAAACACTGTTGTTGCCAGGGTTTTACTCACTGCTGCATGGTTCTGAGAAGATACTGAGTTTTCCCGTAAGAAACCTTGTGCTTCCAGTTCCTACTTGGAAGCTCACCCTGCTCTGCTCTATACCTAAAGTGAAAGTCAACGTGACCCACAGCCTCGAAGTAAGGCCCTGATTTGCCTTGCCAAACGGGAGGCCTGGAGCAGCTCCATGAGGCCTTCTTCACTGTTCTGCTTTAGTTTCATGGTAGTAACTTTCCAAGACTCCTAGGGACCTTGCTTCAGCACCCATTTCGGTACCAGTATACTGAGTAGAGCTTAGAAACTCAGGGCCAGCTCAGCAACTTCAGCCCCGTAGGCCTTTTGGAACACCCCATTGTTGACTAGAGAAAGGCAACACACTGCACACTTCCTTGGGTGAGCCAGATGACCTCAGCTCTACACAGGATTCAGGAACACACTTCTAGACTGTCCTCCATGCAATGGATGTCACCTCATTCCCCTAGCTGAACTCTATTGAGAAAAACACTCTGCTTCTATTCCCTTTTCACCTTTTACACTTAGAGTCACGCATCCTCAAGGAGGTGGTCGGCTTGCATTCCAAGTACAATTTAAGCACAGTTCTTGGTGTAATACTGCAGGTCTTTGGAAGAAGCACAGGCCCTTAAGTCTCCATCGCGCATCCTTTGTTTAGGCACTTTGCTGCACGCAGATAAGCGGTCGTAAAAAAAATTTGAATCATGCTAAGCTCCAGTGGGATCGTGAATCTCTTTTGACTTGTTAGCATCAACATGTAGTTATGCTGCGTGTCATTCTGGAAATGTGAGACTGAGACACAAATCTAGTTTTCCCATTTTAAAGCTCCACTCATGCAGTCTCGAAGCTACCTGTAAAGCACTGTTGTTACCGTGTTTTTAGGTACTGCCGGCATGGCTCAGAGAAGAAAATGAGTTTTCTCGAAAGAAATCTTGTGCTTCCAGTTCCTAGTTGGAAGCTCACCCTGCCCTCCTCTATACCAAATGTGAAAGTCCACGTGAGCACTAACCTCCAAGTAAGGCCCTGATTATCCTTGCAAATCGGAAGGCATGCAGCAGCTCCGTAAGGCCTTCATCGTTGTTCTGCTTCAGTTTAACGGTAGTAAGCTTTCCAAGTCTCCTAGGAACCTTGCTTCAGCACACGTTTCGGTAACAGAACACTGCGTACAGCCAGGAAGATCTGGTCCTCCGTGTATGCTGCGTGTCAACCTAGAAATTGTAGACTGATGGCACAAGGCTTGTTTCCCCATTAGGAAAGCTCCGTTCATGCGGCCTCGAACATACCTGAAAATCATGGTTGTTGCCGGGGATTTAGTCACTGCCTGCCTGCTTCTGCGAAGAAAATGAGTTTTCCCGAAAGAAACCTTGTGCTTCCAGTTCCTAGTTGGAAGCTCACCCTGCTCTGCTCTATAACTAAATTGAAAGTCAAGGGGAGCACTAGCCTTGAAGTAAGACTCTGATTATCCTTGCGAAACGTGAGGCACGCAACTCCTCCATGAGGGCTTCATCGCTCTTCTGCTTTAGTTTAACGGTAGTAAGCTTTCCAAGACTCCTAGGAACCTTGCTTCTGCACCCGTTTCGGGAACAGAACACTGCACAGAGGCAGGAAGCTCTGGTCCTCCGTGTATGCTGCGTGTCAACCTGCAAATTGTATACAGATCGCACAAGGCTTGTTAGCCCATTATAAAAGCTCCGTTCATGTGGCCTTGAATATAACTGAAAAGCATTGTGGTTGCCGGGGTTTTAGTCACTGCCGGCATGGTTCTGAGGAGATACTGAGTTTTCCCGTACGAAACCTTGTGCTTCCAGTTCCTAGTTGGAAGCTCACCCTGCTCTGCTCTATATCTAAAGTGAAAGTCAACGTGAGCCCTAGCCTTGAAGTATGGCCCTGATTTGCCTTGCCAAACGAGAGGCGTGGAGCAGCTCCATGAGGCCTTCTTCACTGTTCTGCTTTAGTTTCATGGTAGTAAGCTTTTCAAGACTCCTAGGGACCTTGCTTCAGCACCCGTTTCGGTACCAGTATACTGAGTAGAGCCAGTAAGCTTTGGTCCAGTTAAGCAACTTCCAGCCCCGCAGGCCTTTTTGAACAGCCCAGTGTTGGCTAGAGAAAGGCAACGCAGTGCAGTCTTCCTTGGGAGAGCCAGATGACCTCAGCTCTACACAGGATTCAGGAACACACTTCTAGACTGTCCTCCATGCAATGGATGTCACCTCATTCCCCTAGCTGAACTCTACTGAGAAAAACACTCTGCTTCTAATCCCTTTTCACCTTTTACACTTCGAGTCACGCATCCTCAAAGAGGTGGTCGGCTTGCATTCCAAGTACAATTTAAACACTGTTCTTGGTGTAACACTGCAGGTCTTTGGAAGAAGCACAGTCACCTAAGTCTCCCTCGCGCTTCCTTTGTTTAGGCACTTTGCTGCACGCAGATACGCCGTCGTAGAAAAAATTTGAATCATGGGAAGCCCCAGTGGTTATCGTGAATCTCTTTTGACTTGTTAGCATTAACATGTCCTTATGCTGCGTGTCAACCGGGAAATGTGACTGAGACACAAATCTAGTTTTCGCATTTTGGAAGCGCCACTCATGCAGTCTCGAAGCTACCTGAAAAGCACTGTTGTTACCGTGTTTTTAGGTACTGCTGGCATGGCTCAGAGAAGAAAATGAGTTTTCTCGAAAGAAACCTTGTGCTTCCAGTTCCTAGTTGGAAGCTCACCTGCTCTCCTGTATACCAAAAGTGAAAGTCAACGTGAGCACTAACCTCCAAGTAAGACCCTGATTATCCTTGCAAATCGGGAGGCATGCAGCAGCTCCATGAGGCCTTCATTGCTGTTCTGGTTTAGTTTCACGGTAGTAAGCTTTCCAAGACTCCTAGGAACATTACTTCAGCACCCATTTCGGTAACAGAACACTGCATAGAGCCAGGAAGCTCTGGTCCTGCGAGTATGCTGCGTGTCAACGTACAAATTGAAGACTGATGGCACAAGGCTTGTTTGCCCATTATGAGAGCTCCGTTTATGTGGCCTCGAATATACCTGAAAAGCACTGTTGTTGCCGGGGTTTTACTCACTGCTGCATGGTTCTGAGAAGATACTGAGTTTTCCCTTAAGAAACCTTGTGCCTCCAGTTCCTAGTTGGAAGCTCACCCTGCTCGGCTCTATACCTAAAGTGAAAGTCAACGTGAGCCACAGCCTCGAAGTAAGGCCCTGATTTGCCTTGTCAAACGGGAGGAGAGGAACAGCTCCATGAGGGCTTCTTCACAGTTCTGCTTTAGTTTCACTGTAGGAAGCTTTTCAAGACTCCTAGGGACCTTGCTTCAGCACCCATTTCGTTACCATTGTACAGAGTAGAGCCAGAAAGCTCAGGGCCAGTTAAGCAACTTCCGCCCCGTAGGTCTTTTGGAACACCCCAGTGTTGGCTAGAGAAAGGCAACACACTGCACTCTTCCTTGGGAGAGCCAGATGACCTCAGCTCTACACAGGATTCAGGAACACACTTCTAGACTGTTCTCCATGCAATGGATGTCACCTCATTCCCCTAGCTGAACTCTACTGAGAAAAACACTCTGCTTCTAATCCCTTTTCACCTTTTACACTTAGAGTCACGCGTCCTCAAGGAGGTGGTCGGCTTGCATTCCAAGTACAATTTAAACACAGTTCTTGGTGTAACACTGCAGGTCTTTGGAAGAAGCACGGTCACCTAAGTCTCCCTCGCGCTTCCTTTGTTTAGGCACTTGGCTGCACGCAAAAAAGCGGACGTAGAAAACAGTTGCATCACTGAAAGCCCCAGTGGGTATCGTGAATCTCTTTTGACTTGTTAGCATCAACATGTACTTATGCTGCGTGTCAATCTGGAAATGGGAGACACAAATCTAGTTTTCGCATTTTGAAAGCTCCACTCATGCAGTCTCGAAGCTACCTGTAAAGCAGTGTTGTTAACGTGCTTTTAGTTTCTGCCGGCATGGCTCAGAGAAGAACATGAGTTTTCTCGAAAGAAACCTTGTGCTTCCAGTTCCTAGTTGGAAGCTCACCCTGCTCTCCTCTATACCAAAAGTGAAAGTCCACGTGAGCAGTAACCTCCAAGGAAGGCCCTGATTATCCTTGGAAATCGGGAGGCATGCAGCAGCTCCATGAGGCCTTCATCGCTGTTCTGCTTTAGTTTAACGGTAGTAAGCTTTCCAAGACTCCTAGGAACCTTGCTTCAGCACCCGTTTCGGTAACAGAACACTGCATAGAGCCAGGAAGCTCTGGTCCTGCGAGTATGCTGCGTGTCAACGTACACATTGAAGACTGATGGCACAAGGCTCGTTTGCCCATTATGAGAGCTCCGTTTAAGTGGCCTCGAATATTCCTGAAAAGCACTGTTGTTGCCGGGGCTTTACTCACTGCTGCATGGTTCTGAGAAGATACTGAGTTTTCCCGTAAGAAGCCTTGTGCTTCCAGTTCCCAGTTGGAAGCTCACCCTGCTCTGTTCTATATCTAAAGTGAAAGTCAACGTGAGCCCTAGCCTCGAAGTAAGGCCCTGAGTTGCCTTGCCAAACGGGAGGCCTGGAGCAGCTGCATGAGGCCTTCTTCACTGTTCTGCTTTAGTTTCATGGTAGTAAGCTTTTCAAGACTCCTAGGGACCTTGCTTCAGCACCCGTTTCGGTACCAGTATACTGAGTAGAGCTTAGAAACTCAGGGCCAGCTCAGCAACTTCAGCCCCGTAGGCCTTTTGGAACACCCCATTGTTGACTAGAGAAAGGCAACACACTGCACTCTTCCTTGGGTGAGCCAGATGACCTCAGCTCTACACAGGATTCAGGAACACACTTCTAGACTGTCCTCCATGCAATGGATGTCACCTCATTCCCCTAGCTGAACTCTATTGAGAAAAACACTCTGCTTCTATTCCCTTTTCACCTTTTACACTTAGAGTCACGCATCCTCAAGGAGGTGGTCGGCTTGCATTCCAAGTACAATTTAAGCACAGTTCTTGGTGTAACACTGCAGGTCTCAGGAAGAAGCACAGGCCCCTAAGTCTCCATCGCGCATCCTTTGTTTAGGCACTTTGCTGCACGCAGATAAGCGGTCGTAGAAAAAATTGGAATCATGGAAATCCCCAGTGGGATCGTGAATCTCTTTTGACTTGTTCGCATCAACATGTAGTTATGCTGCGTGTCATTCTGGAAATGTGAGACTGAGACACAAATCTTGTTATCCCATTTTAAAGCTTCACTCATGCAGTCTCGAAGCTACCTGTAAAGCACTGTGTTACCGTGCTTTTAGTTACTGCCGGCATGGCTCAGTGAAGAAAATGTTTTCTCTAAAGAAACCTTGTGCTTCCAGTTCCTAGTTGGACGCTCACCCTTCTCTCCTCTATACCTAAAGTGAAAGTCAACGTGAGCCCTAGCCTAGAAGTAAGGCCCTGATTTGCCTTGCCAAACGGGAGGAGTGGAGCAGCTCCATGTGGCCTTCAACACTGTTCTGCTTTACTTTAACGGTAGTAAGCATTCCAAGACTCCTAGAGACCTTGCTTCAGCACCCACTTGGGTATCAGAAAACTGCCTAGAGCCAGGAAGCTTTGGTCCTGCGTGTATGCTGCGTATCAACTTACAAATTGGAGACTGAGAGCACAAGGCTTGTTTGCCCATTATGAAAGCTCCGTTCATGCGGCTTCCAATATACCTGAAAATCTTTGTTGTTGCCGCTGTTTTAGTAACTGCCGGCATGGTTCTGAGAAGATATTGAGTTTTCCCGTAAGAAACCTTGTGCTTCCAGTTCCTAGTTGGAAGCTCACCCTGCTCTCCTCTATACCAAAAGTGAAAGTCCACGTGAGCACTAACCTCGAACTAAGGCCCTGATTATCCTTGCAAATCGGGAGGCATGCAGCAGCTCTATGAGGCCTTCATCGCTGTTCTGCTATAGTTTAACGGTAGTAAGCTTACCAAGACTCCTAGGAACCATGCTTCAGCACCCGTTTCGGTAACAGAACATTGCATAGAGCCAGGAAGCTCTGGTGGGCCGTGTATGCTGCGTGTCAACCTAGAAATTGGAGACTTATGGCACAAGGCTTGTCTTCCCATTATGAAAGCCTCGTTCATGTGGCCTCGAATATACCTGAAGAGTTTGTTGTTGCCGCTGTTTTAGTCACTGCCGGCATAGTTCTGAGAAGATATTGAGTTGTCCCGTAAGAAACCTTGTGCCTCCAGTTCCTAGTTGGAAGCTCACCCTGCTCTGCTCTATACCTAAAGTGAAAGTCAACGTGAGCCACAATCTCGAAGTAAGGCACGGATTTGCCTTGCCAAACGGGAGGCGTGGAGCAGCTCCATGAGGCCTTCTTCACTGTTCCGCTTTAGTTTCACGGTAGTAAGCTTTCCAAGACTCCTAGGGACCTTGCTTCAGCACCCGTTTCGGTACCAGTATACTGAGTAGAGCCAGGAAGCTCAGGGCCAGCTCAGCAACTTCTGCCCCGTAGGCCTTTTGGAACACCCCATTGTTGGCTAGAGAAAGGCAACACACTGCACTCTTCCTTGGGAGAGCCAGATGACCTCAGCTCTACACAGGATTCAGGAACACACTTCTAGACTGTTCTCCATGCAATGGATGTCACCTCATTCCCCTAGCTGAACTCTACTGAGAAAAACACTCTGCTTCTAATCCCTTTTCACCTTTTACACTTAGAGTCACGCATCCTCAAGGAGGTGGTCGGCTTGCATTCCAAGTACAATTTAAACACAGTTCTTGGTGTAACACTGCAGGTCTTTCGAAGAAGCACGGTCACCTAAGTCTCCCTCGCGCTTCCTTTGTTTAGGCACTTGGCTGCACGCAGAAAAGCGGACGTAGAAAACATTTGCATCACTGAAAGCCCCAGTGGGTATCGTGAATCTCTTTTGACTTGTTAGCATCAACATGTACTTAAGCTGCGTGTCATTCTGGAAATGGGAGACACAAATCTAGTTTTCGCATTTTGAAAGCTCCACTCATGCAGTCTCGAAGCTACCTGTAAAGCAGTGTTGTTAACGTGCTTTTAGTTTCTGCCGGCATGGCTCAGAGAAGAACATGAGTTTTCTCGAAAGAAACCTTGTGCTTCCAGTTCCTGGTTGGAAGCTCACCCTGCTCTCCTCTATACCAAAAGTGAAAGTCCACGTGAGCAGTAACCTCCAAGGAAGGCCCTGATTATCCTTGCAAATCGGGAGGCATGCAGCAGCTCCATGAGGCCTTCATCGCTGTTCTGCTTTAGTTTAACGGTAGTAAGCTTTCCAAGACTCCTAGGAACCTTGCTTCAGCACCCGTTTCGGTAACAGAACACTGCATAGAGCCAGGAAGCTCTGGTCCTGCGAGTATGCTGCGTGTCAACGTACACATTGAAGACTGATGGCACAAGGCTCGTTTGCCCATTATGAGAGCTCCGTTTAAGTGGCCCCGAATATTCCTGAAAAGCACTGTTGTTGCCGGGGCTTTACTCACTGCTGCATGGTTCTGAGAAGATACTGAGTTTTCCCGTAAGAAACCTTGTGCTTCCAGTTCCTAGTTGGAAGCTCACCCTGCTCTGTTCTATATCTAAAGTGAAAGTCAACGTGAGCCCTAGCCTCGAAGTAAGGCCCTGAGTTGCCTTGCCAAACGGCAGGCCTGGAGCAGCTCCATGAGGCCTTCTTCACTGTTATGCTTTAGTTTCACAGTAGTAAGGCTTTTCAAGACTCCTAGGGACCTTGCTTCAGCACCCGTTTCGGTAAGAGTATACTGAGTAGAGACAGGAAGCTTTGGTCCAATTAAGCAACTTCCAGCCCTGTAGGCCTCTTGGAACAATCCAGTGTTGGATACAGAAAGGCAACACACTGCACTCTTCCTTGGGAGAGCCAGATGACCTCAGCTCTACACAGGATTTAAGAACACACTTCGAGACTGTCCTCCATGCAATGGATGTCACCTCATTCCCCTAGCTGAACTCTACTGAGAAAAACACTCTGCTTCTAATCCCTTTTCACCTTTTACACTTAGAGTCACGCATCCTCAAAGAGGTGGTCGGCTTGCATTCCAAGTACAATTAAAGCACAGTTCTTGTTGTAACACTGCAGGTCTTTGGAAGATGCACAGGCCCTAAGTTTCCCTGGCGCATCCGTTGTATAGGCACTTGGCTGCACGCAGAAAAGCGGTCGTAGAATAAAGTTGAATCACTGAAAGCCCCAGTGGGTATCGTGAATCTCTTTTGACTTGTTAGCATCAGCATGTACTTACGCTGCGTTTCAATCTGGAAATGGGAGACTGATAGCACAAAGCTTGTTTTCCCATTTTGAAAGCTCCACTCATGCAGTCTCGAAGCTACCTGAAAAGCACTGTTGTTACCGTGTTTTTAGGGAATGCCGGCATGGCTCAGAGAAGAAAATGAGTTTTCCCGAAAGAAACCTTGTGCTTCCAGTTCCTAGTTGGAAGCTCACCCTGCTCTCCTCTACACCAAAAGTGAGAATCCCCGTGAGCACTAACCTCCAAGTAAGGCCCTGATTATCCTTGCAAATCGGGAGGCATGCAGCAGCTCCATGAGGCCTTCATCGCTGTTCTGCTTTAGTTTAACGGTAGTAAGCTTTCCAAGACTCCTAGGAACCTTGCTTCAGCACCCGGTTCGGTAACAGAAAATGGCATAGAGCCAGGAAGCTCTGGTCCTGCGAGTATGCTGCGTGTCAACGTACAAATTGAAGACTGATGGCACAAGGCTTGTTTGCCCATTATGAGAGCTCCGTTTCTGTGGCCTCGAATATACCTGAAAAGCACTGTTGTTGCCGGGGCTTTACTCACTGCTGCATGGTTCTGAGAAGATACTGAGTTTTCCTGTAAGAAGCCTTGTGCTTCCAGTTCCCAGTTGGAAGCTCACCCTGCTCTGCTCTATATCTAAAGTGAAAGTCAACATGAGCCCTAGCCTCGAAGTAAGGCCCTGAGTTGCCTTGCCAAACGGGAGGCCTGGAGCAGCTCCATGAGGCCTTCTTCACTGTTCTGCTTTAGTTTCATGGTAGTAAGCTTTTCAAGACTCCTAGGGACCTTGCTTCAGCACCCGTTTCGGTACCAGTATACTGAGTAGAGCTTAGAAACTCAGGGCCAGCTCAGCAACTTCAGCCCCGTAGGCCTTTTGGAACACCCCATTGTTGACTAGAGAAAGGCAACACACTGCACTCTTCCTTGGGTGAGCCAGATGACCTCAGCTCTACACAGGATTCAGGAACACACTTCTAGACTGTCCTCCATGCAATGGATGTCACCTCATTCCCCTAGCTGAACTCTATTGAGAAAAACACTCTGCTTCTATTCCCTTTTCACCTTTTACACTTAGAGTCACGCATCCTCAAGGAGGTGGTCGGCTTGCATTCCAAGTACAATTTAAGCACAGTTTTTGGTGTAACACTGCAGGTTTCAGGAAGAAGCACAGGCCCCTAAGTCTCCATCGCGCATCCTTTGTTTAGGCACTTTGCTGCACGCAGATAAGCCGTCGTAGAAAAAATTGGAATCATGGTAAGCCCCAGTGGGATCGTGAATCTCTTTTGACTTGTTCGCATCAACATGTAGTTATGCTGCGTGTCATTCTGGAAATGTGAGACTGAGACACAAATCTTGTTATCCCATTTTAAAGCTTCACTCATGCAGTCTCGAAGCTACCTGTAAAGCACTGTTGTTACCGTGCTTTTAGTTACTGCCGGCATGGCTCAGTGAAGAAAATGTTTTCTCTAAAGAAACCTTGTGCTTCCAGTTCCTAGTTGGAAGCTCACCCTTCTCTCCTCTATACCTAAAGTGAAAGTCAACGTGAGCCCTAGCCTAGAAGTAAGGCCCTGATTTGCCTTGCCAAACGGGAGGAGTGGAGCAGCTCCATGAGGCCTTCTACACTGTTCTGATTTACTTTAATGGTAGTAAGCATTCCAAGACTCCTAGAGACCTTGCTTCAGCACCCACTTGGGTATCAGAAAACTGCCTAGAGCCAGGAAGCTTTGGTCCTGCGTGTATGCTGCCTATCAACTTACAAATTGGAGACTGAGAGCACAAGGCTTGTTTGCCCATTATGAAAGCTCCGTTCATGCGGCTTCCAATATACCTGAAAAGCTTTGTTGTTGCCGCTCTTTTAGTAACTGCCGGCATGGTTCTGAGAAGATATTGAGTTTTCCCGTAAGAAACCTTGTGCTTCCAGTTCCTAGTTGGAAGCTCACCCTGCTCTCCTCTATACCAAAAGTGAAAGTCCACGTGAGCACTAACCTCGAACTAAGGCCCTGATTATCCTTGCAAATCGGGAGGCATGCAGCAGCTCTATGAGGCCTTCATCGCTGTTCTGCTATAGTTTAACGGTAGTAAGCTTACCAAGACTCCTAGGAACCATGCTTCAGCACCCGTATCGGTAACAGAACATTGCATAGAGCCAGGAAGCTCTGGTGGGCCGTGTATGCTGCGTGTCAACCTAGAAATTGGAGACTTATGGCACAAGGCTTGTCTTCCCATTATGAAAGCCTCGTTCATGTGGCCTCGAATATACCTGAAGAGTTTGTTGTTGCCGCTGTTTTAGTCACTGCCGGCATAGTTCTGAGAAGATATTGAGTTGTCCCGTAAGAAACCTTGTGCCTCCAGTTCCTAGTTGGAAGCTCACCCTGCTCTGCTCTATACCTAAAGTGAAAGTCAACGTGAGCCACAATCTCGAAGTAAGGCACGGATTTGCCTTGCCAAACGGGAGGCGTGGAGCAGCTCCATGAGGCCTTCTTCACTGTTCCGCTTTAGTTTCACGGTAGTAAGCTTTCCAAGACTCCTAGGGACCTTGCTTCAGCACCCGTTTCGGTACCAGTATACTGAGTAGAGCCAGGAAGCTCAGGGCCAGCTCAGCAACTTCTGCCCCGTAGGCCTTTTGGAACACCCCATTGTTGGCTAGAGAAAGGCAACACACTGCACTCTTCCTTGGGAGAGCCAGATGACCTCAGCTCTACACAGGATTCAGGAACACACTTCTAGACTGTTCTCCATGCAATGGATGTCACCTCATTCCCCTAGCTGAACTCTACTGAGAAAAACACTCTGCTTCTAATCCCTTTTCACCTTTTACACTTAGAGTCACGCGTCCTCAAGGAGGTGGTCGGCTTGCATTCCAAGTACAATTTAAACACAGTTCTTGGTGTAACACTGCAGGTCTTTGGAAGAAGCACGGTCACCTAAGTCTCCCTCGCGCTTCCTTTGTTTAGGCACTTGGCTGCACGCAAAAAAGCGGACGTAGAAAACAGTTGCATCACTGAAAGCCCCAGTGGGTATCGTGAATCTCTTTTGACTTGTTAGCATCAACATGTACTTATGCTGCGTGTCAATCTGGAAATGGGAGACACAAATCTAGTTTTCGCATTTTGAAAGCTCCACTCATGCAGTCTCGAAGCTACCTGTAAAGCAGTGTTGTTAACGTGCTTTTAGTTTCTGCCGGCATGGCTCAGAGAAGAACATGAGTTTTCTCGAAAGAAACCTTGTGCTTCCAGTTCCTAGTTGGAAGCTCACCCTGCTCTCCTCTATACCAAACGTGAAAGTCCACGTGAGCAGTAACCTCCAAGTAAGGCCCTGATTATCCTTGCAAATCGGGAGGCATGCAGCAGCTCCATGAGGCCTTCATCGCTGTTCTGCTTTAGTTTAACGGTAGTAAGCTTTCCAAGACTCCTAGGAACCTTGCTTCAGCACCCGTTTCGGTAACAGAACACTGCATAGAGCCAGGAAGCTCTGGTCCTGCGAGTATGCTGCGTGTCAACGTACACATTGAAGACTGATGGCACAAGGCTTGTTTGCCCATTATGAGAGCTCCGTTTATGTGGCTTCGAATATTCCTGAAAAGCAGTGTTGTTGCCGGGGCTTTACTCACTGCTGCATGGTTCTGAGAAGATACTGAGTTTTCCCGTAAGAAACCTTGTGCTTCCAGTTCCTAGTTGGAAGCTCACCCTGCTCTGTTCTATATCTAAAGTGAAAGTCAACGTGAGCCCTAGCCTCGAAGTAAGGCCCTGAGTTGCCTTGCCAAACGGGAGGTGTGGAGCAGCTCCATGAGGCCTTCTTCACTGTTATGCTTTAGTTTCACAGTAGTAAGCTTTTCAAGACTCCTAGGGACCTTGCTTCACCACCCGTTTCGGTAAGAGTATACTGAGTAGAGACAGGACGCTTTGTTCCAATTAAGCCACTTCCAGCCCTGTAGGCCTCTTGGAACAATCCAGTGTTGGATACAGAAAGGCAACACACTGCACTCTTCCTTGGGAGAGCCAGATTACCTCAGCTCTACACAGGATTCAGGAACACACTTCGAGACTGTCCTCCATGCAATGGATGTCACCTCATTCCCCTAGCTGAACTCTACTGAGAAAAACACTCTGCTTCTATTCCCTTTTCACCTTTTACACATAGAGTCACGCATCCTCAAAGAGGTGGTCGGCTTGCATTCCAAGTACAACTTAAGCACAGTTCTTGTTGTAACACTGCAGGTCTTTGGAAGATGCACAGGCCCTAAGTTTCCCTGGCGCATCCGTTGTTTAGGCACTTGGCTGCACGCTGAAAAGCGGTCGTAGAATAAAGTTGCATCACTGAAAGCCCCAGTGGGTATCGTGAATCTCTTTTGACTTGTTAGCATCAACATGTACTTATGCTGCGTGTCAATCTGGAAATGGGAGACTGATGGCACAAAGCTTGTTTTCCCATTTGGAAAGCTCCACTCATGCTGTCTCGAAGCTACCTGAAAAGCACTGTTGTTACCGTGTTTTTAGGTACTGCCGGCATGGCTCAGAGAAGAAAATGTGTTTTCCCGAAAGAAACCTTGTGCTTCCAGTTCCTAGTTGGAAGCTCACCCTGCTCTCCTCTATACCAAAAGTGAGAGTCCCCGTGAGCACTAACCTCCAAGTAAGGTCCTGATTATCCTTGCAAATCGGGAGGCATGCAGCAGCTCCATGAGGCCTTCATCGCTGTTCTGCTTTAGTTTAACGGTAGTAAGCTTTCCAAGACTCCTAGGATCCTTGCTTCAGCACCCGGTTCGGTAACAGAAAACTGCATAGAGCCAGGAAGTTCTGGTCCAGCGAGTATCCTGCATGTCAACGTACAAATTGAAGACTGATGGCACAAGGCTTGTTTGCCCATTATGAGAGCTCCGTTACTGTGGCCTCGAATATACCTGAAAAGCACTGTTGTTGCCGGGGCTTTACTCACTGCTGCATGGTTCTGAGAAGATACTGAGTTTTCCCGTAAGAAACCTTGTGCTTCCAGTTCCTATTTGGAAGCTCACCCTGCTCTGCTCTATATCTAAAGTGAAAGTCAACATGAGCCCTAGCCTCGAAGTAAGGCCCTGAGTTGCCTTGCCAAACGGGAGGCCTGGAGCAGCTCCATGAGGCCTTCTTCACTGTTCTGCTTTAGTTTCATGGTAGTCAGCTTTCCAAGACTCCTAGGGACCTTGCTTCAGCACCCGTTTCGGTACCAGTATACTGAGTAGAGCTTAGAAACTCAGGGCCAGCTCAGCAACTTCAGCCCCGTAGGCCTTTTGGAACACCCCATTGTTGACTAGAGAAAGGAAACACACTGCACTCTTCCTTGGGTGAGCCAGATGACCTCAGCTCTACACAGGATTCAGGAACACACTTCTAGACTGTCCTCCATGCAATGGATGTCACCTCATTCCCCTAGCTGAACTCTATTGAGAAAAACACTCTGCTTCTATTCCCTTTTCACCTTTTACACTTAGAGTCACGCATCCTCAAGGAGGTGGTCGGCTTGCATTCCAAGTACAATTTAAGCACAGTTCTTGGTTTAACACTGCAGGTCTCAGGAAGAAGCACAGGCCCCTAATTCTCCATCGCGCATCCTTTGTTTAGGCCCTTTGCTGCACGCAGATAAGCCGTCGTAGAAAAAATTGGAATCATGGTAAGCCCCAGTGGGATCGTGAATCTCTTTTGACTTGTTCGCATCAACATGTAGTTATGCTGCGTGTCATTCTGGAAATGTGAGACTGAGACACAAATCTTGTTATCCCATTTTAAAGCTTCACTCATGCAGTCTCGAAGCTACCTGTAAAGCACTGTTGTTACCGTGCTTTTAGTTACTGCCGGCATGGCTCAGTGAAGAAAATGTTTTCTCTAAAGAAACCTTGTGCTTCCAGTTCCTAGTTGGAAGCTCACCCTTCTCTCCTCTATACCTAAAGTGAAAGTCAACGTGAGCCCTAGCCTAGAAGTAAGGCCCTGATTTGCCTTGCCAAACGGGAGGAGTGGAGCAGCTCCATGAGGCCTTCTACACTGTTCTGCTTTACTTTAATGGTAGTAAGCATTCCAAGACTCCTAGAGACCTTGCTTCAGCACCCACTTGGGTATCAGAAAACTGCCTAGAGCCAGGAAGCTTTGGTCCTGCGTGTATGCTGCCTATCAACTTACAAATTGGAGACTGAGAGCACAAGGCTTGTTTGCCCATTATGAAAGCTCCGTTCATGCGGCTTCCAATATACCTGAAAAGCTTTGTTGTTGCCGCTGTTTTAGTAACTGCCGGCATGGTTGTGAGAAGATATTGAGTTTTCCCGAAAGAAACCTTGTGCTTCCAGTTCCTAGTTGGAAGCTCACCCTGCTCTCCTCTATACCAAAAGTGAAAGTCCATGTCAGCACTAACCTCCAAGGAAGGCCCTGATTATCCTTGCAAATCGGGAGGCATGCAGCAGCTCCATGAGGCCTTCATCGCTGTTCTGCTTTAGTTTAACGGTAGTAAGCTTTCCAAGACTCCTAGGAACCTTGCTTCAGCACCCGTTTCGGTAACAGAACACTGCATAGAGCCAGGAAGCTCTGGTCCTGCGAGTATGCTGCGTGTCAACGTACACATTGAAGACTGATGGCACAAGGCTTGTTTGCCCATTATGAGAGCTCCGTTTATGTGGCCTCGAATATTCCTGAAAAGCAGTGTTGTTGCCGGGGCTTTACTCACTGCTGCATGGTTCTGAAAAGATACTGAGTTTTCCCGTAAGAAACCTTGTGCTTCCAGTTCCTAGTTGGAAGCTCACCCTGCTCTGTTCTATATCTAAAGTGAAAGTCAACGTGAGCCCTAGCCTCGAAGTAAGGCCCTGAGTTGCCTTGCCAAACGGGAGGTGTGGAGCAGCTCCATGAGGCCTTCTTCACTGTTATGCTTTAGTTTCACAGTAGTAAGCTTTTCAAGACTCCTAGGGACCTTGCTTCACCACCCGTTTCGGTAAGAGTATACTGAGTAGAGACAGGACGCTTTGTTCCAATTAAGCCACTTCCAGCCCTGTAGGCCTCTTGGAACAATCCAGTGTTGGATACAGAAAGGCAACACACTGCACTCTTCCTTGGGAGAGCCAGATTACCTCAGCTCTACACAGGATTCAGGAACACACTTCGAGACTGTCCTCCATGCAATGGATGTCACCTCATTCCCCTAGCTGAACTCTACTGAGAAAAACACTCTGCTTCTATTCCCTTTTCACCTTTTACACATAGAGTCACGCATCCTCAAAGAGGTGGTCGGCTTGCATTCCAAGTACAACTTAAGCACAGTTCTTGTTGTAACACTGCAGGTCTTTGGAAGATGCACAGGCCCTAAGTTTCCCTGGCGCATCCGTTGTTTAGGCACTTGGCTGCACGCTGAAAAGCGGTCGTAGAATAAAGTTGCATCACTGAAAGCCCCAGTGGGTATCGTGAATCTCTTTTGACTTGTTAGCATCAACATGTACTTATGCTGCGTGTCAATCTGGAAATGGGAGACTGATGGCACAAAGCTTGTTTTCCCATTTGGAAAGCTCCACTCATGCTGTCTCGAAGCTACCTGAAAAGCACTGTTGTTACCGTGTTTTTAGGTACTGCCGGCATGGCTCAGAGAAGAAAATGTGTTTTCCCGAAAGAAACCTTGTGCTTCCAGTTCCTAGTTGGAAGCTCACCCTGCTCTCCTCTATACCAAAAGTGAGAGTCCCCGTGAGCACTAACCTCCAAGTAAGGTCCTGATTATCCTTGCAAATCGGGAGGCATGCAGCAGCTCCATGAGGCCTTCATCGCTGTTCTGCTTTAGTTTAACGGTAGTAAGCTTTCCAAGACTCCTAGGATCCTTGCTTCAGCACCCGGTTCGGTAACAGAAAACTGCATAGAGCCAGGAAGTTCTGGTCCAGCGAGTATCCTGCATGTCAACGTACAAATTGAAGACTGATGGCACAAGGCTTGTTTGCCCATTATGAGAGCTCCGTTACTGTGGCCTCGAATATACCTGAAAAGCACTGTTGTTGCCGGGGCTTTACTCACTGCTGCATGGTTCTGAGAAGATACTGAGTTTTCCCGTAAGAAACCTTGTGCTTCCAGTTCCTAGTTGGAAGCTCACCCTGCTCTGCTCTATATCTAAAGTGAAAGTCAACATGAGCCCTAGCCTCGAAGTAAGGCCCTGAGTTGCCTTGCCAAACGGGAGGCCTGGAGCAGCTCCATGAGGCCTTCTTCACTGTTCTGCTTTAGTTTCATGGTAGTCAGCTTTCCAAGACTCCTAGGGACCTTGCTTCAGCACCCGTTTCGGTACCAGTATACTGAGTAGAGCTTAGAAACTCAGGGCCAGCTCAGCAACTTCAGCCCCGTAGGCCTTTTGGAACACCCCATTGTTGACTAGAGAAAGGCAACACACTGCACTCTTCCTTGGGTGAGCCAGATGACCTCAGCTCTACACAGGATTCAGGAACACACTTCTAGACTGTCCTCCATGCAATGGATGTCACCTCATTCCCCTAGCTGAACTCTATTGAGAAAAACACTCTGCTTCTATTCCCTTTTCACCTTTTACACTTAGAGTCACGCATCCTCAAGGAGGTGGTCGGCTTGCATTCCAAGTACAATTTAAGCACAGTTCTTGGTTTAACACTGCAGGTCTCAGGAAGAAGCACAGGCCCCTAATTCTCCATCGCGCATCCTTTGTTTAGGCCCTTTGCTGCACGCAGATAAGCCGTCGTAGAAAAAATTGGAATCATGGTAAGCCCCAGTGGGATCGTGAATCTCTTTTGACTTGTTCGCATCAACATGTAGTTATGCTGCGTGTCATTCTGGAAATGTGAGACTGAGACACAAATCTTGTTATCCCATTTTAAAGCTTCACTCATGCAGTCTCGAAGCTACCTGTAAAGCACTGTTGTTACCGTGCTTTTAGTTACTGCCGGCATGGCTCAGTGAAGAAAATGTTTTCTCTAAAGAAACCTTGTGCTTCCAGTTCCTAGTTGGAAGCTCACCCTTCTCTCCTCTATACCTAAAGTGAAAGTCAACGTGAGCCCTAGCCTAGAAGTAAGGCCCTGATTTGCCTTGCCAAACGGGAGGAGTGGAGCAGCTCCATGAGGCCTTCTACACTGTTCTGCTTTACTTTAATGGTAGTAAGCATTCCAAGACTCCTAGAGACCTTGCTTCAGCACCCACTTGGGTATCAGAAAACTGCCTAGAGCCAGGAAGCTTTGGTCCTGCGTGTATGCTGCCTATCAACTTACAAATTGGAGACTGAGAGCACAAGGCTTGTTTGCCCATTATGAAAGCTCCGTTCATGCGGCTTCCAATATACCTGAAAAGCTTTGTTGTTGCCGCTGTTTTAGTAACTGCCGGCATGGTTGTGAGAAGATATTGAGTTTTCCCGAAAGAAACCTTGTGCTTCCAGTTCCTAGTTGGAAGCTCACCCTGCTCTCCTCTATACCAAAAGTGAAAGTCCATGTCAGCACTAACCTCCAAGGAAGGCCCTGATTATCCTTGCAAATCGGGAGGCATGCAGCAGCTCCATGAGGCCTTCATCGCTGTTCTGCTTTAGTTTAACGGTAGTAAGCTTTCCAAGACTCCTAGGAACCTTGCTTCAGCACCCGTTTCGGTAACAGAACACTGCATAGAGCCAGGAAGCTCTGGTCCTGCGAGTATGCTGCGTGTCAACGTACACATTGAAGACTGATGGCACAAGGCTTGTTTGCCCATTATGAGAGCTCCGTTTATGTGGCCTCGAATATTCCTGAAAAGCAGTGTTGTTGCCGGGGCTTTACTCACTGCTGCATGGTTCTGAAAAGATACTGAGTTTTCCCGTAAGAAATCTTGTGCTTCCAGTTCCTAGTTGGAAGCTCACCCTGCTCTGTTCTATATCTAAAGTGAAAGTCAACATGAGCCCTAGCCTCGAAGTAAGGCCCTGAGTTGCTTTGCCAAACGGGAGGTGTGGAGCAGCTCCATGAGTCCTTCTTCACTGTTATGCTTTAGTTTCACAGTAGTAAGCTTTTCAAGACTCCTAGGGACCTTGCTTCAGCACCCGTTTCGGTAAGAGTATACTGAGTAGAGACAGGACGCTTTGGTCCAATTAAGCCACTTCCAGCCCTGTAGGCCTCTTGGAACAATCCAGTGTTGGATACAGAAAGGCAACACACTGCACTCTTCCTTGGGAGAGCCAGATTACCTCAGCTCTACACAGGATTCAGGAACACACTTCGAGACTGTCCTCCATGCAATGGATGTCACCTCATTCCCCTAGCTGAACTCTACTGAGAAAAACACTCTGCTTCTAATCCCTTTTCACCTTTTACACATAGAGTCACGCATCCTCAAAGAGGTGGTCGGCTTGCATTCCAAGTACAACTTAAGCACAGTTCTTGTTGTAACACTGCAGGTCTTTGGAAGATGCACAGGCCCTAAGTTTCCCTGGCGCATCCGTTGTTTAGGCACTTGGCTGCACGCAGAAAAGCGGACGTAGAAAACAGTTGCATCACTGAAAGTCCCAGTGGGTATCGTGAATCTCTTTTGACTTGTTAGCATCAACATGTACTTATGCTGCGTGTCAATCTGGAAATGGGAGACTGATGGCACAAAGATTGTTTTCCCATTTGGAAAGCTCCACTCATGCAGTCTCGAAGCTACCTGAAAAGCACTGTTGTTACCGTGTTTTTAGGTACTGCCGGCATGGCTCAGAGAAGAAAATGAGTTTTCCCGAAAGAAACCTTGTGCTTCCAGTTCCTAGTTGGAAGCTCACCCTGCTCTCCTCTATACCTAAAGTGAAAGTCAACGTGAGCCCTAGCCTAGAAGTAAGGCCCTGATTAGCCTTGCCAAACGGGAGGAGTGGAGCAGCTCCATGAGGCCTTCAACACTGTTCTGCTTTACTTCAACGGTAGTAAGCATTCCAAGACTCCTAGAGACCTTGCTTCAGCACCCACTTGGGTATCAGAAAACTGCCTAGAGCCAGGAAGCTTTGGTCCTGCGTGTATGCTGCGTATCAACTTACAAATTGGAGACTGAGAGCACAAGGCTTGTTTGCCCATTATGAAAGCTCCGTTCATGCGGCTTCCAATATACCTGAAAAGCAGTGTTGTTGCCGGGGCTTTACTCACTGCTGCATGGTTCTGAGAAGATACTGAGTTTTCCCGTAAGAAATCTTGTGCTTCCAGTTCCTAGTTGGAAGCTCACCCTGCTCTGTTCTATATCTAAAGTGAAAGTCAACATGAGCCCTAGCCTCGAAGTAAGGCCCTGAGTTGCCTTGACAAACGGGAGGCCTGGAGCAGCTCCATGAGGCCTTCTTCACTGTTATGCTTTAGTTTCACAGTAGTCAGCTTTTCAAGACTCCTAGGGACCTTGCTTCAGCACCCGTTTCGGTAAGAGTATACTGAGTAGAGACAGGACGCTTTGGTCCAATTAAGCCACTTCCAGCCCTGTAGGCCTCTTGGAACAATCCAGTGTTGGATACAGAAAGGCAACACACTGCACTCTTCCTTGGGAGAGCCAGATTACCTCAGCTCTACACAGGATTCAGGAACACACTTCGAGACTGTCCTCCATGCAATGGATGTCACCTCATTCCCCTAGCTGAACTCTACTGAGAAAAACACTCTGCTTCTAATCCCTTTTCACCTTTTACACATAGAGTCACGCATCCTCAAAGAGGTGGTCGGCTTGCATTCCAAGTACAACTTAAGCACAGTTCTTGTTGTAACACTGCAGGTCTTTGGAAGATGCACAGGCCCTAAGTTTCCCTGGCGCATCCGTTGTTTAGGCACTTGGCTGCACGCAGAAAAGCGGACGTAGAAAACAGTTGCATCACTGAAAGCCCCAGTGGGTATCGTGAATCTCTTTTGACTTGTTAGCATCAACATGTACTTATGCTGCGTGTCAATCTGGAAATGGGAGACTGATGGCACAAAGATTGTTTTCCCATTTGGAAAGCTCCACTCATGCAGTCTCGAAGCTACCTGAAAAGCACTGTTGTTACCGTGTTTTTAGGTACTGCCGGCATGGCTCAGAGAAGAAAATGAGTTTTCCCGAAAGAAACCTTGTGCTTCCAGTTCCTAGTTGGAAGCTCACCCTGCTCTCCTCTATACCAAAAGTGAGAGTCCCCGTGAGCACTAAACTCCAAGTAAGGCCCTGATTATCCTTGCAAATTGGGAGGCATGCAGCAGCTCCATGAGGCCTTCATCGCTGTTCTGCTTTAGTTTAAGGGTTGTAAGCTTTCCAAGACTCCTAGGAACCTTGCTTCAGCACCCGGTTCGGTAACAGAAAACTGCATAGAGCCAGGAAGTTCAGGTCCTGCGAGTATGCTGCATGTCAACGTAAAAATTGAAGACTGATGGCACAAGGCTTGTTTGCCCATTATGAGAGCTCCGTTACTGTGGCCTCGAATATACCTGAAAAGCACTGTTGTTGCCGGGGCTTTACTCACTGCTGCATGGTTCTGAGAAGATACTGAGTTTTCCCGTAAGAAACCTTGTGCTTCCAGTTCCTAGTTGGAAGCTCACCCTGCTCTGTTCTATATCTAAAGTGAAAGTCAACATGAGCCCTAGCCTCGAAGTAAGGCCCTGAGTTGCCTTGCCAAACGGGAGGCCTGGAGCAGCTCCATGAGGCCTTCTTCACTGTTCTGCTTTAGTTTCATGGTAGTAAGCTTTCCAAGACTCCTAGGGACCTTGCTTCAGCACCCGTTTCGGTACCAGTATACTGAGTAGAGCTTAGAAACTCAGGGCCAGCTCAGCAACTTCAGCCCCGTAGGCCTTTTGGAACACCCCATTGTTGACTAGAGAAAGGCAACACACTGCACTCTTCCTTCGGTGAGCCAGATGACCTCAGCTCTACACAGGATTCAGGAACACACTTCTAGACTGTCCTCCATGCAATGGATGTCACCTCATTCCCCTAGCTGAACTCTATTGAGAAAAACACTCTGCTTCTATTCCCTTTTCACCTTTTACACTTAGAGTCACGCATCCTCAAGGAGGTGGTCGGCTTGCATTCCAAGTACAATTTAAGCACAGTTCTTGGTTTAACACTGCAGGTCTCAGGAAGAAGCACAGGCCCCTAAGTCTCCATCGTGCATCCTTTGTTTAGGCACTTTGCTGCACGCAGATAAGCGGTCGTAGAAAAATTGGAATCATGGTAAGCCCCAGTGGGATCGTGAATCTCTTTTGACTTGTTCGCATCAACATGTAGTTATGCTGCGTGTCATTCTGGAAATGTGAGACTGAGACACAAATCTTGTTATCCCATTTTAAAGCTTCACTCATGCAGTCTCGAAGCTACCTGTAAAGCACTGTGTTACCGTGCTTTTAGTTACTGCCGGCATGGCTCAGTGAAGAAAATGTTTTCTCTAAAGAAACCTTGTGCTTCCAGTTCCTAGTTGGAAGCTCACCCTTCTCTCCTCTATACCTAAAGTGAAAGTCAACGTGAGCCCTAGCCTAGAAGTAAGGCCCTGATTTGCCTTGCCAAACGGGAGGAGTGGAGCAGCTCCATGTGGCCTTCAACACTGTTCTGCTTTACTTTAACGGTAGTAAGCATTCCAAGACTCCTAGAGACCTTGATTCAGCACCCACTTGTGTATCAGAAAACTGCCTAGAGCCAGGAAGCTTTGGTCCTGCGTGTATGCTGCCTATCAACTTACAAATTGGAAACTGAGAGCACAAGGCTTGTTTGCCCATTATGAAAGCTCTGTTCATGCGGCTTCCAATATACCTGAAAAGCTTTGTTGTTGCCGCTGTTTTAGTAACTGCCGGCATGGTTGTGAGAAGATATTGAGTTTTCCCGTAAGAAACTTTGTGCTTCCAGTTCTTAGTTGGAAGCTCACCCTGCTCTCCTCTATACCAAAAGTGAAAGTCCACGTGAGCACTAACCTCCAAGTAAAGCCCTGATTATCCTTGCAAATCGGGAGGCATGCAGCAGCTCTATGAGGCCTTCATCGCTTTTCTGCTTTAGTTTAACAGTAGTAAGCTTACCAAGACCCCTAGGAACCATGATTCAGCACCCGTTTCGGTAACAGAACATTGCATAGAGCCAGGAAGCTCTGGTGGGCCGTGTATGCTGCGTGTCAACCTAGAAATTGGAGACTTATGGCACAAGGCTTGTTTTCCCATTATGAAAGCCTCGTTCATGTGGCCTAGAATATACCTGAAAAGTTTGTTGTTGCCGCTGTTTTAGACACTGCCGGCATATTTCTGAGAAGATATTGAGTTTTCCCGTAAGAAACCTTGTGCCTCCAGTTCCTAGTTGGAAGCTCACCCTGCTCTGCTCTATACCTAAAGTGAAAGTCAACGTGAGCCACAATCTCGAAGTAAGGCACGGATTTGCCTTGCCAAACGGGAGGCGTGGAGTAGCTCCATGAGGCCTTCTTCACTGTTCCGCTTTAGTTTCACGGTAGTAAGCTTTCCAAGACTCCTAGGGACCTTGCTTCAGCACCCGTTTCGTTACCAGTATGCTGAGTAGAGCCAGGAAGCTCAGGGCCAGCTCAGCAACTTCTGCCCGGTAGGCCTTTTGGAACACCCCATTGTTGGCTAGAGAAAGGCAACACACTGCACTCTTCCTTGGGAGAGCCAGATGACCTCAGCTCTACACAGGATTCAGGAACACACTTGTAGACTGTCCTCCATGCAATGGATGTCACCTCATTCCCCTAGCTGAACTCGACTGAGAAAAACACTCTGCTTCTAATCCCTTTTCACCTTTTACACTTAGAGTCACGCGTCCTCAAGGAGGTGGTCGGCTTGCATTCCAAGTAAAATTTAAACACAGTTCTTGGTGTAACACTGCAGGTCTTTGGAAGAAGCACGGTCACCTAAGTCTCCCTCGCGCTTCCTTTGTTTAGGCACTTGGCTGCACGCAAAAAAGCGGACGTAGAAAACAGTTGCATCACTGAAAGCCCCAGTGGGTATCGTGAATCTCTTTTGACTGGTTAGCATCAACATGTACTTATGCTGCGTGTCAATCTGGAAATGGGAGACACAAATCTAGTTTTCGCATTTTGAAAGCTCCAATCATGCAGTCTCGAAGCTACCTGTAAAGCAGTGTTGTTAACGTGCTTTTAGTTTCTGCCGGCATGGCTCAGAGAAGAACATGAGTTTTCTCGAAAGAAACCTTGTGCTTCCAGTTCCTAGTTGGAAGCTCACCCTGCTCTCCTCTATACCAAAAGTGAAAGTCCACGTGAGCAGTAACCTCCAAGGAAGGCCCTGATTATCCTTGCAAATCGGGAGGCATGCAGCAGCTCCATGAGGCCTTCATCGCTGTTCTGCTTTAGTTTAACGGTAGTAAGCTTTCCAAGACTCCTAGGAACCTTGCTTCAGCACCCGTTTCGGTAACAGAACACCGCATAGAGCCAGGAAGCTCTGGTCCTGCGAGTATGCTGCGTGTCAACGTACACATTGAAGACTGATGGCACAAGGCTCGTTTGCCCATTATGAGAGCTCCGTTTAAGTGGCCTCGAATATTCCTGAAAAGCACTGTTGTTGCCGGGGCTTTACTCACTGCTGCATGGTTCTGAGAAGATACTGAGTTTTCCCGTAAGAAGCCTTGTGCTTCCAGTTCCCAGTTGGAAGCTCACCCTGCTCTGTTCTATATCTAATGTGAAAGTCAACGTGAGCCCTAGCCTCGAAGTAAGGCCCTGAGTTGCCTTGCCAAACGGGAGGCCTGGAGCAGCTGCATGAGGCCTTCTTCACTGTTCTGCTTTAGTTTCATGGTAGTAAGCTTTTCAAGACTCCTAGGGACCTTGCTTCAGCACCCGCTTCGGTACCAGTATACTGAGTAGAGCTTAGAAACTCAGGGCCAGCTCAGCAACTTCAGCCCCGTAGGCCTTTTGGAACACCCCATTGTTGACTAGAGAAAGGCAACACACTGCACTCTTCCTTGGGTGAGCCAGATGACCTCAGCTCTACACAGGATTCAGGAACACACTTCTAGACTGTCCTCCATGCAATGGATGTCACCTCATTCCCCTAGCTGAACTCTATTGAGAAAACCATTCTGCTTCTATTCCCTTTTCACCTTTTACACTTAGAGTCACGCATCCTCAAGGAGGTGGTCGGCTTGCATTCCAAGTACAATTTAAGCACAGTTCTTGGTGTAACACTGCAGGTCTCAGGAAGAAGCACAGGCCCCTAAGTCTCCATCGCGCATCCTTTGTTTAGGCACTTTGCTGCACGCAGATAAGCGGTCGTAGAAAAAATTGGAATCATGGAAAGCCCCAGTGGGATCGTGAATCTCTTTTGACTTGTTCACATCAACATGTAGTTATGCTGCGTGTCATTCTGGAAATGTGAGACTGAGACACAAATCTTGTTATCCCATTTTAAAGCTTCACTCATGCAGTCTCGAAGCTACCTGTAAAGCACTGTGTTACCGTGCTTTTAGTTACTGCCGGCATGGCTCAGTGAAGAAAATGTTTTCTCTAAAGAAACCTTGTGCTTCCAGTTCCTAGTTGGAAGCTCACCCTTCTCTCCTCTATACCTAAAGTGAAAGTCAACGTGAGCCCTAGCCTAGAAGTAAGGCCCTGATTTGCCTTGCCAAACGGGAGGAGTGGAGCAGCTCCATGTGGCCTTCAACACTGTTCTGCTTTACTTTAACGGTAGTAAGCATTCCAAGACTCCTAGAGACCTTGCTTCAGCACCCACTTGGGTATCAGAAAACTGCCTAGAGCCAGGAAGCTTTGGTCCTGCGTGTATGCTGCCTATCAACTTACAAATTGGAGACTGAGAGCACAAGGCTTGTTTGCCCATTATGAAAGCTCCGTTCATGCGGCTTCCAATATACCTGAAAAGCTTTGTTGTTGCCGCTCTTTTAGTAACTGCCGGCATGGTTCTGAGAAGATATTGAGTTTTCCCGTAAGAAACCTTGTGCTTCCAGTTCCTAGTTGGAAGCTCACCCTGCTCTCCTCTATACCAAAAGTGAAAGTCCACGTGAGCACTAACCTCCAAGTAAGGCCCTGATTATCCTTGCAAATCGGGAGGCATGCAGCAGCTCTATGAGGCCTTCATCGCTGTTCTGCTATAGTTTAACGGTAGTAAGCTTACCAAGACTCCTAGGAACCATGCTTCAGCACCCGTTTCGGTAACAGAACATTGCATAGAGCCAGGAAGCTCTGGTGGGCCGTGTATGCTGCGTGTCAACCTAGAAATTGGAGACTTATGGCACAAGGCTTGTCTTCCCATTATGAAAGCCTCGTTCATGTGGCCTCGAATATACCTGAAGAGTTTGTTGTTGCCGCTGTTTTAGTCACTGCCGGCATAGTTCTGAGAAGATATTGAGTTGTCCCGTAAGAAACCTTGTGCCTCCAGTTCCTAGTTGGAAGCTCACCCTGCTCTGCTCTATACCTAAAGTGAAAGTCAACGTGAGCCACAATCTCGAAGTAAGGCACGGATTTGCCTTGCCAAACGGGAGGCGTGGAGCAGCTCCATGAGGTCTTCTTCACTGTTCCGCTTTAGTTTCACGGTAGTAAGCTTTCCAAGACTCCTAGGGACCTTGCTTCAGCACCCGTTTCGGTACCAGTATACTGAGTAGAGCCAGGAAGCTCAGGGCCAGCTCAGCAACTTCTGCCCCGTAGGCCTTTTGGAACACCCCATTGTTGGCTAGAGAAAGGCAACACACTGCACTCTTCCTTGGGAGAGCCAGATGACCTCAGCTCTACACAGGATTCAGGAACACACTTCTAGACTGTTCTCCATGCAATGGATGTCACCTCATTCCCCTAGCTGAACTCTACTGAGAAAAACACTCTGCTTCTAATCCCTTTTCACCTTTTACACTTAGAGTCACGCGTCCTCAAGGAGGTGGTCGGCTTGCATTCCAAGTACAATTTAAACACAGTTCTTGGTGTAACACTGCAGGTCTTTGGAAGAAGCACGGTCACCTAAGTCTCCCTCGCGCTTCCTTTGTTTAGGCACTTGGCTGCACGCAAAAAAGCGGACGTAGAAAACAGTTGCATCACTGAAAGCCCCAGTGGGTATCGTGAATCTCTTTTGACTTGTTAGCATCAACATGTACTTATGCTGCGTGTCAATCTGGAAATGGGAGACACAAATCTAGTTTTCGCATTTTGAAAGCTCCACTCATGCAGTCTCGAAGCTACCTGTAAAGCAGTGTTGTTAACGTGCTTTTAGTTTCTGCCGGCATGGCTCAGAGAAGAACATGAGTTTTCTCGAAAGAAACCTTGTGCTTCCAGTTCCTAGTTGGAAGCTCACCCTGCTCTCCTCTATACCAAAAGTGAAAGTCCACGTGAGCAGTAACCTCCAAGGAAGGCCCTGATTATCCTTGCAAATCGGGAGGCATGCAGCAGCTCCATGAGGCCTTCATCGCTGTTCTGCTTTAGTTTAACGGTAGTAAGCTTTCCAAGACTCCTAGGAACCTTGCTTCAGCACCCGTTTCGGTAACAGAACACTGCATAGAGCCAGGAAGCTCTGGTCCTGCGAGTATGCTGCGTGTCAACGTACACATTGAAGACTGATGGCACAAGGCTCGTTTGCCCATTATGAGAGCTCCGTTTAAGTGGCCCCGAATATTCCTGAAAAGCACTGTTGTTGCCGGGGCTTTACTCACTGCTGCATGGTTCTGAGAAGATACTGAGTTTTCCCGTAAGAAACCTTGTGCTTCCAGTTCCTAGTTGGAAGCTCACCCTGCTCTGTTCTATATCTAAAGTGAAAGTCAACGTGAGCCCTAGCCTCGAAGTAAGGCCCTGAGTTGCCTTGCCAAACGGCAGGCCTGGAGCAGCTCCATGAGGCCTTCTTCACTGTTATGCTTTAGTTTCACAGTAGTAAGGCTTTCCAAGACTCCTAGGGACCTTGCTTCAGCACCCGTTTCGGTAAGAGTATACTGAGTAGAGACAGGAAGCTTTGGTCCAATTAAGCAACTTCCAGCCCTGTAGGCCTCTTGGAACAATCCAGTGTTGGATACAGAAAGGCAACACACTGCACTCTTCCTTGGGAGAGCCAGATGACCTCAGCTCTACACAGGATTTAAGAACACACTTCGAGACTGTCCTCCATGCAATGGATGTCACCTCATTCCCCTAGCTGAACTCTACTGAGAAAAACACTCTGCTTCTAATCCCTTTTCACCTTTTACACTTAGAGTCACGCATCCTCAAAGAGGTGGTCGGCTTGCATTCCAAGTACAATTAAAGCACAGTTCTTGTTGTAACACTGCAGGTCTTTGGAAGATGCACAGGCCCTAAGTTTCCCTGGCGCATCCGTTGTATAGGCACTTGGCTGCACGCAGAAAAGCGGTCGTAGAATAAAGTTGAATCACTGAAAGCCCCAGTGGGTATCGTGAATCTCTTTTGACTTGTTAGCATCAGCATGTACTTACGCTGCGTTTCAATCTGGAAATGGGAGACTGATAGCACAAAGCTTGTTTTCCCATTTTGAAAGCTCCACTCATGCAGTCTCGAAGCTACCTGAAAAGCACTGTTGTTACCGTGTTTTTAGGGAATGCCGGCATGGCTCAGAGAAGAAAATGAGTTTTCCCGAAAGAAACCTTGTGCTTCCAGTTCCTAGTTGGAAGCTCACCCTGCTCTCCTCTACACCAAAAGTGAGAATCCCCGTGAGCACTAACCTCCAAGTAAGGCCCTGATTATCCTTGCAAATCGGGAGGCATGCAGCAGCTCCATGAGGCCTTCATCGCTGTTCTGCTTTAGTTTAACGGTAGTAAGCTTTCCAAGACTCCTAGTAACCTTGCTTCAGCACCCGGTTCGGTAACAGAAAATGGCATAGAGCCAGGAAGCTCTGGTCCTGCGAGTATGCTGCGTGTCAACGTACAAATTGAAGACTGATGGCACAAGGCTTGTTTGCCCATTATGAGAGCTCCGTTTCTGTGGCCTCGAATATACCTGAAAAGCACTGTTGTTGCCGGGGCTTTACTCACTGCTGCATGGTTCTGAGAAGATACTGAGTTTTCCTGTAAGAAGCCTTGTGCTTCCAGTTCCCAGTTGGAAGCTCACCCTGCTCTGCTCTATATCTAAAGTGAAAGTCAACATGAGCCCTAGCCTCGAAGTAAGGCCCTGAGTTGCCTTGCCAAACGGGAGGCCTGGAGCAGCTCCATGAGGCCTTCTTCACTGTTCTGCTTTAGTTTCATGGTAGTAAGCTTTTCAAGACTCCTAGGGACCTTGCTTCAGCACCCGTTTCGGTACCAGTATACTGAGTAGAGCTTAGAAACTCAGGGTCAGCTCAGCAACTTCAGCCCCGTAGGCCTTTTGGAACACCCCATTGTTGACTAGAGAAAGGCAACACACTGCACTCTTCCTTGGGTGAGCCAGATGACCTCAGCTCTACACAGGATTCAGGAACACACTTCTAGACTGTCCTCCATGCAATGGATGTCACCTCATTCCCCTAGCTGAACTCTATTGAGAAAAACACTCTGCTTCTATTCCCTTTTCACCTTTTACACTTAGAGTCACGCATCCTCAAGGAGGTGGTCGGCTTGCATTCCAAGTACAATTTAAGCACAGTTCTTGGTGTAACACTGCAGGTTTCAGGAAGAAGCACAGGCCCCTAAGTCTCCATCGCGCATCCTTTGTTTAGGCACTTTGCTGCACGCAGATAAGCGGTCGTAGAAAAAATTGGAATCATGGTAAGCCCCAGTGGGATCGTGAATCTCTTTTGACTTGTTCGCATCAACATGTAGTTATGCTGCGTGTCATTCTGGAAATGTGAGACTGAGACACAAATCTTGTTATCCCATTTTAAAGCTTCACTCATGCAGTCTCGAAGCTACCTGTAAAGCACTGTTGTTACCTTGCTTTTAGTTACTGCCGGCATGGCTCAGTGAAGAAAATGTTTTCTCTAAAGAAACCTTGTGCTTCCAGTTCCTAGTTGGAAGCTCACCATTCTCTCCTCTATACCTAAAGTGAAAGTCAACGTGAGCCCTAGCCTAGAAGTAAGGCCCTGATTTGCCTTGCCAAACGGGAGGAGTGGAGCAGCTCCATGAGGCCTTCTACACTGTTCTGATTTACTTTAATGGTAGTAAGCATTCCAAGACTCCTAGAGACCTTGCTTCAGCACCCACTTGGGTATCAGAAAACTGCCTAGAGCCAGGAAGCTTTGGTCCTGCGTGTATGCTGCCTATCAACTTACAAATTGGAGACTGAGAGCACAAGGCTTGTTTGCCCATTATGAAAGCTCCGTTCATGCGGCTTCCAATATACCTGAAAAGCTTTGTTGTTGCCGCTCTTTTAGTAACTGCCGGCATGGTTCTGAGAAGATATTGAGTTTTCCCGTAAGAAACCTTGTGCTTCCAGTTCCTAGTTGGAAGCTCACCCTGCTCTCCTCTATACCAAAAGTGAAAGTCCACGTGAGCACTAACCTCGAACTAAGGCCCTGATTATCCTTGCAAATCGGGAGGCATGCAGCAGCTCTATGAGGCCTTCATCGCTGTTCTGCTATAGTTTAACGGTAGTAAGCTTACCAAGAGTCCTAGAAACCATGCTTCAGCACCCGTATCGGTAACAGAACATTGCATAGAGCCAGGAAGCTCTGGTGGGCCGTGTATGCTGCGTGTCAACCTAGAAATTGGAGACTTATGGCACAAGGCTTGTCTTCCCATTATGAAAGCCTCGTTCATGTGGCCTCGAATATACCTGAAGAGTTTGTTGTTGCCGCTGTTTTAGTCACTGCCGGCATAGTTCTGAGAAGATATTGAGTTGTCCCGTAAGAAACCTTGTGCCTCCAGTTCCTAGTTGGAAGCTCACCCTGCTCTGCTCTATACCTAAAGTGAAAGTCAACGTGAGCCACAATCTCGAAGTAAGGCACGGATTTGCCTTGCCAAACGGGAGGCGTGGAGCAGCTCCATGAGGCCTTCTTCACTGTTCCGCTTTAGTTTCACGGTAGTAAGCTTTCCAAGACTCCTAGGGACCTTGCTTCAGCACCCGTTTCGGTACCAGTATACTGAGTAGAGCCAGGAAGCTCAGGGCCAGCTCAGCAACTTCTGCCCCGTAGGCCTTTTGGAACACCCCATTGTTGGCTAGAGAAAGGCAACACACTGCACTCTTCCTTGGGAGAGCCAGATGACCTCAGCTCTACACAGGATTCAGGAACACACTTCTAGACTGTTCTCCATGCAATGGATGTCACCTCATTCCCCTAGCTGAACTCTACTGAGAAAAACACTCTGCTTCTAATCCCTTTTCACCTTTTACACTTAGAGTCACGCGTCCTCAAGGAGGTGGTCGGCTTGCATTCCAAGTACAATTTAAACACAGTTCTTGGTGTAACACTGCAGGTCTTTGGAAGAAGCACGGTCACCTAAGTCTCCCTCGCGCTTCCTTTGTTTAGGCACTTGGCTGCACGCAAAAAAGCGGACGTAGAAAACAGTTGCATCACTGAAAGCCCCAGTGGGTATCGTGAATCTCTTTTGACTTGTTAGCATCAACATGTACTTATGCTGCGTGTCAATCTGGAAATGGGAGACACAAATCTAGTTTTCGAATTTTGAAAGCTCCACTCATGCAGTCTCGAAGCTACCTGTAAAGCAGTGTTGTTAACGTGCTTTTAGTTTCTGCCGGCATGGCTCAGAGAAGAACATGAGTTTTCTCGAAAGAAACCTTGTGCTTCCAGTTCCTAGTTGGAAGCTCACCCTGCTCTCCTCTATACCAAAAGTGAAAGTCCACGTGAGCAGTAACCTCCAAGGAAGGCCCTGATTATCCTTGCAAATCGGGAGGCATGCAGCAGCTCCATGAGGCCTTCATCGCTGTTCTGCTTTAGTTTAACGGTAGTAAGCTTTCCAAGACTCCTAGGAACCTTGCTTCAGCACCCGTTTCGGTAACAGAACACTGCATAGAGCCAGGAAGCTCTGGTCCTGCGAGTATGCTGCGTGTCAACGTACACATTGAAGACTGATGGCACAAGGCTCGTTTGCCCATTATGAGAGCTCCGTTTAAGTGGCCTCGAATATTCCTGAAAAGCACTGTTGTTGCCGGGGCTTTACTCACTGCTGCATGGTTCTGAGAAGATACTGAGTTTTCCCGTAAGAAGCCTTGTGCTTCCAGTTCCCAGTTGGAAGCTCACCCTGCTCTGTTCTATATCTAAAGTGAAAGTCAACGTGAGCCCTAGCCTCGAAGTAAGGCCCTGAGTTGCCTTGCCAAACGGGAGGCCTGGAGCAGCTGCATGAGGCCTTCTTCACTGTTCTGCTTTAGTTTCATGGTAGTAAGCTTTTCAAGACTCCTAGGGACCTTGCTTCAGCACCCGTTTCGGTACCAGTATACTGAGTAGAGCTTAGAAACTCAGGGCCAGCTCAGCAACTTCAGCCCCGTAGGCCTTTTGGAACACCCCATTGTTGACTAGAGAAAGGCAACACACTGCACTCTTCCTTGGGTGAGCCAGATGACCTCAGCTCTACACAGGATTCAGGAACACACTTCTAGACTGTCCTCCATGCAATGGATGTCACCTCATTCCCCTAGCTGAACTCTATTGAGAAAAACACTCTGCTTCTATTCCCTTTTCACCTTTTACACTTAGAGTCACGCATCCTCAAGGAGGTGGTCGGCTTGCATTCCAAGTACAATTTTAGCACAGTTCTTGGTGTAACACTGCAGGTCTCAGGAAGAAGCACAGGCCCCTAAGTCTCCATCGCGCATCCTTTGTTTAGGCACTTTGCTGCACGCAGATAAGCGGTCGTAGAAAAAATTGGAATCATGGAAAGCCCCAGTGGGATCGTGAATCTCTTTTGACTTGTTCGCATCAACATGTAGTTATGCTGCGTGTCATTCTGGAAATGTGAGACTGAGACACAAATCTTGTTATCCCATTTTAAAGCTTCACTCATGCAGTCTCGAAGCTACCTGTAAAGCACTGTGTTACCGTGCTTTTAGTTACTGCCGGCATGGCTCAGTGAAGAAAATGTTTTCTCTAAAGAAACCTTGTGCTTCCAGTTCCTAGTTGGACGCTCACCCTTCTCTCCTCTATACCTAAAGTGAAAGTCAACGTGAGCCCTAGCCTAGAAGTAAGGCCCTGATTTGCCTTGCCAAACGGGAGGAGTGGAGCAGCTCCATGTGGCCTTCAACACTGTTCTGCTTTACTTTAACGGTAGTAAGCATTCCAAGACTCCTAGAGACCTTGCTTCAGCACCCACTTGGGTATCAGAAAACTGCCTAGAGCCAGGAAGCTTTGGTCCTGCGTGTATGCTGCCTATCAACTTACAAATTGGAGACTGAGAGCACAAGGCTTGTTTGCCCATTATGAAAGCTCCGTTCATGCGGCTTCCAATATACCTGAAAAGCTTTGTTGTTGCCGCTGTTTTAGTAACTGCCGGCATGGTTCTGAGAAGATATTGAGTTTTCCCGTAAGAAACCTTGTGCTTCCAGTTCCTAGTTGGAAGCTCACCCTGCTCTCCTCTATACCAAAAGTGAAAGTCCACGTGAGCACTAACCTCGAACTAAGGCCCTGATTATCCTTGCAAATCGGGAGGCATGCAGCAGCTCTATGAGGCCTTCATCGCTGTTCTGCTATAGTTTAACGGTAGTAAGCTTACCAAGACTCCTAGGAACCATGCTTCAGCACCCGTTTCGGTAACAGAACATTGCATAGAGCCAGGAAGCTCTGGTGGGCCGTGTATGCTGCGTGTCAACCTAGAAATTGGAGACTTATGGCACAAGGCTTGTCTTCCCATTATGAAAGCCTCGTTCATGTGGCCTCGAATATACCTGAAGAGTTTGTTGTTGCCGCTGTTTTAGTCACTGCCGGCATAGTTCTGAGAAGATATTGAGTTTTCCCGTAAGAAACCTTGTGCCTCCAGTTCCTAGTTGGAAGCTCACCCTGCTCTGCTCTATACCTAAAGTGAAAGTCAACGTGAGCCACAATCTCGAAGTAAGGCACGGATTTGCCTTGCCAAACGGGAGGCGTGGAGCAGCTCCATGAGGCCTTCTTCACTGTTCCGCTTTAGTTTCACGGTAGTAAGCTTTCCAAGACTCCTAGGGACCTTGCTTCAGCACCCGTTTCGGTACCAGTATACTGAGTAGAGCCAGGAAGCTCAGGGCCAGCTCAGCAACTTCTGCCCCGTAGGCCTTTTGGAACACCCCATTGTTGGCTAGAGAAAGGCAACACACTGCACTCTTCCTTGGGAGAGCGAGATGACCTCAGCTCTACACAGGATTCAGGAACACACTTCTAGACTGTTCTCCATGCAATGGATGTCACCTCATTCCCCTAGCTGAACTCTACTGAGAAAAACACTCTGCTTCTAATCCCTTTTCACCTTTTACACTTAGAGTCACGCATCCTCAAGGAGGTGGTCGGCTTGCATTCCAAGTACAATTTAAACACAGTTCTTGGTGTAACACTGCAGGTCTTTGGAAGAAGCACGGTCACCTAAGTCTCCCTCGCGCTTCCTTTGTTTAGGCACTTGGCTGCACGCAGAAAAGCGGACGTAGAAAACATTTGCATCACTGAAAGCCCCAGTGGGTATCGTGAATCTCTTTTGACTTGTTAGCATCAACATGTACTTATGCTGCGTGTCAATCTGGAAATGGGAGACACAAATCTAGTTTTCGCATTTTGAAAGCTCCACTCATGCAGTCTCGAAGCTACCTGTAAAGCAGTGTTGTTAACGTGCTTTTAGTTTCTGCCGGCATGGCTCAGAGAAGAACATGAGTTTTCTCGAAAGAAACCTTGTGCTTCCAGTTCCTGGTTGGAAGCTCACCCTGCTCTCCTCTATACCAAAAGTGAAAGTCCACGTGAGCAGTAACCTCCAAGGAAGGCCCTGATTATCCTTGCAAATCGGGAGGCATGCAGCAGCTCCATGAGGCCTTCATCGCTGTTCTGCTTTAGTTTAACGGTAGTAAGCTTTCCAAGACTCCTAGGAACCTTGCTTCAGCACCCGTTTCGGTAACAGAACACTGCATAGAGCCAGGAAGCTCTGGTCCTGCGAGTATGCTGCGTGTCAACGTACACATTGAAGAGTGATGGCACAAGGCTCTTTTGCCCATTATGAGAGCTCCGTTTAAGTGGCCCCGAATATTCCTGAAAAGCACTGTTGTTGCCGGGGCTTTACTCACTGCTGCATGGTTCTGAGAAGATACAGAGTTTTCCCGTAAGAAACCTTGTGCTTCCAGTTCCTAGTTGGAAGCTCACCCTGCTCTGTTCTATATCTAAAGTGAAAGTCAACGTGAGCCCTAGCCTCGAAGTAAGGCCCTGAGTTGCCTTGCCAAACGGCAGGCCTGGAGCAGCTCCATGAGGCCTTCTTCACTGTTATGCTTTAGTTTCACAGTAGTAAGGCTTTCCAAGACTCCTAGGGACCTTGCTTCAGCACCCGTTTCGGTAAGAGTATACTGAGTAGAGACAGGAAGCTTTGGTCCAATTAAGCAACTTCCAGCCCTGTAGGCCTCTTGGAACAATCCAGTGTTGGATACAGAAAGGCAACACACTGCACTCTTCCTTGGGAGAGCCAGATGACCTCAGCTCTACACAGGATTTAAGAACACACTTCGAGACTGTCCTCCATGCAATGGATGTCACCTCATTCCCCTAGCTGAACTCTACTGAGAAAAACACTCTGCTACTAATCCCTTTTCACCTTTTACACTTAGAGTCACGCATCCTCAAAGAGGTGGTCGGCTTGCATTCCAAGTACAATTAAAGCACAGTTCTTGTTGTAACACTGCAGGTCTTTTGAAGATGCACAGGCCCTAAGTTTCCCTGGCGCATCCGTTGTATAGGCACTTGGCTGCACGCAGAAAAGCGGTCGTAGAATAAAGTTGAATCACTGAAAGCCCCAGTGGGTATCGTGAATCTCTTTTGACTTGTTAGCATCAGCATGTACTTACGCTGCGTTTCAATCTGGAAATGGGAGACTGATAGCACAAAGCTTGTTTTCCCATTTTGAAAGCTCCACTCATGCAGTCTCGAAGCTACCTGAAAAGCACTGTTGTTACCGTGTTTTTAGGGAATGCCGGCATGGCTCAGAGAAGAAAATGAGTTTTCCCGAAAGAAACCTTGTGCTTCCAGTTCCTAGTTGGGAGCTCACCCTGCTCTCCTCTACACCAAAAGTGAGAATCCCCGTGAGCACTAACCTCCAAGTAAGGCCCTGATTATCCTTGCAAATCGGGAGGCATGCAGCAGCTCCATGAGGCCTTCATCGCTGTTCTGCTTTAGTTTAACGGTAGTAAGCTTTCCAAGACTCCTAGTAACCTTGCTTCAGCACCCGGTTCGGTAACAGAAAATGGCATAGAGCCAGGAAGCTCTGGTCCTGCGAGTATGCTGCGTGTCAACGTACAAATTGAAGACTGATGGCACAAGGCTTGTTTGCCCATTATGAGAGCTCCGTTTCTGTGGCCTCGAATATACCTGAAAAGCACTGTTGTTGCCGGGGCTTTACTCACTGCTGCATGGTTCTGAGAAGATACTGAGTTTTCCTGTAAGAAGCCTTGTGCTTCCAGTTCCCAGTTGGAAGCTCACCCTGCTCTGCTCTATATCTAAAGTGAAAGTCAACATGAGCCCTAGCCTCGAAGTAAGGCCCTGAGTTGCCTTGCCAAACGGGAGGCCTGGAGCAGCTCCATGAGGCCTTCTTCACTGTTCTGCTTTAGTTTCATGGTAGTAAGCTTTTCAAGACTCCTAGGGACCTTGCTTCAGCACCCGTTTCGGTACCAGTATACTGAGTAGAGCTTAGAAACTCAGGGTCAGCTCAGCAACTTCAGCCCCGTAGGCCTTTTGGAACACCCCATTGTTGACTAGAGAAAGGCAACACACTGCACTCTTCCTTGGGTGAGCCAGATGACCTCAGCTCTACACAGGATTCAGGAACACACTTCTAGACTGTCCTCCATGCAATGGATGTCACCTCATTCCCCTAGCTGAACTCTATTGAGAAAAACACTCTGCTTCTATTCCCTTTTCACCTTTTACACTTAGAGTCACGCATCCTCAAGGAGGTGGTCGGCTTGCATTCCAAGTACAATTTAAGCACAGTTCTTGGTGTAACACTGCAGGTTTCAGGAAGAAGCACAGGCCCCTAAGTCTCCATCGCGCATCCTTTGTTTAGGCACTTTGCTGCACGCAGATAAGCCGTCGTAGAAAAAATTGGAATCATGGTAAGCCCCAGTGGGATCGTGAATCTCTTTTGACTTGTTCGCATCAACATGTAGTTATGCTGCGTGTCATTCTGGAAATGTGAGACTGAGACACAAATCTTGTTATCCCATTTTAAAGCTTCACTCATGCAGTCTCGAAGCTACCTGTAAAGCACTGTTGTTACCGTGCTTTTAGTTACTGCCGGCATGGCTCAGTGAAGAAAATGTTTTCTCTAAAGAAACCTTGTGCTTCCAGTTCCTAGTTGGAAGCTCACCATTCTCTCCTCTATACCTAAAGTGAAAGTCAACGTGAGCCCTAGCCTAGAAGTAAGGCCCTGATTTGCCTTGCCAAACGGGAGGAGTGGAGCAGCTCCATGAGGCCTTCTACACTGTTCTGATTTACTTTAATGGTAGTAAGCATTCCAAGACTCCTAGAGACCTTGCTTCAGCACCCACTTGGGTATCAGAAAACTGCCTAGAGCCAGGAAGCTTTGGTCCTGCGTGTATGCTGCCTATCAACTTACAAATTGGAGACTGAGAGCACAAGGCTTGTTTGCCCATTATGAAAGCTCCGTTCATGCGGCTTCCAATATACCTGAAAAGCTTTGTTGTTGCCGCTCTTTTAGTAACTGCCGGCATGGTTCTGAGAAGATATTGAGTTTTCCCGTAAGAAACCTTGTGCTTCCAGTTCCTAGTTGGAAGCTCACCCTGCTCTCCTCTATACCAAAAGTGAAAGTCCACGTGAGCACTAACCTCGAACTAAGGCCCTGATTATCCTTGCAAATCGGGAGGCATGCAGCAGCTCTATGATGCCTTCATCGCTGTTCTGCTATAGTTTAACGGTAGTAAGCTTACCAAGACTCCTAGGAACCATGCTTCAGCACCCGTATCGGTAACAGAACATTGCATAGAGCCAGGAAGCTCTGGTGGGCCGTGTATGCTGCGTGTCAACCTAGAAATTGGAGACTTATGGCACAAGGCTTGTCTTCCCATTATGAAAGCCTCGTTCATGTGGCCTCGAATATACCTGAAGAGTTTGTTGTTGCCGCTGTTTTAGTCACTGCCGGCATAGTTCTGAGAAGATATTGAGTTGTCCCGTAAGAAACCTTGTGCCTCCAGTTCCTAGTTGGAAGCTCACCCTGCTCTGCTCTATACCTAAAGTGAAAGTCAACGTGAGCCACAATCTCGAAGTAAGGCACGGATTTGCCTTGCCAAACGGGAGGCGTGGAGCAGCTCCATGAGGCCTTCTTCACTGTTCCGCTTTAGTTTCACGGTAGTAAGCTTTCCAAGACTCCTAGGGACCTTGCTTCAGCACCCGTTTCGGTACCAGTATACTGAGTAGAGCCAGGAAGCTCAGGGCCAGCTCAGCAACTTCTGCCCCGTAGGCTTTTTGGAACACCCCATTGTTGGCTAGAGAAAGGCAACACACTGCACTCTTCCTTGGGAGAGCCAGATGACCTCAGCTCTACACAGGATTCAGGAACACACTTCTAGACTGTTCTCCATGCAATGGATGTCACCTCATTCCCCTAGCTGAACTCTACTGAGAAAAACACTCTGCTTCTAATCCCTTTTCACCTTTTACACTTAGAGTCACGCATCCTCAAGGAGGTGGTCGGCTTGCATTCCAAGTACAATTTAAACACTGTTCTTGGTGTAACACTGCAGGTCTTTGGAAGAAGCACGGTCACCTAAGTCTCCCTCGCGCTTCCTTTGTTTAGGCACTTGGCTGCACGCAAAAAAGCGGACGTAGAAAACAGTTGCATCACTGAAAGCCCCAGTGGGTATCGTGAATCTCTTTTGACTTGTTAGCATCAACATGTACTTATGCTGCGTGTCAATCTGGAAATGGGAGACACAAATCTAGTTTTCGCATTTTGAAAGCTCCACTCATGCAGTCTCGAAGCTACCTGTAAAGCAGTGTTGTTAACGTGCTTTTAGTTTCTGCCGGCATGGCTCAGAGAAGAACATGAGTTTTCTCGAAAGAAACCTTGTGCTTCCAGTTCCTAGTTGGAAGCTCACCCTGCTCTCCTCTATACCAAAAGTGAAAGTCCACGTGAGCAGTAACCTCCAAGGAAGGCCCTGATTATCCTTGCAAATCGGGAGGCATGCAGCAGCTCCATGAGGCCTTCATCGCTGTTCTGCTTTAGTTTAATGGTAGTAAGCTTTCCAAGACTCCTAGGAACCTTGCTTCAGCACCCGTTTCGGTAACAGAACACTGCATAGAGCCAGGAAGCTCTGGTCCTGCGAGTATGCTGCGTGTCAACGTACACATTGAAGACTGATGGCACAAGGCTCGTTTGCCCATTATGAGAGCTCCGTTTAAGTGGCCTCGAATATTCCTGAAAAGCACTGTTGTTGCCGGGGCTTTATTCACTGCTGCATGGTTCTGAGAAGATACTGAGTTTTCCCGTAAGAAGCCTTGTGCTTCCAGTTCCCAGTTGGAAGCTCACCCTGCTCTGTTCTATATCTAAAGTGAAAGTCAACGTGAGCCCTAGCCTCGAAGTAAGGCCCTGAGTTGCCTTGCCAAACGGGAGGCCTGGAGCAGCTGCATGAGGCCTTCTTCACTGTTCTGCTTTAGTTTCATGGTAGTAAGCTTTTCAAGACTCCTAGGGACCTTGCTTCAGCACCCGTTTCGGTACCAGTATACTGAGTAGAGCTTAGAAACTCAGGGCCAGCTCAGCAACTTCAGCCCCGTAGTCCTTTTGGAACACCCCATTGTTGACTAGAGAAAGGCAACACACTGCACTCTTCCTTGGGTGAGCCAGATGACCTCAGCTCTACACAGGATTCAGGAACACACTTCTAGACTGTCCTCCATGCAATGGATGTCACCTCATTCCCCTAGCTGAACTCTATTGAGAAAAACACTCTGCTTCTATTCCCTTTTCACCTTTTACACTTAGAGTCACGCATCCTCAAGGAGGTGGTCGGCTTGCATTCCAAGTACAATTTAAGCACAGTTCTTGGTGTAACACTGCAGGTCTCAGGAAGAAGCACAGGCCCCTAAGTCTCCATCGCGCATCCTTTGTTTAGGCACTTTGCTGCACGCAGATAAGCGGTTGTAGAAAAAATTGGAATCATGGAAAGCCCCAGTGGGATCGTGAATCTCTTTTGACTTGTTCGCATCAACATGTAGTTATGCTGCGTGTCATTCTGGAAATGTGAGACTGAGACACAAATCTTGTTATCCCATTTTAAAGCTTCACTCATGCAGTCTCGAAGCTACCTGTAAATCACTGTGTTACCGTGCTTTTAGTTACTGCCGGCATGGCTCAGTGAAGAAAATGTTTTCTCTAAAGAAACCTTGTGCTTCCAGTTCCTAGTTGGACGCTCACCCTTCTCTCCTCTATACCTAAAGTGAAAGTCAACGTGAGCCCTAGCCTAGAAGTAAGGCCCTGATTTGCCTTGCCAAACGGGAGGAGTGGAGCAGCTCCATGAGGCCTTCTACACTGTTCTGATTTACTTTAATGGTAGTAAGCATTCCAAGACTCCTAGAGACCTTGCTTCAGCACCCACTTGGGTATCAGAAAACTGCCTAGAGCCAGGAAGCTTTGGTCCTGCGTGTATGCTGCCTATCAACTTACAAATTGGAGACTGAGAGCACAAGGCTTGTTTGCCCATTATGAAAGCTCCGTTCATGCGGCTTCCAATATACCTGAAAAGCTTTGTTGTTGCCGCTGTTTTAGTAACTGCCGGCATGGTTGTGAGAAGATACTGAGTTTTCCCGTAAGAAACCTTGTGCTTCCAGTTCTTAGTTGGAAGCTCACCCTGCTCTCCTCTATACCAAAAGTGAAAGTCCACGTGAGCACTAACCTCCAAGTAAGGCCCTGATTATCCTTGCAAATCGGGAGGCATGCAGCAGCTCTATGAGGCCTTCATCGCTGTTCTGCTATAGTTTAACGGTAGTAAGCTTACCAAGACTCCTAGGAACCATGCTTCAGCACCCGTTTCGGTAACAGAACATTGCATAGAGCCAGGAAGCTCTGGTGGGCCGTTTATGCTGCGTGTCAACCTAGAAATTGCAGACTTATGGCACAAGGCTTGTTTTCCCATTATGAAAGCCTCGTTCATGTGGCCTCGAATATACCTGAAGAATTTGTTGTTGCCGCTGTTTTAGTCACTGCCGGCATAGTTCTGAGAAGATATTGAGTTTTCCCGTAAGAAACCTTGTGCCTCCAGTTCCTAGTTGGAAGCTCACCCTGCTCTGCTCTATACCTAAAGTGAAAGTCAACGTGAGCCACAATCTCGAAGTAAGGCACGGATTTGCCTTGCCAAACGGGAGGCGTGGAGCAGCTCCATGAGGCCTTCTTCACTGTTCCGCTTTAGTTTCACGGTAGTAAGCTTTCCAAGACTCCTAGGGACCTTGCTTCAGCACCCATTTCGGTACCAGTATGCTGAGTAGAGCCAGGAAGCTCAGGGCCAGCTCAGCAACTTCTGCCCCGTAGGCCTTTTGGAACACCCCATTGTTGGCTAGAGAAAGGCAACACACTGCACTCTTCCTTGGGAGAGCCAGATGACCTCAGCTCTACACAGGATTCAGGAACACACTTCTAGACTATCCTCCATGCAGTGGATGTCACCTCATTCCCCTAGCTGAACTCTACTGAGAAAAACACTCTGCTTCTAATCCCTTTTCACCTTTTACACTTAGAGTCACGCATCCTCAAGGAGGTGGTCAGCTTGCATTCCAAGTACAATTTAAACACTGTTCTTGGTGTAACACTGCAGGTCTTTGGAAGAAGCACTGTCACCTAAGTCTCCGTCACGCTTCCTTTGTTTAGGCACTTGGCTGTACGCAGAAAAGCGGTCGTAGAAAACAGTTGCATCACTGAAAGCCCCAGTGGGTATCGTGAATCTCTTTTGACTTGTTAGCATCAACATGTACTTATGCTGCGTGTCAATCTGGAAATGGGAGACACAAATCTAGTTTTCGCATTTTGAAAGCTCCACTCATGCAGTCTCGAAGCTACCTGTAAAGCAGTGTTGTTAACGTGCTTTTAGTTTCTGCCGGCATGGCTCAGAGAAGAACATGAGTTTTCTCGAAAGAAACCTTGTGCTTCCAGTTCCTAGTTGGAAGCTCACCCTGCTCTCCTCTATACCAAAAGTGAAAGTCCACGTGAGCAGTAACCTCCAAGTAAGGCCCTGATTATCCTTGCAAATCGGGAGGCATGCAGCAGCTCCATGAGGCCTTCATCGCTGTTCTGCTTTAGTTTAACGGTAGTAAGCTTTCCAAGACTCCTAGGAACCTTGCTTCAGCACCCGTTTCGGTAACAGAACACTGCATAGAGCCAGGAAGCTCTGGTCCTGCGAGTATGCTGCGTGTCAACGTACACATTGAAGACTGATGGCACAAGGCTTGTTTGCCCATTATGAGAGCTCCGTTTATGTGGCTTCGAATATTCCTGAAAAGCAGTGTTGTTGCCGGGGCTTTACTCACTGCTGCATGGTTCTGAGAAGATACTGAGTTTTCCCGTAAGAAACCTTGTGCTTCCAGTTCCTAGTTGGAAGCTCACCCTGCTCTGTTCTATATCTAAAGTGAAAGTCAACGTGAGCCCTAGCCTCGAAGTAAGGCCCTGAGTTGCCTTGCCAAACGGGAGGTGTGGAGCAGCTCCATGAGGCCTTCTTCACTGTTATGCTTTAGTTTCACAGTAGTAAGCTTTTCAAGACTCCTAGGGACCTTGCTTCACCACCCGTTTCGGTAAGAGTATACTGAGTAGAGACAGGACGCTTTGTTCCAATTAAGCCACTTCCAGCCCTGTAGGCCTCTTGGAACAATCCAGTGTTGGATACAGAAAGGGAACACACTGCACTCTTCCTTGGGAGAGCCAGATTACCTCAGCTCTACACAGGATTCAGGAACACACTTCGAGACTGTCCTCCATGCAATGGATGTCACCTCATTCCCCTAGCTGAACTCTACTGAGAAAAACACTCTGCTTCTATTCCCTTTTCACCTTTTACACATAGAGTCACGCATCCTCAAAGAGGTGGTCGGCTTGCATTCCAAGTACAACTTAAGCACAGTTCTTGTTGTAACACTGCAGGTCTTTGGAAGATGCACAGGCCCTAAGTTTCCCTGGCGCATCCGTTGTTTAGGCACTTGGCTGCACGCAGAAAAGCGGTCGTAGAATAAAGTTGCATCACTGAAAGCCCCAGTGGGTATCGTGAATCTCTTTTGACTTGTTAGCATCAACATGTACTTATGCTGCGTGTCAATCTGGAAATGGGAGACTGATGGCACAAAGCTTGTTTTCCCATTTGGAAAGCTCCACTCATGCTGTCTCGAAGCTACCTGAAAAGCACTGTTGTTACCGTGTTTTTAGGTACTGCCGGCATGGCTCAGAGAAGAAAATGTGTTTTCCCGAAAGAAACCTTGTGCTTCCAGTTCCTAGTTGGAAGCTCACCCTGCTCTCCTCTATACCAAAAGTGAGAGTCCCCGTGAGCACTAACCTCCAAGTAAGGTCCTGATTATCCTTGCAAATCGGGAGGCATGCAGCAGCTCCATGAGGCCTTCATCGCTGTTCTGCTTTAGTTTAACGGTAGTAAGCTTTCCAAGACTCCTAGAATCCTTGCTTCAGCACCCGGTTCGGTAACAGAAAACTGCATAGAGCCAGGAAGTTCTGGTCCAGCGAGTATCCTGCATGTCAACGTACAAATTGAAGACTGATGGCACAAGGCTTGTTTGCCCATTATGAGAGCTCCGTTACTGTGGCCTCGAATATACCTGAAAAGCACTGTTGTTGCCGGGGCTTTACTCACTGCTGCATGGTTCTGAGAAGATACTGAGTTTTCCCGTAAGAAACCTTGTGCTTCCAGTTCCTAGTTGGAAGCTCACCCTGCTATGCTCTATATCTAAAGTGAAAGTCAACATGAGCCCTAGCCTCGAAGTAAGGCCCTGAGTTGCCTTGCCAAACGGGAGGCCTGGAGCAGCTCCATGAGGCCTTCTTCACTGTTCTGCTTTAGTTTCATGGTAGTCAGCTTTCCAAGACTCCTAGGGACCTTGCTTCAGCACCCGTTTCGGTACCAGTATACTGAGTAGAGCTTAGAAACTCAGGGCCAGCTCAGCAACTTCAGCCCCGTAGGCCTTTTGGAACACCCCATTGTTGACTAGAGAAAGGCAACACACTGCACTCTTCCTTGGGTGAGCCAGATGACCTCAGCTCTACACAGGATTCAGGAACACACTTCTAGACTGTCCTCCATGCAATGGATGTCACCTCATTCCCCTAGCTGAACTCTATTGAGAAAAACACTCTGCTTCTATTCCCTTTTCACCTTTTACACTTAGAGTCACGCATCCTCAAGGAGGTGGTCGGCTTGCATTCCAAGTACAATTTAAGCACAGTTCTTGGTTTAACACTGCAGGTCTCAGGAAGAAGCACAGGCCCCTAAGTCTCCATCGCGCATCCTTTGTTTAGGCCCTTTGCTGCACGCAGATAAGCCGTCGTAGAAAAAATTGGAATCATGGTAAGCCCCAGTGGGATCGTGAATCTCTTTTGACTTGTTCGCATCAACATGTAGTTATGCTGCGTGTCATTCTGGAAATGTGAGACTGAGACACAAATCTTGTTATCCCATTTTAAAGCTTCACTCATGCAGTCTCGAAGCTACCTGTAAAGCACTGTTGTTACCGTGCTTTTAGTTACTGCCGGCATGGCTCAGTGAAGAAAATGTTTTCTCTAAAGAAACCTTGTGCTTCCAGTTCCTAGTTGGAAGCTCACCCTTCTCTCCTCTATACCTAAAGTGAAAGTCAACGTGAGCCCTAGCCTAGAAGTAAGGCCCTGATTTGCCTTGCCAAACGGGAGGAGTGGAGCAGCTCCATGAGGCCTTCTACACTGTTCTGCTTTACTTTAATGGTAGTAAGCATTCCAAGACTCCTAGAGACCTTGCTTCAGCACCCACTTGGGTATCAGAAAACTGCCTAGAGCCAGGAAGCTTTGGTCCTGCGTGTATGCTGCCTATCAACTTACAAATTGGAGACTGAGAGCACAAGGCTTGTTTGCCCATTATGAAAGCTCCGTTCATGCGGCTTCCAATATACCTGAAAAGCTTTGTTGTTGCCGCTGTTTTAGTAACTGCCGGCATGGTTCTGAGAAGATATTGAGTTTTCCCGTAAGAAACCTTGTGCTTCCAGTTCCTAGTTGGAAGCTCACCCTGCTCTCCTCTATACCAAAAGTGAAAGTCCACGTGAGCACTAACCTCGAACTAAGGCCCTGATTATCCTTGCAAATCGGGAGGCATGCAGCAGCTCTATGAGGCCTTCATCGCTGTTCTGCTATAGTTTAACGGTAGTAAGCTTACCAAGACTCCTAGGAACCATGCTTCAGCACCCGTTTCGGTAACAGAACATTGCATAGAGCCAGGAAGCTCTGGTGGGCCGTGTATGCTGCGTGTCAACCTAGAAATTGGAGACTTATGGCACAAGGCTTGTCTTCCCATTATGAAAGCCTCGTTCATGTGGCCTCGAATATACCTGAAGAGTTTGTTGTTGCCGCTGTTTTAGTCACTGCCGGCATAGTTCTGAGAAGATATTGAGTTGTCCCGTAAGAAACCTTGTGCCTCCAGTTCCTAGTTGGAAGCTCACCCTGCTCTGCTCTATACCTAAAGTGAAAGTCAACGTGAGCCACAATCTCGAAGTAAGGCACGGATTTGCCTTGCCAAACGGGAGGCGTGGAGCAGCTCCATGAGGCCTTCTTCACTGTTCCGCTTTAGTTTCACGGTAGTAAGCTTTCCAAGACTCCTAGGGACCTTGCTTCAGCACCCGTTTCGGTACCAGTATACTGAGTAGAGCCAGGAAGCTCAGGGCCAGCTCAGCAACTTCTGCCCCGTAGGCCTTTTGGAACACCCCATTGTTGGCTAGAGAAAGGCAACACACTGCACTCTTCCTTGGGAGAGCCAGATGACCTCAGCTCTACACAGGATTCAGGAACACACTTCTAGACTGTTCTCCATGCAATGAATGTCACCTCAATCCCCTAGCTGAACTCTACTGAGAAAAACACTCTGCTTCTAATCCCTTTTCACCTTTTACACTTAGAGTCACGCATCCTCAAGGAGGTGGTCGGCTTGCATTCCAAGTACAATTTAAACACTGTTCTTGGTGTAACACTGCAGGTCTTTGGAAGAAGCACGGTCACCTAAGTCTCCCTCGCGCTTCCTTTGTTTAGGCACTTGGCTGCACGCAAAAAAGCGGACGTAGAAAACAGTTGCATCACTGAAAGCCCCAGTGGGTATCGTGAATCTCTTTTGACTTGTTAGCATCAACATGTACTTATGCTGCGTGTCAATCTGGAAATGGGAGACACAAATCTAGTTTTCGCATTTTGAAAGCTCCACTCATGCAGTCTCGAAGCTACCTGTAAAGCAGTGTTGTTAACGTGCTTTTAGTTTCTGCCGGCATGGCTCAGAGAAGAACATGAGTTTTCTCGAAAGAAACCTTGTGCTTCCAGTTCCTAGTTGGAAGCTCACCCTGCTCTCCTCTATACCAAAAGTGAAAGTCCACGTGAGCAGTAACCTCCAAGGAAGGCCCTGATTATCCTTGCAAATCGGGAGGCATGCAGCAGCTCCATGAGGCCTTCATCGCTGTTCTGCTTTAGTTTAACGGTAGTAAGCTTTCCAAGACTCCTAGGAACCTTGCTTCAGCACCCGTTTCGGTAACAGAACACTGCATAGAGCCAGGAAGCTCTAGTCCTGCGAGTATGCTGCGTGTCAACGTACACATTGAAGACTGATGGCACAAGGCTCGTTTGCCCATTATGAGAGCTCCGTTTAAGTGGCCTCGAATATTCCTGAAAAGCACTGTTGTTGCCGGGGCTTTACTCACTGCTGCATGGTTCTGAGAAGATACTGAGTTTTCCCGTAAGAAGCCTTGTGCTTCCAGTTCCCAGTTGGAAGCTCACCCTGCTCTGTTCTATATCTAAAGTGAAAGTCAACGTGAGCCCTAGCCTCGAAGTAAGGCCCTGAGTTGCCTTGCCAAACGGGAGGCCTGGAGCAGCTGCATGAGGCCTTCTTCACTGTTCTGCTTTAGTTTCATGGTAGTAAGCTTTTCAAGACTCCTAGGGACCTTGCTTCAGCACCCGTTTCGGTACCAGTATACTGAGTAGAGCTTAGAAACTCAGGGCCAGCTCAGCAACTTCAGCCCCGTAGGCCTTTTGGAACACCCCATTGTTGACTAGAGAAAGGCAACACACTGCACTCTTCCTTGGGTGAGCCAGATGACCTCAGCTCTACACAGGATTCAGGAACACACTTCTAGACTGTCCTCCATGCAATGGATGTCACCTCATTCCCCTAGCTGAACTCTATTGAGAAAAACACTCTGCTTCTATTCCCTTTTCACCTTTTACACTTAGAGTCACGCATCCTCAAGGAGGTGGTCGGCTTGCATTCCAAGTACAATTTAAGCACAGTTCTTGGTGTAACACTGCAGGTCTCAGGAAGAAGCACAGGCCCCTAAGTCTCCATCGCGCATCCTTTGTTTAGGCACTTTGCTGCACGCAGATAAGCGGTCGTAGAAAAAATTGGAATCATGGAAAGCCCCAGTGGGATCGTGAATCTCTTTTGACTTGTTTGCATCAACATGTAGTTATGCTGCGTGTCATTCTGGAAATGTGAGACTGAGACACAAATCTTGTTATCCCATTTTAAAGCTTCACTCATGCAGTCTCGAAGCTACCTGTAAAGCACTGTGTTACCGTGGTTTTAGTTACTGCCGGCATGGCTCAGTGAAGAAAATGTTTTCTCTAAAGAAACCTTGTGCTTCCAGTTCCTAGTTGGACGCTCACCCTTCTCTCCTCTATACCTAAAGTGAAAGTCAACGTGAGCCCTAGCCTAGAAGTAAGGCCCTGATTTGCCTTGCCAAACGGGAGGAGTGGAGCAGCTCCATGAGGCCTTCTACACTGTTCTGATTTACTTTAATGGTAGTAAGCATTCCAAGACTCCTAGAGACCTTGCTTCAGCACCCACTTGGGTATCAGAAAACTGCCTAGAGCCAGGAAGCTTTGGTCCTGCGTGTATGCTGCCTATCAACTTACAAATTGGAGACTGAGAGCACAAGGCTTGTTTGCCCATTATGAAAGCTCCGTTCATGCGGCTTCCAATATACCTGAAAAGCTTTGTTGTTGCCGCTGTTTTAGTAACTGCCGGCATGGTTGTGAGAAGATACTGAGTTTTCCCGTAAGAAACCTTGTGCTTCCAGTTCTTAGTTGGAAGCTTACCCTGCTCTCCTCTATACCAAAAGTGAAAGTCCACGTGAGCACTAACCTCCAAGTAAGGCCCTGATTATCCTTGCAAATCGGGAGGCATGCAGCAGCTCTATGAGGCCTTCATCGCTGTTCTGCTATAGTTTAACGGTAGTAAGCTTACCAAGACTCCTAGGAACCATGCTTCAGCACCCGTTTCGGTAACAGAACATTGCATAGAGCCAGGAAGCTCTGGTGGGCCGTTTATGCTGCGTGTCAACCTAGAAATTGCAGACTTATGGCACAAGGCTTGTTTTCCCATTATGAAAGCCTCGTTCATGTGGCCTCGAATATACCTGAAGAGTTTGTTGTTGCCGCTGTTTTAGTCACTGCCGGCATAGTTCTGAGAAGATATTGAGTTGTCCCGTAAGAAACCTTGTGCCTCCAGTTCCTAGTTGGAAGCTCACCCTGCTCTGCTCTATACCTAAAGTGAAAGTCAACGTGAGCCACAATCTCGAAGTAAGGCACGGATTTGCCTTGCCAAACGGGAGGCGTGGAGCAGCTCCATGAGGCCTTCTTCACTGTTCCGCTTTAGTTTCACGGTAGTAAGCTTTCCAAGACTCCTAGGGACCTTGCTTCAGCACCCATTTCGGTACCAGTATGCTGAGTAGAGCCAGGAAGCTCAGGGCCAGCTCAGCAACTTCTGCCCCGTAGGCCTTTTGGAACACCCCATTGTTGGCTAGAGAAAGGCAACACACTGCACTCTTCCTTGGGAGAGCCAGATGACCTCAGCTCTACACAGGTTTCAGGAACACACTTCTAGACTATCCTCCATGCAGTGGATGTCACCTCATTCCCCTAGCTGAACTCTACTGAGAAAAACACTCTGCTTCTAATCCCTTTTCACCTTTTACACTTAGAGTCACGCATCCTCAAGGAGGTGGTCAGCTTGCATTCCAAGTACAATTTAAACACTGTTCTTGGTGTAACACTGCAGGTCTTTGGAAGAAGCACAGTCACCTAAGTCTCCGTCACGCTTCCTTTGTTTAGGCACTTGGCTGTACGCAGAAAAGCGGTCGTAGAAAACAGTTGCATCACTGAAAGCCCCAGTGGGTATCGTGAATCTCTTTTGACTTGTTAGCATCAACATGTACTTATGCTGCGTGTCAATCTGGAAATGGGAGACACAAATCTAGTTTTCGCATTTTGAAAGCTCCACTCATGCAGTCTCGAAGCTACCTGTAAAGCAGTGTTGTTAACGTGCTTTTAGTTTCTGCCGGCATGGCTCAGAGAAGAACATGAGTTTTCTCGAAAGAAACCTTGTGCTTCCAGTTCCTAGTTGGAAGCTCACCCTGCTCTCCTCTATACCAAAAGTGAAAGTCCACGTGAGCAGTAACCTCCAAGTAAGGCCCTGATTATCCTTGCAAATCGGGAGGCATGCAGCAGCTCCATGAGGCCTTCATCGCTGTTCTGCTTTAGTTTAACGGTAGTAAGCTTTCCAAGACTCCTAGGAACCTTGCTTCAGCACCCGTTTCGGTAACAGAACACTGCATAGAGCCAGGAAGCTCTGGTCCTGCGAGTATGCTGCGTGTCAACGTACACATTGAAGACTGATGGCACAAGGCTTGTTTGCCCATTATGAGAGCTCCGTTTATGTGGCTTCGAATATTCCTGAAAAGCAGTGTTGTTGCCGGGGCTTTACTCACTGCTGCATGGTTCTGAGAAGATACTGAATTTTCCCGTAAGAAACCTTGTGCTTCCAGTTCCTAGTTGGAAGCTCACCCTGCTCTGTTCTATATCTAAAGTGAAAGTCAACGTGAGCCTTAGCCTCGAAGTAAGGCCCTGAGTTGCCTTGCCAAACGGGAGGTGTGGAGCAGCTCCATGAGGCCTTCTTCACTGTTATGCTTTAGTTTCACAGTAGTAAGCTTTTCAAGACTCCTAGGGACCTTGCTTCACCACCCGTTTCGGTAAGAGTATACTGAGTAGAGACAGGACGCTTTGTTCCAATTAAGCCACTTCCAGCCCTGTAGGCCTCTTGGAACAATCCAGTGTTGGATACAGAAAGGGAACACACTGCACTCTTCCTTGGGAGAGCCAGATTACCTCAGCTCTACACAGGATTCAGGAACACACTTCGAGACTGTCCTCCATGCAATGGATGTCACCTCATTCCCCTAGCTGAACTCTACTGAGAAAAACACTCTGCTTCTATTCCCTTTTCACCTTTTACACATAGAGTCACGCATCCTCAAAGAGGTGGTCGGCTTGCATTCCAAGTACAACTTAAGCACAGTTCTTGTTGTAACACTGCAGGTCTTTGGAAGATGCACAGGCCCTAAGTTTCCCTGGCGCATCCGTTGTTTAGGCACTTGGCTGCACGCAGAAAAGCGGTCGTAGAATAAAGTTGCATCACTGAAAGCCCCAGTGGGTATCGTGAATCTCTTTTGACTTGTTAGCATCAACATGTACTTATGCTGCGTGTCAATCTGGAAATGGGAGACTGATGGCACAAAGCTTGTTTTCCCATTTGGAAAGCTCCACTCATGCTGTCTCGAAGCTACCTGAAAAGCACTGTTGTTACCGTGTTTTTAGGTACTGCCGGCATGGCTCAGAGAAGAAAATGTGTTTTCCCGAAGGAAACCTTGTGCTTCCAGTTCCTAGTTGGAAGCTCACCCTGCTCTCCTCTATACCAAAAGTGAGAGTCCCCGTGAGCACTAACCTCCAAGTAAGGTCCTGATTATCCTTGCAAATCGGGAGGCATGCAGCAGCTCCATGAGGCCTTCATCGCTGTTCTGCTTTAGTTTAACGGTAGTAAGCTTTCCAAGACTCCTAGGATCCTTGCTTCAGCACCCGGTTCGGTAACAGAAAACTGCATAGAGCCAGGAAGTTCTGGTCCAGCGAGTATCCTGCATGTCAACGTACAAATTGAAGACTGATGGCACAAGGCTTGTTTGCCCATTATGAGAGCTCCGTTACTGTGGCCTCGAATATACCTGAAAAGCACTGTTGTTGCCGGGGCTTTACTCACTGCTGCATGGTTCTGAGAAGATACTGAGTTTTCCCGTAAGAAACCTTGTGCTTCCAGTTCCTAGTTGGAAGCTCACCCTGCTCTGCTCTATATCTAAAGTGAAAGTCAACATGAGCCCTAGCCTCGAAGTAAGGCCCTGAGTTGCCTTGCCAAACGGGAGGCCTGGAGCAGCTCCATGAGGCCTTCTTCACTGTTCTGCTTTAGTTTCATGGTAGTAAGCTTTCCAAGACTCCTAGGGACCTTGCTTCAGCACCCGTTTCGGTACCAGTATACTGAGTAGAGCTTAGAAACTCAGGGCCAGCTCAGCAACTTCAGCCCCGTAGGCCTTTTGGAACACCCCATTGTTGACTAGAGAAAGGCAACACACTGCACTCATCCTTGGGTGAGCCAGATGACCTCAGCTCTACACAGGATTCAGGAACACACTTCTAGACTGTCCTCCATGCAATGGATGTCACCTCATTCCCCTAGCTGAACTCTATTGAGAAAAACACTCTGCTTCTATTCCCTTTTCACCTTTTACACTTAGAGTCACGCATCCTCAAGGAGGTGGTCGGCTTGCATTCCAAGTACAATTTAAGCACAGTTCTTGGTTTAACACTGCAGGTCTCAGGAAGAAGCACAGGCCCCTAAGTCTCCATCGCGCATCCTTTGTTTAGGCACTTTGCTGCACGCAGATAAGCCGTCGTAGAAAAAATTGGAATCATGGTAAGCCCCAGTGGGATCGTGAATCTCTTTTGACTTGTTCGCATCAACATGTAGTTATGCTGCGTGTCATTCTGGAAATGTGAGACTGAGACACAAATCTTGTTATCCCATTTTAAAGCTTCACTCATGCAGTCTCGAAGCTACCTGTAAAGCACTGTTGTTACCGTGCTTTTAGTTACTGCCGGCATGGCTCAGTGAAGAAAATGTTTTCTCTAAAGAAACCTTGTGCTTCCAGTTCCTAGTTGGAAGCTCACCCTTCTCTCCTCTATACCTAAAGTGAAAGTCAACGTGAGCCCTAGCCTAGAAGTAAGGCCCTGATTTGCCTTGCCAAACGGGAGGAGTGGAGCAGCTCCATGAGGCCTTCTACACTGTTCTGCTTTACTTTAATGGTAGTAAGCATTCCAAGACTCCTAGAGACCTTGCTTCAGCACCCACTTGGGTATCAGAAAACTGCCTAGAGCCAGGAAGCTTTGGTCCTGCGTGTATGCTGCGTATCAACTTACAAATTGGAGACTGAGAGCACAAGGCTTGTTTGCCCATTATGAAAGCTCCGTTCATGCGGCTTCCAATATACCTGAAAAGCTTTGTTGTTGCCGCTGTTTTAGTAACTGCCGGCATGGTTGTGAGAAGATATTGAGTTTTCCCGAAAGAAACCTTGTGCTTCCAGTTCTTAGTTGGAAGCTCACCCTGCTCTCCTCTATACCAAAAGTGAAAGTCCATGTCAGCACTAACCTCCAAGTAAGGCCCTGATTATCCTTGCAAATCGGGAGGCATGCAGCAGCTCTATGAGGCCTTCATCGCTGTTCTGCTATAGTTTAACGGTAGTAAGCTTACCAAGACTCCTAGGAACCATGCTTCAGCACCCGTTTCGGTAACAGAACATTGCATAGAGCCAGGAAGCTCTGGTGGGCCGTGTATGCTGCGTGTCAACCTAGAAATTGGAGACTTATGGCACAAGGCTTGTCTTCCCATTATGAAAGCCTCGTTCATGTGGCCTCGAATATACCTGAAGAGTTTGTTGTTGCCGCTGTTTTAGTCACTGCCGGCATAGTTCTGAGAAGATATTGAGTTTTCCCGTAAGAAACCTTGTGCCTCCAGTTCCTAGTTGGAAGCTCACCCTGCTCTGCTCTATACCTAAAGTGAAAGTCAACGTGAGCCACAATCTCGAAGTAAGGCACGGATTTGCCTTGCCAAACGGGAGGCGTGGAGCAGCTCCATGAGGCCTTCTTCACTGTTCCGCTTTAGTTTCACGGTAGTAAGCTTTCCAAGACTCCTAGGGACCTTGCTTCAGCACCCGTTTCGGTACCAGTATACTGAGTAGAGCCAGGAAGCTCAGGGCCAGCTCAGCAACTTCTGCCCCGTAGGCCTTTTGGAACACCCCATTGTTGGCTAGAGAAAGGCAACACACTGCACTCTTCCTTGGGAGAGCCAGATGACCTCAGCTCTACACAGGATTCAGGAACACACTTGTAGACTGTCCTCCATGCAATGGATGTCACCTCATTCCCCTAGCTGAACTCGACTGAGAAAAACACTCTGCTTCTAATCCCTTTTCACCTTTTACACTTAGAGTCACGCATCCTCAAGGAGGTGGTCGGCTTGCATTCCAAGTACAATTTAAACACTGTTCTTGGTGTAACACTGCAGGTCTTTGGAAGAAGCACAGTCACCTAAGTCTCCCTCGCGCTTCCTTTGTTTAGGCACTTGGCTGCACGCAGAAAAGCGGTCGTAGAAAACAGTTGCATCACTGAAAGCCCCAGTGGGTATCGTGAATCTCTTTTGACTTGTTAGCATCAACATGTACTTATGCTGCGTGTCAATCTGGAAATGGGAGACACAAATCTAGTTTTCGCATTTTGAAAGCTCCACTCATGCAGTCTCGAAGCTACCTGTAAAGCAGTGTTGTTAACGTGCTTTTAGTTTCTGCCGGCATGGCTCAGAGAAGAACATGAGTTTTCTCGAAAGAAACCTTGTGCTTCCAGTTCCTAGTTGGAAGCTCACCCTGCTCTCCTCTATACCAAACGTGAAAGTCCACGTGAGCAGTAACCTCCAAGGAAGGCCCTGATTATCCTTGCAAATCGGGAGGCATGCAGCAGCTCCATGAGGCCTTCATCGCTGTTCTGCTTTAGTTTAACGGTAGTAAGCTTTCCAAGACTCCTAGGAACCTTGCTTCAGCACCCGTTTCGGTAACAGAACACTGCATAGAGCCAGGAAGCTCTGGTCCTGCGAGTATGCTGCGTGTCAACGTACACATTGAAGACTGATGGCACAAGGCTTGTTTGCCCATTATGAGAGCTCCGTTTATGTGGCCTCGAATATTCCTGAAAAGCAGTGTTGTTGCCGGGGCTTTACTCACTGCTGCATGGTTCTGAGAAGATACTGAGTTTTCCCGTAAGAAATCTTGTGCTTCCAGTTCCTAGTTGGAAGCTCACCCTGCTCTGTTCTATATCTAAAGTGAAAGTCAACATGAGCCCTAGCCTCGAAGTAAGGCCCTGAGTTGCCTTGCCAAACGGGAGGTGTGGAGCAGCTCCATGAGGCCTTCTTCACTGTTATGCTTTAGTTTCACAGTAGTAAGCTTTTCAAGACTCCTAGGGACCTTGCTTCAGCACCCGTTTCGGTAAGAGTATACTGAGTAGAGACAGGACGCTTTGGTCCAATTAAGCCACTTCCAGCCCTGTAGGCCTCTTGGAACAATCCAGTGTTGGATACAGAAAGGCAACACACTGCACTCTTCCTTGGGAGAGCCAGATTACCTCAGCTCTACACAGGATTCAGGAACACACTTCGAGACTGTCCTCCATGCAATGGATGTCACCTCATTCCCCTAGCTGAACTCTACTGAGAAAAACACTCTGCTTCTAATCCCTTTTCACCTTTTACACATAGAGTCACGCATCCTCAAAGAGGTGGTCGGCTTGCATTCCAAGTACAACTTAAGCACAGTTCTTGTTGTAACACTGCAGGTCTTTGGAAGATGCACAGGCCCTAAGTTTCCCTGGCGCATCCGTTGTTTAGGCACTTGGCTGCACGCAGAAAAGCGGACGTAGAAAACAGTTGCATCACTGAAAGCCCCAGTGGGTATCGTGAATCTCTTTTGACTTGTTAGCATCAACATGTACTTATGCTGCGTGTCAATCTGGAAATGGGAGACTGAAGGCACAAAGATTGTTTTCCCATTTGGAAAGCTCCACTCATGCAGTCTCGAAGCTACCTGAAAAGCACTGTTGTTACCGTGTTTTTAGGTACTGCCGGCATGGCTCAGAGAAGAAAATGAGTTTTCCCGAAAGAAACCTTGTGCTTCCAGTTCCTAGTTGGAAGCTCACCCTGCTCTCCTCTATACCAAAAGTGAGAGTCCCCGTGAGCACTAAACTCCAAGTAAGGCCCTGATTATCCTTGCAAATTGGGAGGCATGCAGCAGCTCCATGAGGCCTTCATCGCTGTTCTGCTTTAGTTTAAGGGTTGTAAGCTTTCCAAGACTCCTAGGAACCTTGCTTCAGCACCCGGTTCGGTAACAGAAAACTGCATAGAGCCAGGAAGTTCTGGTCCTGCGAGTATGCTGCATGTCAACGTAAAAATTGAAGACTGATGGCACAAGGCTTGTTTGCCCATTATGAGAGCTCCGTTACTGTGGCCTCGAATATACCTGAAAAGCACTGTTGTTGCCGGGGCTTTACTCACTGCTGCATGGTTCTGAGAAGATACTGAGTTTTCCCGTAAGAAACCTTGTGCTTCCAGTTCCTAGTTGGAAGCTCACCCTGCTCTGCTCTATATCTAAAGTGAAAGTCAACATGAGCCCTAGCCTCAAAGTAAGGCCCTGAGTTGCCTTGCCAAACGGGAGGCCTGGAGCAGCTCCATGAGGCCTTCTTCACTGTTCTGCTTTAGTTTCATGGTAGTAAGCTTTCCAAGACTCCTAGGGACCTTGCTTCAGCACCCGTTTCGGTACCAGTATACTGAGTAGAGCTTAGAAACTCAGGGCCAGCTCAGCAACTTCAGCCCCGTAGGCCTTTTGGAACACCCCATTGTTGACTAGAGAAAGGCAACACACTGCACTCTTCCTTGGGTGAGCCAGATGACCTCAGCTCTACACGGGATTCAGGAACACACTTCTAGACTGTCCTCCATGCAATGGATGTCACCTCATTCCCCTAGCTGAACTCTATTGAGAAAAACACTCTGCTTCTATTCCCTTTTCACCTTTTACACTTAGAGTCACGCATCCTCAAGGAGGTGGTCGGCTTGCATTCCAAGTACAATTTAAGCACAGTTCTTGGTGTAACACTGCAGGTCTCAGGAAGAAGCACAGGCCCCTAAGTCTCCATCGTGCATCCTTTGTTTAGGCACTTTGCTGCACGCAGATAAGCGGTCGTAGAAAAAATTGGAATCATGGTAAGCCCCAGTGGGATCGTGAATCTCTTTTGACTTGTTCGCATCAACATGTAGTTATGCTGCGTGTCATTCTGGAAATGTGAGACTGAGACACAAATCTTGTTATCCCATTTTAAAGCTTCACTCATGCAGTCTCGAAGCTACCTGTAAAGCACTGTTGTTACCGTGCTTTTAGTTACTGCCGGCATGGCTCAGTGAAGAAAATGTTTTCTCTAAAGAAACCTTGTGCTTCCAGTTCCTAGTTGGAAGCTCACCCTTCTCTCCTCTATACCTAAAGTGAAAGTCAACGTGAGCCCTAGCCTAGAAGTAAGGCCCTGATTTGCCTTGCCAAACGGGAGGAGTGGAGCAGCTCCATGAGGCCTTCTACACTGTTCTGCTTTACTTTAACGGTAGTAAGCATTCCAAGACTCCTAGAGACCTTGATTCAGCACCCACTTGGGTATCAGAAAACTCCCTAGAGCCAGGAAGCTTTGGTCCTGCGTGTATGCTGCGTATCAACTTACAAATTGGAGACTGAGAGCACAAGGCTTGTTTGCCCATTATGAAAGCTCCGTTCATGTGGCTTCCAATATACCTGAAAAGCTTTGTTGTTGCCGCTGTTTTAGTAACTGCCGGCATGGTTGTGAGAAGATATTGAGTTTTCCCGTAAGAAACTTTGTGCTTCCAGTTCTTAGTTGGAAGCTCACCCTGCTCTCCTCTATACCAAAAGTGAAAGTCCACGTGAGCACTAACCTCCAAGTAAAGCCCTGATTATCCTTGCAAATCGGGAGGCATGCAGCAGCTCTATGAGGCCTTCATCGCTTTTCTGCTTTAGTTTAACAGTAGTAAGCTTACCAAGACCCCTAGGAACCATGCTTCAGCACCCGTTTCGGTAACAGAACATTGCATAGAGCCAGGAAGCTCTGGTGGGCCGTGTATGCTGCGTGTCAACCTAGAAATTGGAGACTTATGGCACAAGGCTTGTTTTCCCATTATGAAAGCCTCGTTCATGTGGCCTAGAATATACCTGAAAAGTTTGTTGTTGCCGCTGTTTTAGACACTGCCGGCATATTTCTGAGAAGATATTGAGTTTTCCCGTAAGAAACCTTGTGCCTCCAGTTCCTAGTTGGAAGCTCACCCTGCTCTGCTCTATACCTAAAGTGAAAGTCAACGTGAGCCACAATCTCGAAGTAAGGCACGGATTTGCCTTGCCAAACGGGAGGCGTGGAGTAGCTCCATGAGGCCTTCTTCACTGTTCCGCTTTAGTTTCACGGTAGTAAGCTTTCCAAGACTCCTAGGGACCTTGCTTCAGCACCCGTTTCGGTACCAGTATGCTGAGTAGAGCCAGGAAGCTCAGGGCCAGCTCAGCAACTTCTGCCCGGTAGGCCTTTTGGAACACCCCATTGTTGGCTAGAGAAAGGCAACACACTGCACTCTTCCTTGGGAGAGCCAGATGACCTCAGCTCTACACAGGATTCAGGAACACACTTGTAGACTGTCCTCCATGCAACGGATGTCACCTCATTCCCCTAGCTGAACTCGACTGAGAAAAACACTCTGCTTCTAATCCCTTTTCACCTTTTACACTTAGAGTCACGCATCCTCAAGGAGGTGGTCGGCTTGCATTCCAAGTACAATTTAAACACTGTTCTTGGTGTAACACTGCAGGTCTTTGGAAGAAGCACAGTCACCTAAGTCTCCCTCGCGCTTCCTTTGTTTAGGCACTTGGCTGCACGCAGAAAAGCGGTCGTAGAAAACAGTTGCATCACTGAAAGCCCCAGTGGGTATCGTGAATCTCTTTTGACTTGTTAGCATCAACATGTACTTATGCTGCGTGTCAATCTGGAAATGGGAGACACAAATCTAGTTTTCGCATTTTGAAAGCTCCACTCATGCAGTCTCGAAGCTACCTGTAAAGCAGTGTTGTTAACGTGCTTTTAGTTTCTGCCGGCATGGCTCAGAGAAGAACATGAGTTTTCTCGAAAGAAACCTTGTGCTTCCAGTTCCTAGTTGGAAGCTCACCCTGCTCTCCTCTATACCAAAAGTGAAAGTCCACGTGAGCAGTAACCTCCAAGGAAGGCCCTGATTATCCTTGCAAATCGGGAGGCATGCAGCAGCTCCATGAGGCCTTCATCGCTGTTCTGCTTTAGTTTAACGGTAGTAAGCTTTCCAAGACTCCTAGGAACCTTGCTTCAGCACCCGTTTCGGTAACAGAACACTGCATAGAGCCAGGAAGCTCTGGTCCTGCGAGTATGCTGCGTGTCAACGTACAAATTGAAGACTGATGGCACAAGGCTTGTTTGCCCATTATGAGAGCTCCGTTTATGTGGCCTCGAATATTCCTGAAAAGCAGTGTTGTTGCCGGGGCTTTACTCACTGCTGCATGGTTCTGAGAAGATACTGAGTTTTCCCGTAAGAAATCTTGTGCTTCCAGTTCCTAGTTGGAAGCTCACCCTGCTCTGTTCTATATCTAAAGTGAAAGTCAACATGAGCCCTAGCCTCGAAGTAAGGCCCTGAGTTGCCTTGCCAAACGGGAGGTGTGGAGCAGCTCCATGAGGCCTTCTTCACTGTTATGCTTTAGTTTCACAGTAGTAAGCTTTTCAAGACTCCTAGGGACCTTGCTTCAGCACCCGTTTCGGTAAGAGTATACTGAGTAGAGACAGGACGCTTTGGTCCAATTAAGCCACTTCCAGCCCTGTAGGCCTCTTGGAACAATCCAGTGTTGGATACAGAAAGGCAACACACTGCACTCTTCCTTGGGAGAGCCAGATTACCTCAGCTCTACACAGGATTCAGGAACACACTTCGAGACTGTCCTCCATGCAATGGATGTCACCTCATTCCCCTAGCTGAACTCTACTGAGAAAAACACTCTGCTTCTAATCCCTTTTCACCTTTTACACATAGAGTCACGCATCCTCAAAGAGGTGGTCGGCTTGCATTCCAAGTACAACTTAAGCACAGTTCTTGTTGTAACACTGCAGGTCTTTGGAAGATGCACAGGCCCTAAGTTTCCCTGGCGCATCCGTTGTTTAGGCACTTGGCTGCACGCAGAAAAGCGGACGTAGAAAACAGTTGCATCACTGAAAGCCCCAGTGGGTATCGTGAATCTCTTTTGACTTGTTAGCATCAACATGTACTTATGCTGCGTGTCAATCTGGAAATGGGAGACTGAAGGCACAAAGATTGTTTTCCCATTTGGAAAGCTCCACTCATGCAGTCTCGAAGCTACCTGAAAAGCACTGTTGTTACCGTGTTTTTAGGTACTGCCGGCATGGCTCAGAGAAGAAAATGAGTTTTCCCGAAAGAAACCTTGTGCTTCCAGTTCCTAGTTGGAAGCTCACCCTGCTCTCCTCTATACCAAAAGTGAGAGTCCCCGTGAGCACTAAACTCCAAGTAAGGCCCTGATTATCCTTGCAAATTGGGAGGCATGCAGCAGCTCCATGAGGCCTTCATCGCTGTTCTGCTTTAGTTTAAGGGTTGTAAGCTTTCCAAGACTCCTAGGAACCTTGCTTCAGCACCCGGTTCGGTAACAGAAAACTGCATAGAGCCAGGAAGTTCTGGTCCTGCGAGTATGCTGCATGTCAACGTAAAAATTGAAGACTGATGGCACAAGGCTTGTTTGCCCATTATGAGAGCTCCGTTACTGTGGCCTCGAATATACCTGAAAAGCACTGTTGTTGCCGGGGCTTTACTCACTGCTGCATGGTTCTGAGAAGATACTGAGTTTTCCCGTAAGAAACCTTGTGCTTCCAGTTCCTAGTTGGAAGCTCACCCTGCTCTGCTCTATATCTAAAGTGAAAGTCAACATGAGCCCTAGCCTCGAAGTAAGGCCCTGAGTTGCCTTGCCAAACGGGAGGCCTGGAGCAGCTCCATGAGGCCTTCTTCACTGTTCTGCTTTAGTTTCATGGTAGTAAGCTTTCCAAGACTCCTAGGGACCTTGCTTCAGCACCCGTTTCGGTACCAGTATACTGAGTAGAGCTTAGAAACTCAGGGCCAGCTCAGCAACTTCAGCCCCGTAGGCCTTTTGGAACACCCCATTGTTGACTAGAGAAAGGCAACACACTGCACTCTTCCTTGGGTGAGCCAGATGACCTCAGCTCTACACGGGATTCAGGAACACACTTCTAGACTGTCCTCCATGCAATGGATGTCACCTCATTCCCCTAGCTGAACTCTATTGAGAAAAACACTCTGCTTCTATTCCCTTTTCACCTTTTACACTTAGAGTCACGCATCCTCAAGGAGGTGGTCGGCTTGCATTCCAAGTACAATTTAAGCACAGTTCTTGGTGTAACACTGCAGGTCTCAGGAAGAAGCACAGGCCCCTAAGTCTCCATCGTGCATCCTTTGTTTAGGCACTTTGCTGCACGCAGATAAGCGGTCGTAGAAAAAATTGGAATCATGGTAAGCCCCAGTGGGATCGTGAATCTCTTTTGACTTGTTCGCATCAACATGTAGTTATGCTGCGTGTCATTCTGGAAATGTGAGACTGAGACACAAATCTTGTTATCCCATTTTAAAGCTTCACTCATGCAGTCTCGAAGCTACCTGTAAAGCACTGTTGTTACCGTGCTTTTAGTTACTGCCGGCATGGCTCAGTGAAGAAAATGTTTTCTCTAAAGAAACCTTGTGCTTCCAGTTCCTAGTTGGAAGCTCACCCTTCTCTCCTCTATACCTAAAGTGAAAGTCAACGTGAGCCCTAGCCTAGAAGTAAGGCCCTGATTTGCCTTGCCAAACGGGAGGAGTGGAGCAGCTCCATGAGGCCTTCTACACTGTTCTGCTTTACTTTAACGGTAGTAAGCATTCCAAGACTCCTAGAGACCTTGATTCAGCACCCACTTGGGTATCAGAAAACTGCCTAGAGCCAGGAAGCTTTGGTCCTGCGTGTATGCTGCGTATCAACTTACAAATTGGAGACTGAGAGCACAAGGCTTGTTTGCCCATTATGAAAGCTCCGTTCATGTGGCTTCCAATATACCTGAAAAGCTTTGTTGTTGCCGCTGTTTTAGTAACTGCCGGCATGGTTGTGAGAAGATATTGAGTTTTCCCGTAAGAAACTTTGTGCTTCCAGTTCTTAGTTGGAAGCTCACCCTGCTCTCCTCTATACCAAAAGTGAAAGTCCACGTGAGCACTAACCTCCAAGTAAAGCCCTGATTATCCTTGCAAATCGGGAGGCATGCAGCAGCTCTATGAGGCCTTCATCGCTTTTCTGCTTTAGTTTAACAGTAGTAAGCTTACCAAGACCCCTAGGAACCATGCTTCAGCACCCGTTTCGGTAACAGAACATTGCATAGAGCCAGGAAGCTCTGGTGGGCCGTGTATGCTGCGTGTCAACCTAGAAATTGGAGACTTATGGCACAAGGCTTGTTTTCCCATTATGAAAGCCTCGTTCATGTGGCCTAGAATATACCTGAAAAGTTTGTTGTTGCCGCTGTTTTAGACACTGCCGGCATATTTCTGAGAAGATATTGAGTTTTCCCGTAAGAAACCTTGTGCCTCCAGTTCCTAGTTGGAAGCTCACCCTGCTCTGCTCTATACCTAAAGTGAAAGTCAACGTGAGCCACAATCTCGAAGTAAGGCACGGATTTGCCTTGCCAAACGGGAGGCGTGGAGTAGCTCCATGAGGCCTTCTTCACTGTTCCGCTTTAGTTTCACGGTAGTAAGCTTTCCAAGACTCCTAGGGACCTTGCTTCAGCACCCGTTTCGGTACCAGTATGCTGAGTAGAGCCAGGAAGCTCAGGGCCAGCTCAGCAACTTCTGCCCGGTAGGCCTTTTGGAACACCCCATTGTTGGCTAGAGAAAGGCAACACACTGCACTCTTCCTTGGGAGAGCCAGATGACCTCAGCTCTACACAGGATTCAGGAACACACTTGTAGACTGTCCTCCATGCAACGGATGTCACCTCATTCCCCTAGCTGAACTCGACTGAGAAAAACACTCTGCTTCTAATCCCTTTTCACCTTTTACACTTAGAGTCACGCATCCTCAAGGAGGTGGTCGGCTTGCATTCCAAGTACAATTTAAACACTGTTCTTGGTGTAACACTGCAGGTCTTTGGAAGAAGCACAGTCACCTAAGTCTCCCTCGCGCTTCCTTTGTTTAGGCACTTGGCTGCACGCAGAAAAGCGGTCGTAGAAAACAGTTGCATCACTGAAAGCCCCAGTGGGTATCGTGAATCTCTTTTGACTTGTTAGCATCAACATGTACTTATGCTGCGTGTCAATCTGGAAATGGGAGACACAAATCTAGTTTTCGCATTTTGAAAGCTCCACTCATGCAGTCTCGAAGCTACCTGTAAAGCAGTGTTGTTAACGTGCTTTTAGTTTCTGCCGGCATGGCTCAGAGAAGAACATGAGTTTTCTCGAAAGAAACCTTGTGCTTCCAGTTCCTAGTTGGAAGCTCACCCTGCTCTCCTCTATACCAAAAGTGAAAGTCCACGTGAGCAGTAACCTCCAAGGAAGGCCCTGATTATCCTTGCAAATCGGGAGGCATGCAGCAGCTCCATGAGGCCTTCATCGCTGTTCTGCTTTAGTTTAACGGTAGTAAGCTTTCCAAGACTCCTAGGAACCTTGCTTCAGCACCCGTTTCGGTAACAGAACACTGCATAGAGCCAGGAAGCTCTGGTCCTGCGAGTATGCTGCGTGTCAACGTACAAATTGAAGACTGATGGCACAAGGCTTGTTTGCCCATTATGAGAGCTCCGTTTATGTGGCCTCGAATATTCCTGAAAAGCAGTGTTGTTGCCGGGGCTTTACTCACTGCTGCATGGTTCTGAGAAGATACTGAGTTTTCCCGTAAGAAATCTTGTGCTTCCAGTTCCTAGTTGGAAGCTCACCCTGCTCTGTTCTATATCTAAAGTGAAAGTCAACATGAGCCCTAGCCTCGAAGTAAGGCCCTGAGTTGCCTTGCCAAACGGGAGGTGTGGAGCAGCTCCATGAGGCCTTCTTCACTGTTATGCTTTAGTTTCACAGTAGTAAGCTTTTCAAGACTCCTAGGGACCTTGCTTCAGCACCCGTTTCGGTAAGAGTATACTGAGTAGAGACAGGACGCTTTGGTCCAATTAAGCCACTTCCAGCCCTGTAGGCCTCTTGGAACAATCCAGTGTTGGATACAGAAAGGCAACACACTGCACTCTTCCTTGGGAGAGCCAGATTACCTCAGCTCTACACAGGATTCAGGAACACACTTCGAGACTGTCCTCCATGCAATGGATGTCACCTCATTCCCCTAGCTGAACTCTACTGAGAAAAACACTCTGCTTCTAATCCCTTTTCACCTTTTACACATAGAGTCACGCATCCTCAAAGAGGTGGTCGGCTTGCATTCCAAGTACAACTTAAGCACAGTTCTTGTTGTAACACTGCAGGTCTTTGGAAGATGCACAGGCCCTAAGTTTCCCTGGCGCATCCGTTGTTTAGGCACTTGGCTGCACGCAGAAAAGCGGACGTAGAAAACAGTTGCATCACTGAAAGCCCCAGTGGGTATCGTGAATCTCTTTTGACTTGTTAGCATCAACATGTACTTATGCTGCGTGTCAATCTGGAAATGGGAGACTGAAGGCACAAAGATTGTTTTCCCATTTGGAAAGCTCCACTCATGCAGTCTCGAAGCTACCTGAAAAGCACTGTTGTTACCGTGTTTTTAGGTACTGCCGGCATGGCTCAGAGAAGAAAATGAGTTTTCCCGAAAGAAACCTTGTGCTTCCAGTTCCTAGTTGGAAGCTCACCCTGCTCTCCTCTATACCAAAAGTGAGAGTCCCCGTGAGCACTAAACTCCAAGTAAGGCCCTGATTATCCTTGCAAATTGGGAGGCATGCAGCAGCTCCATGAGGCCTTCATCGCTGTTCTGCTTTAGTTTAAGGGTTGTAAGCTTTCCAAGACTCCTAGGAACCTTGCTTCAGCACCCGGTTCGGTAACAGAAAACTGCATAGAGCCAGGAAGTTCTGGTCCTGCGAGTATGCTGCATGTCAACGTAAAAATTGAAGACTGATGGCACAAGGCTTGTTTGCCCATTATGAGAGCTCCGTTACTGTGGCCTCGAATATACCTGAAAAGCACTGTTGTTGCCGGGGCTTTACTCACTGCTGCATGGTTCTGAGAAGATACTGAGTTTTCCCGTAAGAAACCTTGTGCTTCCAGTTCCTAGTTGGAAGCTCACCCTGCTCTGCTCTATATCTAAAGTGAAAGTCAACATGAGCCCTAGCCTCGAAGTAAGGCCCTGAGTTGCCTTGCCAAACGGGAGGCCTGGAGCAGCTCCATGAGGCCTTCTTCACTGTTCTGCTTTAGTTTCATGGTAGTAAGCTTTCCAAGACTCCTAGGGACCTTGCTTCAGCACCCGTTTCGGTACCAGTATACTGAGTAGAGCTTAGAAACTCAGGGCCAGCTCAGCAACTTCAGCCCCGTAGGCCTTTTGGAACACCCCATTGTTGACTAGAGAAAGGCAACACACTGCACTCTTCCTTGGGTGAGCCAGATGACCTCAGCTCTACACGGGATTCAGGAACACACTTCTAGACTGTCCTCCATGCAATGGATGTCACCTCATTCCCCTAGCTGAACTCTATTGAGAAAAACACTCTGCTTCTATTCCCTTTTCACCTTTTACACTTAGAGTCACGCATCCTCAAGGAGGTGGTCGGCTTGCATTCCAAGTACAATTTAAGCACAGTTCTTGGTGTAACACTGCAGGTCTCAGGAAGAAGCACAGGCCCCTAAGTCTCCATCGTGCATCCTTTGTTTAGGCACTTTGCTGCACGCAGATAAGCGGTCGTAGAAAAAATTGGAATCATGGTAAGCCCCAGTGGGATCGTGAATCTCTTTTGACTTGTTCGCATCAACATGTAGTTATGCTGCGTGTCATTCTGGAAATGTGAGACTGAGACACAAATCTTGTTATCCCATTTTAAAGCTTCACTCATGCAGTCTCGAAGCTACCTGTAAAGCACTGTTGTTACCGTGCTTTTAGTTACTGCCGGCATGGCTCAGTGAAGAAAATGTTTTCTCTAAAGAAACCTTGTGCTTCCAGTTCCTAGTTGGAAGCTCACCCTTCTCTCCTCTATACCTAAAGTGAAAGTCAACGTGAGCCCTAGCCTAGAAGTAAGGCCCTGATTTGCCTTGCCAAACGGGAGGAGTGGAGCAGCTCCATGAGGCCTTCTACACTGTTCTGCTTTACTTTAACGGTAGTAAGCATTCCAAGACTCCTAGAGACCTTGATTCAGCACCCACTTGTGTATCAGAAAACTGCCTAGAGCCAGGAAGCTTTGGTCCTGCGTGTATGCTGCCTATCAACTTACAAATTGGAGACTGAGAGCACAAGGCTTGTTTGCCCATTATGAAAGCTCCGTTCATGCGGCTTCCAATATACCTGAAAAGCTTTGTTGTTGCCGCTGTTTTAGTAACTGCCGGCATGGTTGTGAGAAGATATTGAGTTTTCCCGTAAGAAACTTTGTGCTTCCAGTTCTTAGTTGGAAGCTCACCCTGCTCTCCTCTATACCAAAAGTGAAAGTCCACGTGAGCACTAACCTCCAAGTAAAGCCCTGATTATCCTTGCAAATCGGGAGGCATGCAGCAGCTCTATGAGGCCTTCATCGCTGTTCTGCTTTAGTTTAACAGTAGTAAGCTTACCAAAACCCCTAGGAACCATGCTTCAGCACCCGTTTCGGTAACAGAACATTGCATAGAGCCAGGAAGCTCTGGTGGGCCGTGTATGCTGCGTGTCAACCTAGAAATTGGAGACTTATGGCACAAGGCTTGTTTTCCCATTATGAAAGCCTCGTTCATGTGGCCTAGAATATACCTGAAAAGTTTGTTGTTGCCGCTGTTTTAGACACTGCCGGCATATTTCTGAGAAGATATTGAGTTTTCCCGTAAGAAACCTTGTGCCTCCAGTTCCTAGTTGGAAGCTCACCCTGCTCTGCTCTATACCTAAAGTGAAAGTCAACGTGAGCCACAATCTCGAAGTAAGGCACGGATTTGCCTTGCCAAACGGGAGGCGTGGAGTAGCTCCATGAGGCCTTCTTCACTGTTCCGCTTTAGTTTCACGGTAGTAAGCTTTCCAAGACTCCTAGGGACCTTGCTTCAGCACCCGTTTCGGTACCAGTATGCTGAGTAGAGCCAGGAAGCTCAGGGCCAGCTCAGCAACTTCTGCCCGGTAGGCCTTTTGGAACACCCCATTGTTGGCTAGAGAAAGGCAACACACTGCACTCTTCCTTGGGAGAGCCAGATGACCTCAGCTCTACACAGGATTCAGGAACACACTTGTAGACTGTCCTCCATGCAATGGATGTCACCTCATTCCCCTAGCTGAACTCGACTGAGAAAAACACTCTGCTTCTAATCCCTTTTCACCTTTTACACTTAGAGTCACGCATCCTCAAGGAGGTGGTCGGCTTGCATTCCAAGTACAATTTAAACACTGTTCTTGGTGTAACACTGCAGGTCTTTGGAAGAAGCACAGTCACCTAAGTCTCCCTCGCGCTTCCTTTGTTTAGTCACTTGGCTGCACGCAGAAAAGCGGACGTAGAAAACAGTTGCATCACTGAAAGCCCCAGTGGGTATCGTGAATCGCTTTTGACTTGTTAGCATCAACATGTACTTATGCTGCGTGTCAATCTGGAAATGGGAGACACAAATCTAGTTTTCGCATTTTGAAAGCTCCACTCATGCAGTCTCGAAGCTACCTGTAAAGCAGTGTTGTTAACGTGCTTTTAGTTTCTGCCGGCATGGCTCAGAGAAGAACATGAGTTTTCTCGAAAGAAACCTTGTGCTTCCAGTTCCTAGTTGGAAGCTCACCCTGCTCTCCTCTATACCAAACGTGAAAGTCCACGTGAGCAGTAACTTCCAAGGAAGGCCCTGATTATCCTTGCAAATCGGGAGGCATGCAGCAGCTCCATGAGGCCTTCATCGCTGTTCTGCTTTAGTTTAACGGTAGTAAGCTTTCCAAGACTCCTAGGAACCTTGCTTCAGCACCCGTTTCGGTAACAGAACACTGCATAGAGCCAGGAAGCTCTGGTCCTGCGAGTATGCTGCGTGTCAACGTACACATTGAAGACTGATGGCACAAGGCTTGTTTGCCCATTATGAGAGCTCCGTTTATGTGGCCTCGAATATTCCTGAAAAGCAGTGTTGTTGCCGGGGCTTTACTCACTGCTGCATGGTTCTGAGAAGATACTGAGTTTTCCCGTAAGAAATCTTGTGCTTCCAGTTCCTAGTTGGAAGCTCACCCTGCTCTGTTCTATATCTAAAGTGAAAGTCAACGTGAGCCCTAGCCTCGAAGTAAGGCCCTGAGTTGCTTTGCCAAACGGGAGGTGTGGAGCAGCTCCATGAGGCCTTCTTCACTGTTATGCTTTAGTTTCACAGTAGTAAGCTTTTCAAGACTCCTAGGGACCTTGCTTCAGCACCCGTTTCGGTAAGAGTATACTGAGTAGAGACAGGACGCTTTGGTCCAATTAAGCCACTTCCAGCCCTGTAGGCCTCTTGGAACAATCCAGTGTTGGATACAGAAAGGCAACACACTGCACTCTTCCTTGGGAGAGCCAGATTACCTCAGCTCTGCACAGGATTTAAGAACACACTTCGAGACTGTCCTCCATGCAATGGATGTCACCTCATTCCCCTAGCTGAATTCTACTGAGGAAAACACTCTGCTTCTAATCCCTTTTCACCTTTTACACATAGAGTCACGCATCCTCAAAGAGGTGGTCGGCTTGCATTCCAAGTACAACTTAAGCACAGTTCTTGTTGTAACACTGCAGGTCTTTGGAAGATGCACAGGCCCTAAGTTTCCCTGGCGCATCCGTTGTTTAGGCACTTGGCTGCACGCAGAAAAGCGGACGTAGAAAACAGTTGCATCACTGAAAGCCCCAGTGGGTATCGTGAATCTCTTTTGACTTGTTAGCATCAACATGTACTTATGCTGCGTGTCAATCTGGAAATGGGAGACTGAAGGCACAAAGATTGTTTTCCCATTTGGAAAGCTCCACTCATGCAGTCTCGAAGCTACCTGAAAAGCACTGTTGTTACCGTGTTTTTAGGTACTGCCGGCATGGCTCAGAGAAGAAAATGAGTTTTCCCGAAAGAAACCTTGTGCTTCCAGTTCCTAGTTGGAAGCTCACCCTGCTCTCCTCTATACCAAAAGTGAGAGTCCCCGTGAGCACTAAACTCCAAGTAAGGCCCTGATTATCCTTGCAAATTGGGAGGCATGCAGCAGCTCCATGAGGCCTTCATCGCTGTTCTGCTTTAGTTTAAGGGTTGTAAGCTTTCCAAGACTCCTAGGAACCTTGCTTCAGCACCCGGTTCGGTAACAGAAAACTGCATAGAGCCAGGAAGTTCTGGTCCTGCGAGTATGCTGCATGTCAACGTAAAAATTGAAGACTGATGGCACAAGGCTTGTTTGCCCATTATGAGAGCTCCGTTACTGTGGCCTCGAATATACCTGAAAAGCACTGTTGTTGCCGGGGCTTTACTCACTGCTGCATGGTTCTGAGAAGATACTGAGTTTTCCCGTAAGAAACCTTGTGCTTCCAGTTCCTAGTTGGAAGCTCACCCTGCTCTGCTCTATATCTAAAGTGAAAGTCAACATGAGCCCTAGCCTCGAAGTAAGGCCCTGAGTTGCCTTGCCAAACGGGAGGCCTGGAGCAGCTCCATGAGGCCTTCTTCACTGTTCTGCTTTAGTTTCATGGTAGTAAGCTTTCCAAGACTCCTAGGGACCTTGCTTCAGCACCCGTTTCGGTACCAGTATACTGAGTAGAGCTTAGAAACTCAGGGCCAGCTCAGCAACTTCAGCCCCGTAGGCCTTTTGGAACACCCCATTGTTGACTAGAGAAAGGCAACACACTGCACTCTTCCTTGGGTGAGCCAGATGACCTCAGCTCTACACGGGATTCAGGAACACACTTCTAGACTGTCCTCCATGCAATGGATGTCACCTCATTCCCCTAGCTGAACTCTATTGAGAAAAACACTCTGCTTCTATTCCCTTTTCACCTTTTACACTTAGAGTCACGCATCCTCAAGGAGGTGGTCGGCTTGCATTCCAAGTACAATTTAAGCACAGTTCTTGGTGTAACACTGCAGGTCTCAGGAAGAAGCACAGGCCCCTAAGTCTCCATCGTGCATCCTTTGTTTAGGCACTTTGCTGCACGCAGATAAGCGGTCGTAGAAAAAATTGGAATCATGGTAAGCCCCAGTGGGATCGTGAATCTCTTTTGACTTGTTCGCATCAACATGTAGTTATGCTGCGTGTCATTCTGGAAATGTGAGACTGAGACACAAATCTTGTTATCCCATTTTAAAGCTTCACTCATGCAGTCTCGAAGCTACCTGTAAAGCACTGTTGTTACCGTGCTTTTAGTTACTGCCGGCATGGCTCAGTGAAGAAAATGTTTTCTCTAAAGAAACCTTGTGCTTCCAGTTCCTAGTTGGAAGCTCACCCTTCTCTCCTCTATACCTAAAGTGAAAGTCAACGTGAGCCCTAGCCTAGAAGTAAGGCCCTGATTTGCCTTGCCAAACGGGAGGAGTGGAGCAGCTCCATGAGGCCTTCTACACTGTTCTGCTTTACTTTAACGGTAGTAAGCATTCCAAGACTCCTAGAGACCTTGATTCAGCACCCACTTGGGTATCAGAAAACTGCCTAGAGCCAGGAAGCTTTGGTCCTGCGTGTATGCTGCGTATCAACTTACAAATTGGAGACTGAGAGCACAAGGCTTGTTTGCCCATTATGAAAGCTCCGTTCATGTGGCTTCCAATATACCTGAAAAGCTTTGTTGTTGCCGCTGTTTTAGTAACTGCCGGCATGGTTGTGAGAAGATATTGAGTTTTCCCGTAAGAAACTTTGTGCTTCCAGTTCTTAGTTGGAAGCTCACCCTGCTCTCCTCTATACCAAAAGTGAAAGTCCACGTGAGCACTAACCTCCAAGTAAAGCCCTGATTATCCTTGCAAATCGGGAGGCATGCAGCAGCTCTATGAGGCCTTCATCGCTTTTCTGCTTTAGTTTAACAGTAGTAAGCTTACCAAGACCCCTAGGAACCATGCTTCAGCACCCGTTTCGGTAACAGAACATTGCATAGAGCCAGGAAGCTCTGGTGGGCCGTGTATGCTGCGTGTCAACCTAGAAATTGGAGACTTATGGCACAAGGCTTGTTTTCCCATTATGAAAGCCTCGTTCATGTGGCCTAGAATATACCTGAAAAGTTTGTTGTTGCCGCTGTTTTAGACACTGCCGGCATATTTCTGAGAAGATATTGAGTTTTCCCGTAAGAAACCTTGTGCCTCCAGTTCCTAGTTGGAAGCTCACCCTGCTCTGCTCTATACCTAAAGTGAAAGTCAACGTGAGCCACAATCTCGAAGTAAGGCACGGATTTGCCTTGCCAAACGGGAGGCGTGGAGTAGCTCCATGAGGCCTTCTTCACTGTTCCGCTTTAGTTTCACGGTAGTAAGCTTTCCAAGACTCCTAGGGACCTTGCTTCAGCACCCGTTTCGGTACCAGTATGCTGAGTAGAGCCAGGAAGCTCAGGGCCAGCTCAGCAACTTCTGCCCGGTAGGCCTTTTGGAACACCCCATTGTTGGCTAGAGAAAGGCAACACACTGCACTCTTCCTTGGGAGAGCCAGATGACCTCAGCTCTACACAGGATTCAGGAACACACTTGTAGACTGTCCTCCATGCAACGGATGTCACCTCATTCCCCTAGCTGAACTCGACTGAGAAAAACACTCTGCTTCTAATCCCTTTTCACCTTTTACACTTAGAGTCACGCATCCTCAAGGAGGTGGTCGGCTTGCATTCCAAGTACAATTTAAACACTGTTCTTGGTGTAACACTGCAGGTCTTTGGAAGAAGCACAGTCACCTAAGTCTCCCTCGCGCTTCCTTTGTTTAGGCACTTGGCTGCACGCAGAAAAGCGGTCGTAGAAAACAGTTGCATCACTGAAAGCCCCAGTGGGTATCGTGAATCTCTTTTGACTTGTTAGCATCAACATGTACTTATGCTGCGTGTCAATCTGGAAATGGGAGACACAAATCTAGTTTTCGCATTTTGAAAGCTCCACTCATGCAGTCTCGAAGCTACCTGTAAAGCAGTGTTGTTAACGTGCTTTTAGTTTCTGCCGGCATGGCTCAGAGAAGAACATGAGTTTTCTCGAAAGAAACCTTGTGCTTCCAGTTCCTAGTTGGAAGCTCACCCTGCTCTCCTCTATACCAAAAGTGAAAGTCCACGTGAGCAGTAACCTCCAAGGAAGGCCCTGATTATCCTTGCAAATCGGGAGGCATGCAGCAGCTCCATGAGGCCTTCATCGCTGTTCTGCTTTAGTTTAACGGTAGTAAGCTTTCCAAGACTCCTAGGAACCTTGCTTCAGCACCCGTTTCGGTAACAGAACACTGCATAGAGCCAGGAAGCTCTGGTCCTGCGAGTATGCTGCGTGTCAACGTACAAATTGAAGACTGATGGCACAAGGCTTGTTTGCCCATTATGAGAGCTCCGTTTATGTGGCCTCGAATATTCCTGAAAAGCAGTGTTGTTGCCGGGGCTTTACTCACTGCTGCATGGTTCTGAGAAGATACTGAGTTTTCCCGTAAGAAATCTTGTGCTTCCAGTTCCTAGTTGGAAGCTCACCCTGCTCTGTTCTATATCTAAAGTGAAAGTCAACATGAGCCCTAGCCTCGAAGTAAGGCCCTGAGTTGCCTTGCCAAACGGGAGGTGTGGAGCAGCTCCATGAGGCCTTCTTCACTGTTATGCTTTAGTTTCACAGTAGTAAGCTTTTCAAGACTCCTAGGGACCTTGCTTCAGCACCCGTTTCGGTAAGAGTATACTGAGTAGAGACAGGACGCTTTGGTCCAATTAAGCCACTTCCAGCCCTGTAGGCCTCTTGGAACAATCCAGTGTTGGATACAGAAAGGCAACACACTGCACTCTTCCTTGGGAGAGCCAGATTACCTCAGCTCTACACAGGATTCAGGAACACACTTCGAGACTGTCCTCCATGCAATGGATGTCACCTCATTCCCCTAGCTGAACTCTACTGAGAAAAACACTCTGCTTCTAATCCCTTTTCACCTTTTACACATAGAGTCACGCATCCTCAAAGAGGTGGTCGGCTTGCATTCCAAGTACAACTTAAGCACAGTTCTTGTTGTAACACTGCAGGTCTTTGGAAGATGCACAGGCCCTAAGTTTCCCTGGCGCATCCGTTGTTTAGGCACTTGGCTGCACGCAGAAAAGCGGACGTAGAAAACAGTTGCATCACTGAAAGCCCCAGTGGGTATCGTGAATCTCTTTTGACTTGTTAGCATCAACATGTACTTATGCTGCGTGTCAATCTGGAAATGGGAGACTGAAGGCACAAAGATTGTTTTCCCATTTGGAAAGCTCCACTCATGCAGTCTCGAAGCTACCTGAAAAGCACTGTTGTTACCGTGTTTTTAGGTACTGCCGGCATGGCTCAGAGAAGAAAATGAGTTTTCCCGAAAGAAACCTTGTGCTTCCAGTTCCTAGTTGGAAGCTCACCCTGCTCTCCTCTATACCAAAAGTGAGAGTCCCCGTGAGCACTAAACTCCAAGTAAGGCCCTGATTATCCTTGCAAATTGGGAGGCATGCAGCAGCTCCATGAGGCCTTCATCGCTGTTCTGCTTTAGTTTAAGGGTTGTAAGCTTTCCAAGACTCCTAGGAACCTTGCTTCAGCACCCGGTTCGGTAACAGAAAACTGCATAGAGCCAGGAAGTTCTGGTCCTGCGAGTATGCTGCATGTCAACGTAAAAATTGAAGACTGATGGCACAAGGCTTGTTTGCCCATTATGAGAGCTCCGTTACTGTGGCCTCGAATATACCTGAAAAGCACTGTTGTTGCCGGGGCTTTACTCACTGCTGCATGGTTCTGAGAAGATACTGAGTTTTCCCGTAAGAAACCTTGTGCTTCCAGTTCCTAGTTGGAAGCTCACCCTGCTCTGCTCTATATCTAAAGTGAAAGTCAACATGAGCCCTAGCCTCGAAGTAAGGCCCTGAGTTGCCTTGCCAAACGGGAGGCCTGGAGCAGCTCCATGAGGCCTTCTTCACTGTTCTGCTTTAGTTTCATGGTAGTAAGCTTTCCAAGACTCCTAGGGACCTTGCTTCAGCACCCGTTTCGGTACCAGTATACTGAGTAGAGCTTAGAAACTCAGGGCCAGCTCAGCAACTTCAGCCCCGTAGGCCTTTTGGAACACCCCATTGTTGACTAGAGAAAGGCAACACACTGCACTCTTCCTTGGGTGAGCCAGATGACCTCAGCTCTACACGGGATTCAGGAACACACTTCTAGACTGTCCTCCATGCAATGGATGTCACCTCATTCCCCTAGCTGAACTCTATTGAGAAAAACACTCTGCTTCTATTCCCTTTTCACCTTTTACACTTAGAGTCACGCATCCTCAAGGAGGTGGTCGGCTTGCATTCCAAGTACAATTTAAGCACAGTTCTTGGTGTAACACTGCAGGTCTCAGGAAGAAGCACAGGCCCCTAAGTCTCCATCGTGCATCCTTTGTTTAGGCACTTTGCTGCACGCAGATAAGCGGTCGTAGAAAAAATTGGAATCATGGTAAGCCCCAGTGGGATCGTGAATCTCTTTTGACTTGTTCGCATCAACATGTAGTTATGCTGCGTGTCATTCTGGAAATGTGAGACTGAGACACAAATCTTGTTATCCCATTTTAAAGCTTCACTCATGCAGTCTCGAAGCTACCTGTAAAGCACTGTTGTTACCGTGCTTTTAGTTACTGCCGGCATGGCTCAGTGAAGAAAATGTTTTCTCTAAAGAAACCTTGTGCTTCCAGTTCCTAGTTGGAAGCTCACCCTTCTCTCCTCTATACCTAAAGTGAAAGTCAACGTGAGCCCTAGCCTAGAAGTAAGGCCCTGATTTGCCTTGCCAAACGGGAGGAGTGGAGCAGCTCCATGAGGCCTTCTACACTGTTCTGCTTTACTTTAACGGTAGTAAGCATTCCAAGACTCCTAGAGACCTTGATTCAGCACCCACTTGTGTATCAGAAAACTGCCTAGAGCCAGGAAGCTTTGGTCCTGCGTGTATGCTGCCTATCAACTTACAAATTGGAGACTGAGAGCACAAGGCTTGTTTGCCCATTATGAAAGCTCCGTTCATGCGGCTTCCAATATACCTGAAAAGCTTTGTTGTTGCCGCTGTTTTAGTAACTGCCGGCATGGTTGTGAGAAGATATTGAGTTTTCCCGTAAGAAACTTTGTGCTTCCAGTTCTTAGTTGGAAGCTCACCCTGCTCTCCTCTATACCAAAAGTGAAAGTCCACGTGAGCACTAACCTCCAAGTAAAGCCCTGATTATCCTTGCAAATCGGGAGGCATGCAGCAGCTCTATGAGGCCTTCATCGCTGTTCTGCTTTAGTTTAACAGTAGTAAGCTTACCAAAACCCCTAGGAACCATGCTTCAGCACCCGTTTCGGTAACAGAACATTGCATAGAGCCAGGAAGCTCTGGTGGGCCGTGTATGCTGCGTGTCAACCTAGAAATTGGAGACTTATGGCACAATGCTTGTTTTCCCATTATGAAAGCCTCGTTCATGTGGCCTAGAATATACCTGAAAAGTTTGTTGTTGCCGCTGTTTTAGACACTGCCGGCATATTTCTGAGAAGATATTGAGTTTTCCCGTAAGAAACCTTGTGCCTCCAGTTCCTAGTTGGAAGCTCACCCTGCTCTGCTCTATACCTAAAGTGAAAGTCAACGTGAGCCACAATCTCGAAGTAAGGCACGGATTTGCCTTGCCAAACGGGAGGCGTGGAGTAGCTCCATGAGGCCTTCTTCACTGTTCCGCTTTAGTTTCACGGTAGTAAGCTTTCCAAGACTCCTAGGGACCTTGCTTCAGCACCCGTTTCGGTACCAGTATGCTGAGTAGAGCCAGGAAGCTCAGGGCCAGCTCAGCAACTTCTGCCCGGTAGGCCTTTTGGAACACCCCATTGTTGGCTAGAGAAAGGCAACACACTGCACTCTTCCTTGGGAGAGCCAGATGACCTCAGCTCTACACAGGATTCAGGAACACACTTGTAGACTGTCCTCCATGCAATGGATGTCACCTCATTCCCCTAGCTGAACTCGACTGAGAAAAACACTCTGCTTCTAATCCCTTTTCACCTTTTACACTTAGAGTCACGCATCCTCAAGGAGGTGGTCGGCTTGCATTCCAAGTACAATTTAAACACTGTTCTTGGTGTAACACTGCAGGTCTTTGGAAGAAGCACAGTCACCTAAGTCTCCCTCGCGCTTCCTTTGTTTAGTCACTTGGCTGCACGCAGAAAAGCGGACGTAGAAAACAGTTGCATCACTGAAAGCCCCAGTGGGTATCGTGAATCGCTTTTGACTTGTTAGCATCAACATGTACTTATGCTGCGTGTCAATCTGGAAATGGGAGACACAAATCTAGTTTTCGCATTTTGAAAGCTCCACTCATGCAGTCTCGAAGCTACCTGTAAAGCAGTGTTGTTAACGTGCTTTTAGTTTCTGCCGGCATGGCTCAGAGAAGAACATGAGTTTTCTCGAAAGAAACCTTGTGCTTCCAGTTCCTAGTTGGAAGCTCACCCTGCTCTCCTCTATACCAAACGTGAAAGTCCACGTGAGCAGTAACTTCCAAGGAAGGCCCTGATTATCCTTGCAAATCGGGAGGCATGCAGCAGCTCCATGAGGCCTTCATCGCTGTTCTGCTTTAGTTTAACGGTAGTAAGCTTTCCAAGACTCCTAGGAACCTTGCTTCAGCACCCGTTTCGGTAACAGAACACTGCATAGAGCCAGGAAGCTCTGGTCCTGCGAGTATGCTGCGTGTCAACGTACACATTGAAGACTGATGGCACAAGGCTTGTTTGCCCATTATGAGAGCTCCGTTTATGTGGCCTCGAATATTCCTGAAAAGCAGTGTTGTTGCCGGGGCTTTACTCACTGCTGCATGGTTCTGAGAAGATACTGAGTTTTCCCGTAAGAAATCTTGTGCTTCCAGTTCCTAGTTGGAAGCTCACCCTGCTCTGTTCTATATCTAAAGTGAAAGTCAACGTGAGCCCTAGCCTCGAAGTAAGGCCCTGAGTTGCTTTGCCAAACGGGAGGTGTGGAGCAGCTCCATGAGGCCTTCTTCACTGTTATGCTTTAGTTTCACAGTAGTAAGCTTTTCAAGACTCCTAGGGACCTTGCTTCAGCACCCGTTTCGGTAAGAGTATACTGAGTAGAGACAGGACGCTTTGGTCCAATTAAGCCACTTCCAGCCCTGTAGGCCTCTTGGAACAATCCAGTGTTGGATACAGAAAGGCAACACACTGCACTCTTCCTTGGGAGAGCCAGATTACCTCAGCTCTGCACAGGATTTAAGAACACACTTCGAGACTGTCCTCCATGCAATGGATGTCACCTCATTCCCCTAGCTGAATTCTACTGAGGAAAACACTCTGCTTCTAATCCCTTTTCACCTTTTACACATAGAGTCACGCATCCTCAAAGAGGTGGTCGGCTTGCATTCCAAGTACAACTTAAGCACAGTTCTTGTTGTAACACTGCAGGTCTTTGGAAGATGCACAGGCCCTAAGTTTCCCTGGCGCATCCGTTGTTTAGGCACTTGGCTCCACGCAGAAAAGCGGTCGTAGATTAAAGTTGCATCACTGAAAGCCCCAGTGGGTATCGTGAATCTCTTTTGACTTGTTAGCATCAACATGTACTTATGCTGCGTGTCAGTCTGGAAATGGGAGACTGATGGCACAAAGCTTGTTTTCCCATTTGGAAAGCTCCACTCATGCAGTCTCGAAGCTACCTGAAAAGCACTGTTGTTACCGTGTTTTTAGGTACTGCCGGCATGGCTCAGAGAAGAAAATGAGTTTTCCCGAAAGAAACCTTGTGCTTCCAGTTCCTAGTTGGAAGCTCACCCTGCTCTCCTCTATACCAAAAGTGAGAGTCCCCGTGAGCACTAAACTCCAAGTAAGGCCCTGATTATCCTTGCAAATTGGGAGGCATGCAGCAGCTCCATGAGGCCTTCATCGCTGTTCTGCTTTAGTTTAAGGGTTGTAAGCTTTCCAAGACTCCTAGGAACCTTGCTTCAGCACCCGGTTCGGTAACAGAAAACTGCATAGAGCCAGGAAGTTCTGGTCCTGCGAGTATGCTGCATGTCAACGTAAAAATTGAAGACTGATGGCACAAGGCTTGTTTGCCCATTATGAGAGCTCCGTTACTGTGGCCTCGAATATACCTGAAAAGCACTGTTGTTGCCGGGGCTTTACTCACTGCTGCATGGTTCTGAGAAGATACTGAGTTTTCCCGTAAGAAACCTTGTGCTTCCAGTTCCTAGTTGGAAGCTCACCCTGCTCTGCTCTATATCTAAAGTGAAAGTCAACATGAGCCCTAGCCTCGAAGTAAGGCCCTGAGTTGCCTTGCCAAACGGGAGGCCTGGAGCAGCTCCATGAGGCCTTCTTCACTGTTCTGCTTTAGTTTCATGGTAGTAAGCTTTCCAAGACTCCTAGGGACCTTGCTTCAGCACCCGTTTCGGTACCAGTATACTGAGTAGAGCTTAGAAACTCAGGGCCAGCTCAGCAACTTCAGCCCCGTAGGCCTTTTGGAACACCCCATTGTTGACTAGAGAAAGGCAACACACTGCACTCTTCCTTGGGTGAGCCAGATGACCTCAGCTCTACACGGGATTCAGGAACACACTTCTAGACTGTCCTCCATGCAATGGATGTCACCTCATTCCCCTAGCTGAACTCTATTGAGAAAAACACTCTGCTTCTATTCCCTTTTCACCTTTTACACTTAGAGTCACGCATCCTCAAGGAGGTGGTCGGCTTGCATTCCAAGTACAATTTAAGCACAGTTCTTGGTGTAACACTGCAGGTCTCAGGAAGAAGCACAGGCCCCTAAGTCTCCATCGTGCATCCTTTGTTTAGGCACTTTGCTGCACGCAGATAAGCGGTCGTAGAAAAAATTGGAATCATGGTAAGCCCCAGTGGGATCGTGAATCTCTTTTGACTTGTTCGCATCAACATGTAGTTATGCTGCGTGTCATTCTGGAAATGTGAGACTGAGACACAAATCTTGTTATCCCATTTTAAAGCTTCACTCATGCAGTCTCGAAGCTACCTGTAAAGCACTGTTGTTACCGTGCTTTTAGTTACTGCCGGCATGGCTCAGTGAAGAAAATGTTTTCTCTAAAGAAACCTTGTGCTTCCAGTTCCTAGTTGGAAGCTCACCCTTCTCTCCTCTATACCTAAAGTGAAAGTCAACGTGAGCCCTAGCCTAGAAGTAAGGCCCTGATTTGCCTTGCCAAACGGGAGGAGTGGAGCAGCTCCATGAGGCCTTCTACACTGTTCTGCTTTACTTTAACGGTAGTAAGCATTCCAAGACTCCTAGAGACCTTGATTCAGCACCCACTTGGGTATCAGAAAACTGCCTAGAGCCAGGAAGCTTTGGTCCTGCGTGTATGCTGCGTATCAACTTACAAATTGGAGACTGAGAGCACAAGGCTTGTTTGCCCATTATGAAAGCTCCGTTCATGCGGCTTCCAATATACCTGAAAAGCTTTGTTGTTGCCGCTGTTTTAGTAACTGCCGGCATGGTTGTGAGAAGATATTGAGTTTTCCCGTAAGAAACTTTGTGCTTCCAGTTCTTAGTTGGAAGCTCACCCTGCTCTCCTCTATACCAAAAGTGAAAGTCCACGTGAGCACTAACCTCCAAGTAAAGCCCTGATTATCCTTGCAAATCGGGAGGCATGCAGCAGCTCTATGAGGCCTTCATCGCTTTTCTGCTTTAGTTTAACAGTAGTAAGCTTACCAAGACCCCTAGGAACCATGCTTCAGCACCCGTTTCGGTAACAGAACATTGCATAGAGCCAGGAAGCTCTGGTGGGCCGTGTATGCTGCGTGTCAACCTAGAAATTGGAGACTTATGGCACAAGGCTTGTTTTCCCATTATGAAAGCCTCGTTCATGTGGCCTAGAATATACCTGAAAAGTTTGTTGTTGCCGCTGTTTTAGACACTGCCGGCATATTTCTGAGAAGATATTGAGTTTTCCCGTAAGAAACCTTGTGCCTCCAGTTCCTAGTTGGAAGCTCACCCTGCTCTGCTCTATACCTAAAGTGAAAGTCAACGTGAGCCACAATCTCGAAGTAAGGCACGGATTTGCCTTGCCAAACGGGAGGCGTGGAGTAGCTCCATGAGGCCTTCTTCACTGTTCCGCTTTAGTTTCACGGTAGTAAGCTTTCCAAGACTCCTAGGGACCTTGCTTCAGCACCCGTTTCGGTACCAGTATGCTGAGTAGAGCCAGGAAGCTCAGGGCCAGCTCAGCAACTTCTGCCCGGTAGGCCTTTTGGAACACCCCATTGTTGGCTAGAGAAAGGCAACACACTGCACTCTTCCTTGGGAGAGCCAGATGACCTCAGCTCTACACAGGATTCAGGAACACACTTGTAGACTGTCCTCCATGCAATGGATGTCACCTCATTCCCCTAGCTGAACTCGACTGAGAAAAACACTCTGCTTCTAATCCCTTTTCACCTTTTACACTTAGAGTCACGCATCCTCAAGGAGGTGGTCGGCTTGCATTCCAAGTACAATTTAAACACTGTTCTTGGTGTAACACTGCAGGTCTTTGGAAGAAGCACAGTCACCTAAGTCTCCCTCGCGCTTCCTTTGTTTAGGCACTTGGCTGCACGCAGAAAAGCGGACGTAGAAAACAGTTGCATCACTGAAAGCCCCAGTGGGTATCGTGAATCGCTTTTGACTTGTTAGCATCAACATGTACTTATGCTGCGTGTCAATCTGGAAATGGGAGACACAAATCTAGTTTTCGCATTTTGAAAGCTCCACTCATGCAGTCTCGAAGCTACCTGTAAAGCAGTGTTTTTAACGTGCTTTTAGTTTCTGCCGGCATGGCTCAGAGAAGAACATGAGTTTTCTCGAAAGAAACCTTGTGCTTCCAGTTCCTAGTTGGAAGCTCACCCTGCTCTCCTCTATACCAAACGTGAAAGTCCACGTGAGCAGTAACTTCCAAGGAAGGCCCTGATTATCCTTGCAAATCGGGAGGCATGCAGCAGCTCCATGAGGCCTTCATCGCTGTTCTGCTTTAGTTTAACGGTAGTAAGCTTTCCAAGACTCCTAGGAACCTTGCTTCAGCACCCGTTTCGGTAACAGAACACTGCATAGAGCCAGGAAGCTCTGGTCCTGCGAGTATGCTGCGTGTCAACGTACACATTGAAGACTGATGGCACAAGGCTTGTTTGCCCATTATGAGAGCTCCGTTTATGTGGCCTCGAATATTCCTGAAAAGCAGTGTTGTTGCCGGGGCTTTACTCACTGCTGCATGGTTCTGAGAAGATACTGAGTTTTCCCGTAAGAAACCTTGTGCTTCCAGTTCCTAGTTGTAAGCTCACCCTGCTCTGTTCTATATCTAAAGTGAAAGTCAACGTGAGCCCTAGCCTCGAAGTAAGGCCCTGAGTTGCTTTGCCAAACGGGAGGTGTGGAGCAGCTCCATGAGGCCTTCTTCACTGTTATGCTTTAGTTTCACAGTAGTAAGCTTTTCAAGACTCCTAGGGACCTTGCTTCAGCACCCGTTTCGGTAAGAGTATACTGAGTAGAGACAGGACGCTTTGGTCCAATTAAGCCACTTCCAGCCCTGTAGGCCTCTTGGAACAATCCAGTGTTGGATACAGAAAGGCAACACACTGCACTCTTCCTTGGGAGAGCCAGATGACCTCAGCTCTACACCGGATTCAGGAACACACTTCGAGACTGTCCTCCATGCAATGGATGTCACCTCATTCCCCTAGCTGAACTCTACTGAGAAAAACACTCTGCTTCTAATCCCTTTTCACCTTTTACACATAGAGTCACGCATCCTCAAAGAGGTGGTCGGCTTGCATTCCAAGTACAACTTAAGCACAGTTCTTGTTGTAACACTGCAGGTCTTTGGAAGATGCAGAGGCCCTAAGTTTCCCTGGCGCATCCGTTGTTTAGGCACTTGGCTGCACGCAGAAAAGCGGACGTAGAAAACAGTTGCATCACTGAAAGCCCCAGTGGGTATCGTGAATCTCTTTTGACTTGTTAGCATCAACATGTACTTATGCTGCGTGTCAATCTGGAAATGGGAGACTGATGGCACAAAGATTGTTTTCCCATTTGGAAAGCTCCACTCATGCAGTCTCGAAGCTACCTGAAAAGCACTGTTGTTACCGTGTTTTTAGGTACTGCCGGCATGGCTCAGAGAGGAAAATGAGTTTTCCCGAAAGAAACCTTGTGCTTCCAGTTCCTAGTTGGAAGCTCACCCTGCTCTCCTCTATACCTAAAGTGAAAGTCAACGTGAGCCCTAGCCTAGAAGTAAGGCCCTGATTAGCCTTGCCAAACGGGAGGAGTGGAGCAGCTCCATGAGGCCTTCTACACTGTTCTGCTTTACTTCAACGGTAGTAAGCATTCCAAGACTCCTAGGGACCTTGCTTCAGCACCCACTTGGGTATCAGAAAACTGCTTAGAGCCAGGAAGCTTTGGTCCTGCGTGTATGCTGCGTATCAACTTACAAATTGGAGACTGAGAGCACAAGGCTTGTTTGCCCATTATGAAAGCTCCGTTCATGCGGCTTCCAATATACCTGAAAAGCAGTGTTGTTGCCGGGGCTTTACTCACTGCTGCATGGTTCTGAGGAGATACTGAGTTTTACCGTAAGAAACCTTGTGCTTCCAGTTCCTAGTTGTAAGCTCACCCTGCTCTGTTCTATATCTAAAGTGAAAGTCAACGTGAGCCCTAGCCTCGAAGTAAGGCCCTGAGTTGCCTTGCCAAACGGGAGGTGTGGAGCAGCTCCATGAGGCCTTCTTCACTGTTATGCTTTAGTTTCACAGTAGTAAGCTTTTCAAGACTCCTAGGGACCTTGCTTCAGCACCCGTTTCGGTAAGAGTATACTGAGTAGAGACAGGACGCTTTGGTCCAATTAAGCCACTTCCAGCCCTGTAGGCCTCTTGGAACAATCCAGTGTTGGATACAGAAAGGCAACACACTGCACTCTTCCTTGGGAGAGCCAGATTACCTCAGCTCTGCACAGGATTTAAGAACACACTTCGAGACTGTCCTCCATGCAATGGATGTCACCTCATTCCCCTAGCTGAACTCTACTGAGGAAAACACTCTGCTTCTAATCCCTTTTCACCTTTTACACATAGAGTCACGCATCCTCAAAGAGGTGGTCGGCTTGCATTCCAAGTACAACTTAAGCACAGTTCTTGTTGTAACACTGCAGGTCTTTGGAAGATGCACAGGCCCTAAGTTTCCCTGGCGCATCCGTTGTTTAGGCACTTGGCTCCACGCAGAAAAGCGGTCGTAGAATAAAGTTGCATCACTGAAAGCCCCAGTGGGTATCGTGAATCTCTTTTGACTTGTTAGCATCAACATGTACTTATGCTGCGTGTCAGTCTGGAAATGGGAGACTGATGGCACAAAGCTTGTTTTCCCATTTGGAAAGCTCCACTCATGCAGTCTCGAAGCTACCTGAAAAGCACTGTTGTTACCGTGTTTTTAGGTACTGCCGGCATGGCTCAGAGAAGAAAATGAGTTTTCCCGAAAGAAACCTTGTGCTTCCAGTTCCTAGTTGGAAGCTCACCCTGCTCTCCTCTATACCAAAAGTGAGAGTCCCCGTGAGCACTAAACTCCAAGTAAGGCCCTGATTATCCTTGCAAATTGGGAGGCATGCAGCAGCTCCATGAGGCCTTCATCGCTGTTCTGCTTTAGTTTAAGGGTTGTAAGCTTTCCAAGACTCCTAGGAACCTTGCTTCAGCACCCGGTTCGGTAACAGAAAACTGCATAGAGCCAGGAAGTTCTGGTCCTGCGAGTATGCTGCATGTCAACGTAAAAATTGAAGACTGATGGCACAAGGCTTGTTTGCCCATTATGAGAGCTCCGTTACTGTGGCCTCGAATATACCTGAAAAGCACTGTTGTTGCCGGGGCTTTACTCACTGCTGCATGGTTCTGAGAAGATACTGAGTTTTCCCGTAAGAAACCTTGTGCTTCCAGTTCCTAGTTGGAAGCTCACCCTGCTCTGCTCTATATCTAAAGTGAAAGTCAACATGAGCCCTAGCCTCGAAGTAAGGCCCTGAGTTGCCTTGCCAAACGGGAGGCCTGGAGCAGCTCCATGAGGCCTTCTTCACTGTTCTGCTTTAGTTTCATGGTAGTAAGCTTTCCAAGACTCCTAGGGACCTTGCTTCAGCACCCGTTTCGGTACCAGTATACTGAGTAGAGCTTAGAAACTCAGGGCCAGCTCAGCAACTTCAGCCCCGTAGGCCTTTTGGAACACCCCATTGTTGACTAGAGAAAGGCAACACACTGCACTCTTCCTTGGGTGAGCCAGATGACCTCAGCTCTACACGGGATTCAGGAACACACTTCTAGACTGTCCTCCATGCAATGGATGTCACCTCATTCCCCTAGCTGAACTCTATTGAGAAAAACACTCTGCTTCTATTCCCTTTTCACCTTTTACACTTAGAGTCACGCATCCTCAAGGAGGTGGTCGGCTTGCATTCCAAGTACAATTTAAGCACAGTTCTTGGTGTAACACTGCAGGTCTCAGGAAGAAGCACAGGCCCCTAAGTCTCCATCGTGCATCCTTTGTTTAGGCACTTTGCTGCACGCAGATAAGCGGTCGTAGAAAAAATTGGAATCATGGTAAGCCCCAGTGGGATCGTGAATCTCTTTTGACTTGTTCGCATCAACATGTAGTTATGCTGCGTGTCATTCTGGAAATGTGAGACTGAGACACAAATCTTGTTATCCCATTTTAAAGCTTCACTCATGCAGTCTCGAAGCTACCTGTAAAGCACTGTTGTTACCGTGCTTTTAGTTACTGCCGGCATGGCTCAGTGAAGAAAATGTTTTCTCTAAAGAAACCTTGTGCTTCCAGTTCCTAGTTGGAAGCTCACCCTTCTCTCCTCTATACCTAAAGTGAAAGTCAACGTGAGCCCTAGCCTAGAAGTAAGGCCCTGATTTGCCTTGCCAAACGGGAGGAGTGGAGCAGCTCCATGAGGCCTTCTACACTGTTCTGCTTTACTTTAACGGTAGTAAGCATTCCAAGACTCCTAGAGACCTTGATTCAGCACCCACTTGGGTATCAGAAAACTGCCTAGAGCCAGGAAGCTTTGGTCCTGCGTGTATGCTGCGTATCAACTTACAAATTGGAGACTGAGAGCACAAGGCTTGTTTGCCCATTATGAAAGCTCCGTTCATGCGGCTTCCAATATACCTGAAAAGCTTTGTTGTTGCCGCTGTTTTAGTAACTGCCGGCATGGTTGTGAGAAGATATTGAGTTTTCCCGTAAGAAACTTTGTGCTTCCAGTTCTTAGTTGGAAGCTCATCCTGCTCTCCTCTATACCAAAAGTGAAAGTCCACGTGAGCACTAACCTCCAAGTAAAGCCCTGATTATCCTTGCAAATCGGGAGGCATGCAGCAGCTCTATGAGGCCTTCATCGCTTTTCTGCTTTAGTTTAACAGTAGTAAGCTTACCAAGACCCCTAGGAACCATGCTTCAGCACCCGTTTCGGTAACAGAACATTGCATAGAGCCAGGAAGCTCTGGTGGGCCGTGTATGCTGCGTGTCAACCTAGAAATTGGAGACTTATGGCACAAGGCTTGTTTTCCCATTATGAAAGCCTCGTTCATGTGGCCTAGAATATACCTGAAAAGTTTGTTGTTGCCGCTGTTTTAGACACTGCCGGCATATTTCTGAGAAGATATTGAGTTTTCCCGTAAGAAACCTTGTGCCTCCAGTTCCTAGTTGGAAGCTCACCCTGCTCTGCTCTATACCTAAAGTGAAAGTCAACGTGAGCCACAATCTCGAAGTAAGGCACGGATTTGCCTTGCCAAACAGGAGGCGTGGAGTAGCTCCATGAGGCCTTCTTCACTGTTCCGCTTTAGTTTCACGGTAGTAAGCTTTCCAAGACTCCTAGGGACCTTGCTTCAGCACCCGTTTCGGTACCAGTATGCTGAGTAGAGCCAGGAAGCTCAGGGCCAGCTCAGCAACTTCTGCCCGGTAGGCCTTTTGGAACACCCCATTGTTGGCTAGAGAAAGGCAACACACTGCACACTTCCTTGGGAGAGCCAGATGACCTCAGCTCTACACAGGATTCAGGAACACACTTGTAGACTGTCCTCCATGCAATGGATGTCACCTCATTCCCCTAGCTGAACTCGACTGAGAAAAACACTCTGCTTCTAATCCCTTTTCACCTTTTACACTTAGAGTCACGCATCCTCAAGGAGGTGGTCGGCTTGCATTCCAAGTACAATTTAAACACTGTTCTTGGTGTAACACTGCAGGTCTTTGGAAGAAGCACAGTCACCTAAGTCTCCCTCGCGCTTCCTTTGTTTAGGCACTTGGCTGCACGCAGAAAAGCGGACGTAGAAAACAGTTGCATCACTGAAAGCCCCAGTGGGTATCGTGAATCGCTTTTGACTTGTTAGCATCAACATGTACTTATGCTGCGTGTCAATCTGGAAATGGGAGACACAAATCTAGTTTTCGCATTTTGAAAGCTCCACTCATGCAGTCTCGAAGCTACCTGTAAAGCAGTGTTGTTAACGTGCTTTTAGTTTCTGCCGGCATGGCTCAGAGAAGAACATGAGTTTTCTCGAAAGAAACCTTGTGCTTCCAGTTCCTAGTTGGAAGCTCACCCTGCTCTCCTCTATACCAAACGTGAAAGTCCACGTGAGCAGTAACTTCCAAGGAAGGCCCTGATTATCCTTGCAAATCGGGAGGCATGCAGCAGCTCCATGAGGCCTTCATCGCTGTTCTGCTTTAGTTTAACGGTAGTAAGCTTTCCAAGACTCCTAGGAACCTTGCTTCAGCACCCGTTTCGGTAACAGAACACTGCATAGAGCCAGGAAGCTCTGGTCCTGCGAGTATGCTGCGTGTCAACGTACACATTGAAGACTGATGGCACAAGGCTTGTTTGCCCATTATGAGAGCTCCGTTTATGTGGCCTCGAATATTCCTGAAAAGCAGTGTTGTTGCCGGGGCTTTACTCACTGCTGCATGGTTCTGAGAAGATACTGAGTTTTCCCGTAAGAAACCTTGTGCTTCCAGTTCCTAGTTGTAAGCTCACCCTGCTCTGTTCTATATCTAAAGTGAAAGTCAACGTGAGCCCTAGCCTCGAAGTAAGGCCCTGAGTTGCTTTGCCAAACGGGAGGTGTGGAGCAGCTCCATGAGGCCTTCTTCACTGTTATGCTTTAGTTTCACAGTAGTAAGCTTTTCAAGACTCCTAGGGACCTTGCTTCAGCACCCGTTTCGGTAAGAGTATACTGAGTAGAGACAGGACGCTTTGGTCCAATTAAGCCACTTCCAGCCCTGTAGGCCTCTTGGAACAATCCAGTGTTGGATACAGAAAGGCAACACACTGCACTCTTCCTTGGGAGAGCCAGATTACCTCAGCTCTGCACAGGATTTAAGAACACACTTCGAGACTGTCCTCCATGCAATGGATGTCACCTCATTCCCCTAGCTGAACTCTACTGAGAAAAACACTCTGCTTCTAATCCCTTTTCACCTTTTACACATAGAGTCACGCATCCTCAAAGAGGTGGTCAGCTTGCATTCCAAGTACAACTTAAGCACAGTTCTTGTTGTAACACTGCAGGTCTTTGGAAGATGCACAGGCCCTAAGTTTCCCTGGCGCATCCGTTGTTTAGGCACTTGGCTGCACGCAGATAAGCGGTCGTAGAAAAAATTTGAATCATGCTAAGCCCCAGTGGGATCGTGAATCTCTTTTGACTTGTTAGCATCAACATGTAGTTATGTTGCGTGTCATTCTGGAAATGTGAGACTGAGACACAAATCTAGTTTTCCCATTTTAAAGCTCCACTCATGCAGTCTCGAAGCTACCTGTAAAGCACTGTTGTTACCGTGTTTTTAGGTACTGCCGGCAAGGCTCAGAGAAGAAAATGAGTTTTCTCGAAAGAAATCTTGTGCTTCCAGTTCCTAGTTGGAAGCTCACCCTGCCCTCCTCTATACCAAATGTGAAAGTCCACGTGAGCACTAACCTCCAAGTAAGGCCCTGATTATCCTTGCAAATCGGAAGGCATGCAGCAGCTCCATGAGGCCTTCATCGTTGTTCGGCTTCAGTTTAACGGTAGTAAGCTTTCCAAGTCTCCTAGGAACCTTGCTTCAGCACACGTTTCGGTAACAGAACACTGCGTACAGCCAGGAAGCTCTGGTCCTCCGTGTATGCTGCGTGTCAACCTAGAAATTGGAGACTGATGGCACAAGGCTTGTTTCCCCATTAGGAAAGCTCCGTTTATGCGGCCTCGAACATATCTGAAAATCATGGTTGTTGCCGGGGATTTAGTCACTCTCTGCCTGCTTCTGCGAAGAAAATAAGTTTTCCCGAAAGAAACCTTGTGCTTCCAGTTCCTAGTTGGAAGCTCACCCTGCTCTGCTCTATAACTAAATTGAAACTCAAGGGGAGCACTAGCCTCGAAGTAAGACTCTGATTATCCTTGCGAAACGGGAGGCGTGCAACTCCTCCATGAGGGCTTCATCGCTCTTCTGCTTTAGTTTAACGGTAGTAAGCTTTCCAAGACTCCTAGGAACCTTGCTTCTGCACCCGTTTCGGGAACAGAACACTGCACAGAGGCAGGAAGCTCTGGTCCTCCGTGTATGCTGCGTGTCAACCTGCAAATTGTAGACAGATCGCACAAGGCTTGTTAGCCCATTATGAAAGCTCCGTTCATGTGGCATGAATACAGCTGAAAAGCATTGTGGTTGCCGGGGTTTTAGTCACTGCCGGTATGGTTCTGAGGAGATACTGAGTTTTCCCGTAAGAAACCTTGTGCTTCCAGTTCCTAGTTGGAAGCTCACCCTGCTCTGTTCTATACCTAAAGTGAAAGTCAACGTGAGCCCTAGCCTCGAAGTGTGGCCCTGATTTGCCTTGCCAAACGAGAGGCGTGGAGCAGCTCCATGAGGCCTTCTTCACTGTTCTGCTTTAGTTTCATGGTAGTAAGCTTTTCAAGACTCCTAGGGACCTTGCTTCAGCACCCGTTTCGGTACCAGTATACTGAGTAGAGCCAGGAAGCTTTGGTCCAGTTAAGCAACTTCCAGCCCCGCAGGCCTTTTTGAACAGCCCAGTGTTGGCTAGAGAAAGGCAACGCAGTGCAGTCTTCCTTGGGAGAGACAGATGACCTCAGCTGTACACAGGATTCAGGAACACACTTCTAGACTCTCCTCCATGCAATGGATGTCACCTCATTCCCCTAGCTGAACTCTACTGAGAAAAACACTCTGCTTCTAATCCCTTTTCACCTTTTACACTTCGAGTCACGCATCCTCAAGGAGGTGGTCGGCTTGCATTCCAAGTACAATTTAAACACTGTTCTTGGTGTAACACTGCAGGTCTTTGGAAGAAGCACAGTCACCTAAGTCTCCCTCGCGCTTCCTTTGTTTAGGCACTTTGCTGCACGCAGATACGCCGTCGTAGAAAAAATTTGAATCATGGGAAGCCCCAGTGGTTATCGTGAATCTCTTTTGACTTGTTAGCATTAACATGTCCTTATGCTGCGTGTCAACCGGGAAATGTGACTGAGACACAAATCTAGTTTTCGCATTATGGAAGCGCCACTCATGCAGTCTCGAAGCTACCTGAAAAGCACTGTTGTTACCGTGTTTTTAGGTACTGCTGGCATGGCTCAGAGAAGAACATGAGTTTTCTCGAAAGAAACCTTGTGCTTCCAGTTCCTAGTTGGAAGCTCACCTGCTCTCCTGTATACCAAAAGCGAAAGTCAACGTGAGCACTAACCTCCAAGTAAGGCCCTGATTATCCTTGCAAATCGGGAGGCATGCAGCAGCTCCATGAGGCCTTCATTGCTGTTCTGGTTTAGTTTCATGGTAGTAAGCTTTCCAAGACTCCTAGGAACATTACTTCAGCACCCGTTTCGGTAACAGAACACTGCATAGAGCCAGGAAGCTCTGGTCCTTCGAGTATGCTGCGTGTCAACGTACAAATTGAAGACTGATGGCACAAGGCTTGTTTGCCCATTATGAGAGCTCCGTTTATGTGGCCACGAATATACCTGAAAAGCACTGTTGTTGCCGGGGTTTTACTCACTGCTGCATGGTTCTGAGAAGATACTGAGTTTTCCCTTAAGAAACCTTGTGCCTCCAGTTCCTAGTTGGAAGCTCACCCTGCTCGGCTCTATACCTAAAGTGAAAGTCAACGTGAGCCACAGCCTCGAAGTAAGGCCCTGATTTGCCTTGTCAAACGGGAGGAGAGGAACAGCTCCATGAGGGCTTCTTCACAGTTCTGCTTTAGTTTCACTGTAGGAAGCTTTTCAAGACTCCTAGGGACCTTGCTTCAGCACCCATTTCGTTACCATTGTACAGAGTAGAGCCAGAAAGCTCAGGGCCAGTTAAGCAACTTCCGCCCCGTAGGTCTTTTGGAACACCCCAGTGTTGGCTAGAGAAAGGCAACACACTGCACTCTTCCTTGGGAGAGCCAGATGACCTCAGCTCTACACAGGATTCAGGAACAAATTTCCAGACTGTCCTCCATGCAATGGATGTCACCTCATTCCCCTAGCTGAACTCTATTGAGAAAAACACATTGCTTCTAATCTCTTTTCACCTTTTACACTTAGAGTCATGCATCCTCAAGGAGGTGGTCGGCTTGCATTTCAAGTTCAATTTAAGCACTGTTCTTGGTGTAACACTGCAGGTCTTTGGAAGAAGCACAGTCACCTAAGTCTCCCTCGCGCTTCCTTTGTTTAGGCACTTTGCTGCACGCAGATAAGCGGTCGTAGAAAAAATTTGAATCAGGGAAAGCCCAAAGGTTTTCGTGAATCTCTTTTGACTTGTTAGCATCAACATGTCCTTATGCTGCGTGTCAATCTGGAAATGTGAGACTGAGACACAAATCTAGTTTTCCCATTTTGAAAGCTCCACTCATGCAGTCTCGAAGCTACCTGAAAAGCACTGTTGTTACCGTGCTTTTAGTTACTGCCGGCATGGGTCAGAGAAGAACATGAGTTTTCTCGAAAGAAACCTTGTGCTTCGAGTTCCTAGTTGGAAGCTCACCCTGCTCTCCTCTATACCAAAAGTGAAACTCCACGTGAGCACTAACCTCCAAGTAAGGCGCTGATTATCCTTGCAAATCGAGAGGCATGCAGCAGCTCCATGAGGCCTTCATCGCTGTTCAGCTTTAGTTTAACTGTAGTAAGCTTTCCAAGACTCCTAGGAACCTTGCTTCAGCACCCGGTTCGGTAAGAGAACACTGCATAGAGCCAGGAAGCTCTGGTCCTGCGAGTATGCTGCGTGTCAACGTGGAAATTGAAGACTGATGGCACAAGGCTTGTTTGCCCATTATGAGAGCTCTGTTTATGTGGCCTGGAATATACCTGAAAAACACTGTTGTTGTCAGGGTTTTACTCACTGCTGCATGGTTCTGAGAAGATACTGAGTTTTCCCGTAAGAAACCTTGTGCCTCCAGTTCCTAGTTGGAAGCTCACCCTGCTCTGCTCTATACCTAACGTGAAAGTCAACGTGACCCACAGCCTCGAAGTAAGGCCCTGATTTGCCTTGCCAAACGGGAGGCCTGGAGCAGCTCCATGAGGCCTTCTTCACTGTTCTGCTTTAGTTTCATGGTAGTAAGCTTTTCAAGACTCCTAGGGACCTTGCTTCAGCACCCGTTTCAGTACCATTATACTGAGTAGAGCCAGGAAGCTTTGGTCCAGTTAAGCAACTTCCAGCCCCGCAGGCCTTTTTGAACAGCCCAGTGTTGGCTAGAGAAAGGCAACGCAGTGCAGTCTTCCTTGGGAGAGCTAGATGACCTCAGCTCTACACAGGATTCAGGAACACACTTCTAGACTGTCCTCCATGCAATGGATGTCACCTCATTCCCCTAGCTGAACTCTACTGAGAAAACACTCTGCTTCTAATCCCTTTTCACCTTTTACACTTCGAGTCACGCATCCTCAAGGAGGTGGTCGGCTTGCATTCCAAGTACAATTTAAACACTGTTCTTGGTGTAACACTGCAGGTCTTTGGAAGAAGCACAGTCACCTAAGTCTCCCTCGCGCTTCCTTTGTTTAGGCACTTTGCTGCACGCAGATACGCCGTCGTAGAAAAAATTTGAATCATGGGAAGCCCCAGTGTTTATCGTGAATCTCTTTTGACTTGTTAGCATTAACATGTCCTTATGCTGCGTGTCAACCGGGAAATGTGACTGAGACACAAATCTAGTTTTCGCATTTTGGAAGCGCCACTCATGCAGTCTCGAAGCTACCTGAAAAGCACTGTTGTTACCGTGCTTTTAGTTACTGCCGGCATGGGTCAGAGAAGAACATGAGTTTTCTCGAAAGAAACCTTGTGCTTCGAGTTCCTAGTTGGAAGCTCACCCTGCTCTCCTCTACACCAAAAGTGAAACTCCACGTGAGCACTAACCTCCAAGTAAGGCGCTGATTATCCTTGCAAATCGAGAGGCATGCAGCAGCTCCATGAGGCCTTCATCGCTGTTCTGCTTTAGTTTAACGGTAGTAAGCTTTCCAAGACTCCTAGGAACCTTGCTTCAGCACCCGTTTCGGTAAGAGAACACTGCATAGAGCCAGGAAGCTCTGGTCCTGCGAGTATGCTGCGTGTCAACGTGGAAATTGAAGACTGATGGCACAAGGCTTGTTTTCCCATTATGAGAGCTCTGTTTATGTGGCCTCGAATATATCTGAAAAACACTGTTGTTGCCAGGGTTTTACTCACTGCTGCATGGTTCTGAGAAGATACTGAGTTTTCCCGTAAGAAACCTTGTGCTTCCAGTTCCTAGTTGGAAGCTCACCCTGTTCTGCTCTATACCTAAAGTGAAAGTCAACGTGAGCCACAGCCTCGAAGTAAGGCCCTGATTTGCCTTGCCAAACGGGAGGCCTGGAGCAGCTCCATGAGGCCTTCTTCACTGTTCTGCTTTAGTTTCATGGTAGTAACTTTCCAAGACTCCTAGGGACCTTGCTTCAGCACCCATTTCGGTACCAGTATACTGAGTAGAGCTTAGAAACTCAGGGCCAGCTCAGCAACTTCAGCCCCGTAGGCCTTTTGGAACACCCCATTGTTGACTAGAGAAAGGCAACACACTGCACTCTTCCTTGGGAGAGCCAGATGACCTCAGCTCTACACAGGATTCAGGAACACACTTCTAGACTGTCCTCCATGCAATGGATGTCACCTCATTCCCCTAGCTGAACTCTATTGAGAAAAACACTCTGCTTCTATTCCCTTTTCACCTTTTACACTTAGAGTCACGCATCCTCAAGGAGGTGGTCGGCTTGCATTCCAAGTACAATTTAAGCACAGTTCTTGGTGTAATACTGCAGGTCTTTGGAAGAAGCACAGGCCCTTAAGTCTCCATCGCGCATCCTTTGTTTAGGCACTTTGCTGCACGCAGATAAGCGGTCGTAAAAAAAATTTGAATCATGCTAAGCTCCAGTGGGATCGTGAATCTCTTTTGACTTGTTAGCATCAACATGTAGTTATGCTGCGTGTCATTCTGGAAATGTGAGACTGAGACACAAATCTAGTTTTCCCATTTTAAAGCTCCACTCATGCAGTCTCGAAGCTACCTGTAAAGCACTGTTGTTACCGTGTTTTTAGGTACTGCCGGCATGGCTCAGAGAAGAAAATGAGTTTTCTCGAAAGAAATCTTGTGCTTCCAGTTCCTAGTTGGAAGCTCACCCTGCCCTCCTCTATACCAAATGTGAAAGTCCACGTGAGCACTAACCTCCAAGTAAGGCCCTGATTATCCTTGCAAATCGGAAGGCATGCAGCAGCTCCGTAAGGCCTTCATCGTTGTTCTGCTTCAGTTTAACGGTAGTAAGCTTTCCAAGTCTCCTAGGAACCTTGCTTCAGCACACGTTTCGGTAACAGAACACTGCGTACAGCCAGGAAGATCTGGTCCTCCGTGTATGCTGCGTGTCAACCTAGAAATTGTAGACTGATGGCACAAGGCTTGTTTCCCCATTAGGAAAGCTCCGTTCATGCGGCCTCGAACATACCTGAAAATCATGGTTGTTGCCGGGGATTTAGTCACTGCCTGCCTGCTTCTGCGAAGAAAATGAGTTTTCCCGAAAGAAACCTTGTGCTTCCAGTTCCTAGTTGGAAGCTCACCCTGCTCTGCTCTATAACTAAATTGAAAGTCAAGGGGAGCACTAGCCTTGAAGTAAGACTCTGATTATCCTTGCGAAACGTGAGGCACGCAACTCCTCCATGAGGGCTTCATCGCTCTTCTGCTTTAGTTTAACGGTAGTAAGCTTTCCAAGACTCCTAGGAACCTTGCTTCTGCACCCGTTTCGGGAACAGAACACTGCACAGAGGCAGGAAGCTCTGGTCCTCCGTGTATGCTGCGTGTCAACCTGCAAATTGTATACAGATCGCACAAGGCTTGTTAGCCCATTATAAAAGCTCCGTTCATGTGGCCTTGAATATAACTGAAAAGCATTGTGGTTGCCGGGGTTTTAGTCACTGCCGGCATGGTTCTGAGGAGATACTGAGTTTTCCCGTACGAAACCTTGTGCTTCCAGTTCCTAGTTGGAAGCTCACCCTGCTCTGCTCTATATCTAAAGTGAAAGTCAACGTGAGCCCTAGCCTTGAAGTATGGCCCTGATTTGCCTTGCCAAACGAGAGGCGTGGAGCAGCTCCATGAGGCCTTCTTCACTGTTCTGCTTTAGTTTCATGGTAGTAAGCTTTTCAAGACTCCTAGGGACCTTGCTTCAGCACCCGTTTCGGTACCAGTATACTGAGTAGAGCCAGTAAGCTTTGGTCCAGTTAAGCAACTTCCAGCCCCGCAGGCCTTTTTGAACAGCCCAGTGTTGGCTAGAGAAAGGCAACGCAGTGCAGTCTTCCTTGGGAGAGCCAGATGACCTCAGCTCTACACAGGATTCAGGAACACACTTCTAGACTGTCCTCCATGCAATGGATGTCACCTCATTCCCCTAGCTGAACTCTACTGAGAAAAACACTCTGCTTCTAATCCCTTTTCACCTTTTACACTTCGAGTCACGCATCCTCAAAGAGGTGGTCGGCTTGCATTCCAAGTACAATTTAAACACTGTTCTTGGTGTAACACTGCAGGTCTTTGGAAGAAGCACAGTCACCTAAGTCTCCCTCGAGCTTCCTTTGTTTAGGCACTTTGCTGCACGCAGATACGCCGTCGTAGAAAAAATTTGAATCATGGGAAGCCCCAGTGGTTATCGTGAATCTCTTTTGACTTGTTAGCATTAACATGTCCTTATGCTGCGTGTCAACCGGGAAATGTGACTGAGACACAAATCTAGTTTTCGCATTTTGGAAGCGCCACTCATGCAGTCTCGAAGCTACCTGAAAAGCACTGTTGTTACCGTGTTTTTAGGTACTGCTGGCATGGCTCAGAGAAGAAAATGAGTTTTCTCGAAAGAAACCTTGTGCTTCCAGTTCCTAGTTGGAAGCTCACCTGCTCTCCTGTATACCAAAAGTGAAAGTCAACGTGAGCACTAACCTCCAAGTAAGACCCTGATTATCCTTGCAAATCGGGAGGCATGCAGCAGCTCCATGAGGCCTTCATTGCTGTTCTGGTTTAGTTTCACGGTAGTAAGCTTTCCAAGACTCCTAGGAACATTACTTCAGCACCCATTTCGGTAACAGAACACTGCATAGAGCCAGGAAGCTCTGGTCCTGCGAGTATGCTGCGTGTCAACGTACAAATTGAAGACTGATGGCACAAGGCTTGTTTGCCCATTATGAGAGCTCCGTTTATGTGGCCTCGAATATACCTGAAAAGCACTGTTGTTGCCGGGGTTTTACTCACTGCTGCATGGTTCTGAGAAGATACTGAGTTTTCCCTTAAGAAACCTTGTGCCTCCAGTTCCTAGTTGGAAGCTCACCCTGCTCGGCTCTATACCTAAAGTGAAAGTCAACGTGAGCCACAGCCTCGAAGTAAGGCCCTGATTTGCCTTGTCAAACGGGAGGAGAGGAACAGCTCCATGAGGGCTTCTTCACAGTTCTGCTTTAGTTTCACTGTAGGAAGCTTTTCAAGACTCCTAGGGACCTTGCTTCAGCACCCATTTCGTTACCATTGTACAGAGTAGAGCCAGAAAGCTCAGGGCCAGTTAAGCAACTTCCGCCCCGTAGGTCTTTTGGAACACCCCAGTGTTGGCTAGAGAAAGGCAACACACTGCACTCTTCCTTGGGAGAGCCAGATGACCTCAGCTCTACACAGGATTCAGGAACAAATTTCCAGACTGTCCTCCATGCAATGGATGTCACCTCATTCCCCTAGCTGAACTCTATTGAGAAAAACACATTGCTTCTAATCTCTTTTCACCTTTTACACTTAGAGTCATGCATCCTCAAGGAGGTGGTCGGCTTGCATTTCAAGTTCAATTTAAGCACTGTTCTTGGTGTAACACTGCAGGTCTTTGGAAGAAGCACAGTCACCTAAGTCTCCCTCGCGCTTCCTTTGTTTAGGCACTTTGCTGCACGCAGATAAGCGGTCGTAGAAGAAATTTGAATCAGGGAAAGCCCAAAGGTTTTCGTGAATCTCTTTTGACTTGTTAGCATCAACATGTCCTTATGCTGCGTGTCAATCTGGAAATGTGAGACTGAGACACAAATCTAGTTTTCCCATTTTGAAAGCTCCACTCATGCAGTCTCGAAGCTACCTGAAAAGCACTGTTGTTACCGTGCTTTTAGTTACTGCCGGCATGGGTCAGAGAAGAACATGAGTTTTCTCGAAAGAAACCTTGTGCTTCGAGTTCCTAGTTGGAAGCTCACCCTGCTCTCCTCTATACCAAAAGTGAAACTCCACGTGAGCACTAACCTCCAAGTAAGGCGCTGATTATCCTTGCAAATCGAGAGGCATGCAGCAGCTCCATGAGGCCTTCATCGCTGTTCTGCTTTAGTTTAACGGTAGTAAGCTTTCCAAGACTCCTAGGAACCTTGCTTCAGCACCCGGTTCGGTAAGAGAACACTGCATAGAGCCAGGAAGCTCTGGTCCTGCGAGTATGCTGCGTGTCAACGTGGAAATTGAAGACTGATGGCACAAGGCTTGTTTGCCCATTATGAGAGCTCTGTTTATGTGGCCTGGAATATACCTGAAAAACACTGTTGTTGTCAGGGTTTTACTCACTGCTGCATGGTTCTGAGAAGATACTGAGTTTTCCCGTAAGAAACCTTGGGCCTCCAGTTCCTAGTTGGAAGCTCACCCTGCTCTGCTCTATACCTAAAGTGAAAGTCAACGTGACCCACAGCCTCGAAGTAAGGCCCTGATTTGCCTTGCCAAACGGGAGGCCTGGAGCAGCTCCATGAGGCCTTCTTCACTGTTCTGCTTTAGTTTCATGGTAGTAAGCTTTTCAAGACTCCTAGGGACCTTGCTTCAGCACCCGTTTCGGTACCAGTATACTGAGTAGAGCCAGGAAGCTTTGGTCCAGTTAAGCAACTTCCAGCCCCGTAGGCCTTTTTGAAAAGCCCAGTGTTGGCTAGAGAAAGGCAACGCAGTGCAGTCTTCCTTGGGAGAGCTAGATGACCTCAGCTCTACACAGGATTCAGGAACACACTTCTAGACTGTCCTCCATGCAATGGATGTCACCTCATTCCCCTAGCTGAACTCTATTGAGAAAACACTCTGCTTCTAATCCCTTTTCACCTTTTACACTTCGAGTCACGCATCCTCAAGGAGGTGGTCGGCTTGCATTCCAAGTACAATTTAAACACTGTTCTTGGTGTAACACTGCAGGTCTTTGGAAGAAGCACAGTCACCTAAGTCTCCCTCGCGCTTCCTTTGTTTAGGCACTTTGCTGCACGCAGATACGCCGTCGTAGAAAAAATTTGAATCATGGGAAGCCCCAGTGTTTATCGTGAATCTCTTTTGACTTGTTAGCATTAACATGTCCTTATGCTGCGTGTCAACCGGGAAATGTGACTGAGACACAAATCTAGTTTTCGCATTTTGGAAGCGCCACTCATGCAGTCTCGAAGCTACCTGAAAAGCACTGTTGTTACCGTGCTTTTAGTTACTGCCGGCATGGGTCAGAGAAGAACATGAGTTTTCTCGAAAGAAACCTTGTGCTTCGAGTTCCTAGTTGGAAGCTCACCCTGCTCTCCTCTACACCAAAAGTGAAACTCCACGTGAGGACTAACCTCCAAGTAAGGCGCTGATTATCCTTGCAAATCGAGAGGCATGCAGCAGCTCCATGAGGCCTTCATCGCTGTTCTGCTTTAGTTTAACGGTAGTAAGCTTTCCAAGACTCCTAGGAACCTTGCTTCAGCACCCGTTTCGGTAAGAGAACACTGCATAGAGCCAGGAAGCTCTGGTCCTGCGAGTATGCTGCGTGTCAACGTGGAAATTGAAGACTGATGGCACAAGGCTTGTTTTCCCATTATGAGAGCTCTGTTTATGTGGCCTCGAATATATCTGAAAAACACTGTTGTTGCCAGGGTTTTACTCACTGCTGCATGGTTCTGAGAAGATACTGAGTTTTCCCGTAAGAAACCTTGTGCTTCCAGTTCCTACTTGGAAGCTCACCCTGCTCTGCTCTATACCTAAAGTGAAAGTCAACGTGACCCACAGCCTCGAAGTAAGGCCCTGATTTGCCTTGCCAAACGGGAGGCCTGGAGCAGCTCCATGAGGCCTTCTTCACTGTTCTGCTTTAGTTTCATGGTAGTAACTTTCCAAGACTCCTAGGGACCTTGCTTCAGCACCCATTTCGGTACCAGTATACTGAGTAGAGCTTAGAAACTCAGGGCCAGCTCAGCAACTTCAGCCCCGTAGGCCTTTTGGAACACCCCATTGTTGACTAGAGAAAGGCAACACACTGCACACTTCCTTGGGTGAGCCAGATGACCTCAGCTCTACACAGGATTCAGGAACACACTTCTAGACTGTCCTCCATGCAATGGATGTCACCTCATTCCCCTAGCTGAACTCTATTGAGAAAAACACTCTGCTTCTATTCCCTTTTCACCTTTTACACTTAGAGTCACGCATCCTCAAGGAGGTGGTCGGCTTGCATTCCAAGTACAATTTAAGCACAGTTCTTGGTGTAATACTGCAGGTCTTTGGAAGAAGCACAGTCCCTTAAGTCTCCATCGCGCATCCTTTGTTTAGGCACTTTGCTGCACGCAGATAAGCGGTCGTAAAAAAAATTTGAATCATGCTAAGCTCCAGTGGGATCGTGAATCTCTTTTGACTTGTTAGCATCAACATGTAGTTATGCTGCGTGTCATTCTGGAAATGTGAGACTGAGACACAAATCTAGTTTTCCCATTTTAAAGCTCCACTCATGCAGTCTCGAAGCTACCTGTAAAGCACTGTTGTTACCGTGTTTTTAGGTACTGCCGGCATGGCTCAGAGAAGAAAATGAGTTTTCTCGAAAGAAATCTTGTGCTTCCAGTTCCTAGTTGGAAGCTCACCCTGCCCTCCTCTATACCAAATGTGAAAGTCCACGTGAGCACTAACCTCCAAGTAAGGCCCTGATTATCCTTGCAAATCGGAAGGCATGCAGCAGCTCCGTAAGGCCTTCATCGTTGTTCTGCTTCAGTTTAACGGTAGTAAGCTTTCCAAGTCTCCTAGGAACCTTGCTTCAGCACACGTTTCGGTAACAGAACACTGCGTACAGCCAGGAAGATCTGGTCCTCCGTGTATGCTGCGTGTCAACCTAGAAATTGTAGACTGATGGCACAAGGCTTGTTTCCCCATTAGGAAAGCTCCGTTCATGCGGCCTCGAACATACCTGAAAATCATGGTTGTTGCCGGGGATTTAGTCACTGCCTGCCTGCTTCTGCGAAGAAAATGAGTTTTCCCGAAAGAAACCTTGTGCTTCCAGTTCCTAGTTGGAAGCTCACCCTGCTCTGCTCTATAACTAAATTGAAAGTCAAGGGGAGCACTAGCCTTGAAGTAAGACTCTGATTATCCTTGCGAAACGTGAGGCACGCAACTCCTCCATGAGGGCTTCATCGCTCTTCTGCTTTAGTTTAACGGTAGTAAGCTTTCCAAGACTCCTAGGAACCTTGCTTCTGCACCCGTTTCGGGAACAGAACACTGCACAGAGGCAGGAAGCTCTGGTCCTCCGTGTATGCTGCGTGTCAACCTGCAAATTGTATACAGATCGCACAAGGCTTGTTAGCCCATTATAAAAGCTCCGTTCATGTGGCCTTGAATATAACTGAAAAGCATTGTGGTTGCCGGGGTTTTAGTCACTGCCGGCATGGTTCTGAGGAGATACTGAGTTTTCCCGTACGAAACCTTGTGCTTCCAGTTCCTAGTTGGAAGCTCACCCTGCTCTGCTCTATATCTAAAGTGAAAGTCAACGTGAGCCCTAGCCTTGAAGTATGGCCCTGATTTGCCTTGCCAAACGAGAGGCGTGGAGCAGCTCCATGAGGCCTTCTTCACTGTTCTGCTTTAGTTTCATGGTAGTAAGCTTTTCAAGACTCCTAGGGACCTTGCTTCAGCACCCGTTTCGGTACCAGTATACTGAGTAGAGCCAGTAAGCTTTGGTCCAGTTAAGCAACTTCCAGCCCCGCAGGCCTTTTTGAACAGCCCAGTGTTGGCTAGAGAAAGGCAACGCAGTGCAGTCTTCCTTGGGAGAGCCAGATGACCTCAGCTCTACACAGGATTCAGGAACACACTTCTAGACTGTCCTCCATGCAATGGATGTCACCTCATTCCCCTAGCTGAACTCTACTGAGAAAAACACTCTGCTTCTAATCCCTTTTCACCTTTTACACTTCGAGTCACGCATCCTCAAAGAGGTGGTCGGCTTGCATTCCAAGTACAATTTAAACACTGTTCTTGGTGTAACACTGCAGGTCTTTGGAAGAAGCACAGTCACCTAAGTCTCCCTCGCGCTTCCTTTGTTTAGGCACTTTGCTGCACGCAGATACGCCGTCGTAGAAAAAATTTGAATCATGGGAAGCCCCAGTGGTTATCGTGAATCTCTTTTGACTTGTTAGCATTAACATGTCCTTATGCTGCGTGTCAACCGGGAAATGTGACTGAGACACAAATCTAGTTTTCGCATTTTGGAAGCGCCACTCATGCAGTCTCGAAGCTACCTGAAAAGCACTGTTGTTACCGTGTTTTTAGGTACTGCTGGCATGGCTCAGAGAAGAAAATGAGTTTTCTCGAAAGAAACCTTGTGCTTCCAGTTCCTAGTTGGAAGCTCACCTGCTCTCCTGTATACCAAAAGTGAAAGTCAACGTGAGCACTAACCTCCAAGTAAGACCCTGATTATCCTTGCAAATCGGGAGGCATGCAGCAGCTCCATGAGGCCTTCATTGCTGTTCTGGTTTAGTTTCACGGTAGTAAGCTTTCCAAGACTCCTAGGAACATTACTTCAGCACCCATTTCGGTAACAGAACACTGCATAGAGCCAGGAAGCTCTGGTCCTGCGAGTATGCTGCGTGTCAACGTACAAATTGAAGACTGATGGCACAAGGCTTGTTTGCCCATTATGAGAGCTCCGTTTATGTGGCCTCGAATATACCTGAAAAGCACTGTTGTTGCCGGGGTTTTACTCACTGCTGCATGGTTCTGAGAAGATACTGAGTTTTCCCTTAAGAAACCTTGTGCCTCCAGTTCCTAGTTGGAAGCTCACCCTGCTCGGCTCTATACCTAAAGTGAAAGTCAACGTGAGCCACAGCCTCGAAGTAAGGCCCTGATTTGCCTTGTCAAACGGGAGGAGAGGAACAGCTCCATGAGGGCTTCTTCACAGTTCTGCTTTAGTTTCACTGTAGGAAGCTTTTCAAGACTCCTAGGGACCTTGCTTCAGCACCCGTTTCGTTACCATTGTACAGAGTAGAGCCAGAAAGCTCAGGGCCAGTTAAGCAACTTCCGCCCCGTAGGTCTTTTGGAACACCCCAGTGTTGGCTAGAGAAAGGCAACACACTGCACTCTTCCTTGGGAGAGCCAGATGACCTCAGCTCTACACAGGATTCAGGAACAAATTTCCAGACTGTCCTCCATGCAATGGATGTCACCTCATTCCCCTAGCTGAAATCTATTGAGAAAAACACATTGCTTCTAATCTCTTTTCACCTTTTACACTTAGAGTCATGCATCCTCAAGGAGGTGGTCGGCTTGCATTTCAAGTTCAATTTAAGCACTGTTCTTGGTGTAACACTGCAGGTCTTTGGAAGAAGCACAGTCACCTAAGTCTCCCTCGCGCTTCCTTTGTTTAGGCACTTTGCTGCACGCAGATAAGCGGTCGTAGAAAAAATTTGAATCAGGGAAAGCCCAAAGGTTTTCGTGAATCTCTTTTGACTTGTTAGCATCAACATGTCCTTATGCTGCGTGTCAATCTGGAAATGTGAGACTGAGACACAAATCTAGTTTTCCCATTTTGAAAGCTCCACTCATGCAGTCTCGAAGCTACCTGAAAAGCACTGTTGTTACCGTGCTTTTAGTTACTGCCGGCATGGGTCAGAGAAGAACATGAGTTTTCTCGAAAGAAACCTTGTGCTTCGAGTTCCTAGTTGGAAGCTCACCCTGCTCTCCTCTATACCAAAAGTGAAACTCCACGTGAGCACTAACCTCCAAGTAAGGCGCTGATTATCCTTGCAAATCGAGAGGCATGCAGCAGCTCCATGAGGCCTTCATTGCTGTTCCGCTTTAGTTTAACGGTAGTAAGCTTTCCAAGACTCCTAGGAACCTTGCTTCAGCACCCCTTTCGGTAAGAGAACAATGCATAGAGCCAGGAAGCTCTGGTCCTGCGAGTATGCTGCGTGTCAACGTGGAAATTGAAGACTGATGGCACAAGGCTTGTTTGCCCATTTTGAGAGCTCTGTTTTTGTGGCCTGGAATATACCTGAAAAACACTGTTGTTGCCAGGGTTTTACTCACTGCTGCATGGTTCTGAGAAGATACTGAGTTTTCCCGTAAGAAACCTTGTGCCTCCAGTTCCTAGTTGGAAGCTCACCCTGCTCTGCTCTATACCTAAAGTGAAAGTCAACGTGAGCCACAGCCTCGAAGTAAGGCCCTGATTTGCCTTGCCAAATGGGAGGCCTGGAGCAGCTCCATGAGGCCTTCTTCACTGTTCTGCTTTAGTTTCATGGTACTAACTTTCCAAGACTCCTAGGGACCTTGCTTCAGCACCCATTTCGGTACCAGTATACTGAGTAGAGCTTAGAAACTCAGGGCCAGCTCAGCAACTTCTGCCCCGTAGGCCTTTTGGAACACCCCATTGTTGGCTAGAGAAAGGCAACACACTGCACTCTTTCTTGGGTGAGCCAGATGACCTCAGCTCTACACAGGATTCAGGAACACACTTCTAGACTGTCCTCCATGCAATGGATGTCACCTCATTCCCCTAGCTGAACTCTACTGAGAAAACACTCTGCTTCTAATCCCTTTTCACCTTTTACACTTCGAGTCACGCATCCTCAAGGAGGTGGTCGGCTTGCATTCCAAGTACAATTTAAACACTGTTCTTGGTGTAACACTGCAGGTCTTTGGAAGAAGCACAGTCACCTAAGTCTCCCTCGCGCTTCCTTTGTTTAGGCACTTTGCTGCACGCAGATACGCCGTCGTAGAAAAAATTTGAATCATGGGAAGCCCCAGTGTTTATCGTGAATCTCTTTTGACTTGTTAGCATTAACATGTCCTTATGCTGCGTGTCAACCGGGAAATGTGACTGAGACACAAATCTAGTTTTCGCATTTTGGAAGCGCCACTCATGCAGTCTCGAAGCTACCTGAAAAGCACTGTTGTTACCGTGCTTTTAGTTACTGCCGGCATGGGTCAGAGAAGAACATGAGTTTTCTCGAAAGAAACCTTGTGCTTCGAGTTCCTAGTTGGAAGCTCACCCTGCTCTCCTCTACACCAAAAGTGAAACTCCACGTGAGCACTAACCTCCAAGTAAGGCGCTGATTATCCTTGCAAATCGAGAGGCATGCAGCAGCTCCATGAGGCCTTCATCGCTGTTCTGCTTTAGTTTAACGGTAGTAAGCTTTCCAAGACTCCTAGGAACCTTGCTTCAGCACCCGTTTCGGTAAGAGAACACTGCATAGAGCCAGGAAGCTCTGGTCCTGCGAGTATGCTGCGTGTCAACGTGGAAATTGAAGACTGACGGCACAAGTCTTGTTTTCCCATTATGAGAGCTCCGTTTATGTGGCCTTAAATATACCTGAAAAGCACTGTTGTTGCCCGGCTTTACTCACTGCTGCATGGTTCTGAGAAGATACTGAGTTTTCCCGTAAGAAACCTTGTGCTTCCAGTTCCTACTTGGAAGCTCACCCTGCTCTGCTCTATACCTAAAGTGAAAGTCAACGTGAGCCACAGCCTCGAAGTAAGGCCCTGATTTGCCTTGCCAAATGGGAGGCCTGGAGCAGCTCCATGAGGCCTTCTTCACTGTTCTGCTTTATTTTCATGGTACTAACTTTCCAAGACTCCTAGGGACCTTGCTTCAGCACCCATTTCGGTACCAGTATACTGAGTAGAGCTTAGAAACTCAGGGCCAGCTCAGCAACTTCTGCCCCGTAGGCCTTTTGGAACACCCCATTGTTGGCTAGAGAAAGGCAACACACTGCACTCTTCCTTGGGTGAGCCAGATGACCTCAGCTCTACACAGGATTCAGGAACACACTTCTAGACTGTCCTCCATGCAATGGATGTAACCTCATTCCCCTAGCTGAACTCTATTGAGAAAAACACTCTGCTTCTATTCCCTTTTCACCTTTCACACGTAGAGTCACGCATCCTCAAGGAGGTGGTCGGCTTGCATTCCAAGTACAATTTAAGCACAGTTCTTGGTGTAACACTGCAGGTCTTTGGAAGAAGCACAGGCCCTAAAGTCTCCATCGTGCATCCTTTGTTTAGGCACTTTGCTACACGCAGATAAGCGGTCGTAGAAAAAATTTGAATCATGCTAAGCCCCAGTGGGATCGTGAATCTCTTTTGACTTGTTAGCATCAACATGTAGTTATGTTGCGTGTCATTCTGGAAATGTGAGACTGAGACACAAATCTAGTTTTCCCATTTTAAAGCTCCACTCATGCAGTCTCGAAGCTACCTGTAAAGCACTGTTGTTACCGTGTTTTTAGGTACTGCCGGCATGGCTCAGAGAAGAAAATGAGTTTTCTCGAAAGAAATCTTGTGCTTCCAGTTCCTAGTTGGAAGCTCACCCTGCCCTCCTCTATACCAAATGTGAAAGTCCACGTGAGCACTAACCTCCAAGTAAGGCCCTGATTATCCTTGCAAATCGGAAGGCATGCAGCAGCTCCATGAGGCCTTCATCGTTGTTCGGCTTCAGTTTAACGGTAGTAAGCTTTCCAAGTCTCCTAGGAACCTTGCTTCAGCACACGTTTCGGTAACAGAACACTGCGTACAGCCAGGAAGCTCTGGTCCTCCGTGTATGCTGCGTGTCAACCTAGAAATTGGAGACTGATGGCACAAGGCTTGTTTCCCCATTAGGAAAGCTCCGTTCATGCGGCCTCGAACATATCTGAAAATCATGGTTGTTGCCGGGGATTTAGTCACTCTCTGCCTGCTTCTGCGAAGAAAATGAGTTTTCCCAAAAGAAACCTTGTGCTTCCAGTTCCTAGTTGGAAGCTCACCCTGCTCTGCTCTATAACTAAATTGAAACTCAAGGGGAGCACTAGCCTCGAAGTAAGACTCTGATTATCCTTGCGAAACGGGAGGCGTGCAACTCCTCCATGAGGGCTTCATCGCTCTTCTGCTTTAGTTTAACGGTAGTAAGCTTTCCAAGACTCCTAGGAACCTTGCTTCTGCACCCGTTTCGGGAACAGAACACTGCACAGAGGCAGGAAGCTCTGGTCCTCCGTGTATGCTGCGTGTCAACCTGCAAATTGTAGACAGATCGCACAAGGCTTGTTAGCCCATTATGAAAGCTCTGTTCATGTGGCATGAATACAGCTGAAAAGCATTGTGGTTGCCGGGGTTTTAGTCACTGCCGGTATGGTTCTGAGGAGATACTGAGTTTTCCCGTAAGAAACCTTGTGCTTCCAGTTCCTAGTTGGAAGCTCACCCTGCTCTGTTCTATACCTAAAGTGAAAGTCAACGTGAGCCCTAGCCTCGAAGTGTGGCCCTGATTTGCCTTGACAAACGGGAGGCCTGGAGCAGCTCCATGAGGCCTTCTTCACTGTTCTGCTTTAGTTTCATGGTAGTAACTTTCCAAGACTCCTAGGGACCTTGCTTCAGCACCCATTTCGGTACCAGTATACTGAGTAGAGCTTAGAAACTCAGGGCCAGCTCAGCAACTTCAGCCCCGTAGGCCTTTTGGAACACCCCATTGTTGACTAGAGAAAGGCAACACACTGCACACTTCCTTCGGTGAGCCAGATGACCTCAGCTCTACACAGGATTCAGGAACACACTTCTAGACTGTCCTCCATGCAATGGATGTAACCTCATTCCGCTAGCTGAACTCTATTGAGAAAAAACACTCTGCTTCTATTCCCTTTTCACCTTTTACACTTAGAGTCACGCATCCTCAAGGAGGTGGTCGGCTTGCATTCCAAGTACAATTTAAGCACAGTTCTTGGTGTAACACTGCAGGTCTTTGGAAGAAGCACAGGCCCTTAAGTCTCCATCGCGCATCCTTTGTTTAGGCACTTTGGTGCACGCAGATAAGCGGTCGTAAAAAAATTTTGAATCATGCTAAACCCCAGTGGGATCGTGAATCTCTTTTGACTTGTTAGCATCAACATGTAGTTATGCTGCGTGTCATTCTGGAAATGTGAGACTGAGACACAAATCTAGTTTTCCCATTTTAAAGCTCCACTCATGCAGTCTCGAAGCTACCTGTAAAGCACTGTTGTTACCGTGTTTTTAGGTACTGCCGGCATGGCTCAGAGAAGAAAATGAGTTTTCTCGAAAGAAACCTTGTGCTTCCACTTCCTAGTTGGAAGCTCACCCTGCCCTCCTCTATACCAAATGTGAAAGTCCACGTGAGCACTAACCTCCAAGTAAGGCCCTGATTATCCTTGCAAATCGGAAGGCATGCAGCAGCTCCATAAGGCCTTCATCGTTGTTCTGCTTCAGTTTAACGGTAGTAAGCTTTCCAAGTCTCCTAGGAACATTGCTTCAGCACACGTTTCGGTAACAGAACACTGCCTACAGCCAGGAAGCTCTGGTCCTCCGTGTATGCTGCGTGTCAACCTAGAAATTGTAGACTGATGGCACAAGGCTTGTTTCCCCATTAGGAAAGCTCCGTTCATGCAGCCTCGAACATATCTGAAAATCATGGTTGTTGCCGGGGATGTAGTCACTGCCTGCCTGCTTCTGCGAAGAAAATGAGTTTTCCCGAAAGAAACCTTGTGCTTCCAGTTCCTAGTTGGAAGCTCACCCTGCTCTGCTCTATAACTAAATTGAAAGTCAAGGGGAGCACTAGCGTTTAAGTAAGACTCTGATTATCCTTGCGAAACGGGAGGCGTGCAACTCCTCCATGAGGGCTTCATCGCTCTTCTGCTTTAGTTTAACGGTAGTAAGCTTTCCAAGACTCCTAGGAACCTTGCTTCTGCACCCGTTTCGGGAACAGAACACTGCACAAAGGCAGGAAGTTCTGGTCCTCCGTGTATGCTGCGTGTCAACCTGCAAATTGTAGACAGATCGCACAAGGCTTGTTAGCCCATTATGAAAGCTCCGTTCATGTGGCCTTGAATATAGCTGAAAAGCATTGTGGTTGCCGGGGTTTTAGTCACTGCCAGCATGGTTC